>NC_092786.1:17101277-17406277 GCF_047496795.1 Chiloscyllium punctatum
CTTCTTTTCTCTTTTTTCTTTTCTCTTTTGTCTTCTTTTTTCATCTTTTCTCTTTTCTCATTTCTCTCCTTTTCTCTTTCTTCTTCTGTTCTCTTCTTTTCACTTTTCACTTTTCTCTCTTTTCTATACTTTTCTCTTCTTTTCTCTTTTCTCATTTCTCTTCTTTTCTCTTCTTTTCTCTTTTCTCTTTTCCCTTTTTTCGTTTCTGTTCTTTTCTCTTCTTCTTGCTTTTCACTTTTCTCTTCTTTTCTCTTCTATTTCTTCTTTGCTCTTATCTCTTTTCTCTTTAATCTTCTTTTCTCTTTTCTCCTATCTCTTTTTCTTTCATCATTTCTCTTCTTTTCTCTTTTTTCTTTTCTCTTTTGTCTTCTTTTGTCTTCTTTTCTCTTTTCTCTCCTTTTATCTTTTCTCTTCTTTTCTCTTCTTCTCTCTTCTTTTCACATTTTCTCTTTTCTCTTTTCCCTTCTTATCTCTTCTTTTCTCTTCTTTACTCTTTTCTCTTTTCTCTTCTTTTCTCTTTTCTCTTCTTTTCTATACTTTTCTCTTCTTTTCTCTTTTCTCTTCTGTTCTCTTCTTTGCTCTTTTCTCTTTTTTACTCTTCTTTTGTCTTTTCTCTTATATCTTCTTTTCTCTGCTGTTCTCTTCTTTTCTCTTCTTTCTCTTTTGTTTTCTCTTTTCTCTTTTTTCTTTTCTGTTCTTTTCTCTTCTTTTTGCTTTTCCCTTTTGTTTTCTCTTCTTTTCTCTTCTATGTCTTCTTTACTCTTTTCTCTTTTCTCTTTAATCTTCTTTTCTCTTTTCTCCTATCTCTTTTTCTTTCCTCATTTCTCTTCTTTTCTCTTTTTTCTTTTCTCTTTTGTCTTCTTTTCTCTTCTTTTCTCTTTTCTCTCCTTTTCTCTTTTCTCTTCTTTTCTCTTCTTTTCCCTTTTTTCTCTTTTCTCTTCTTCCTTCATTTCATTTCTTTTCCCTTCTTTTCTCTTTTCTCTACTTTCCTCTTCTTTTCTCTTTTGTCTTTACTTTTCTCTTCTTTATTCTTCTTTTCTCTTCTTTCCTCTTTTCTCTTTTCTCTTTTCTCTGCTTGTCACTTCTTTTCTCTTCTTTTCTCGTTTCCCTTTTCTCTTCTTTTCTCTTTTCTCTTCTTTTCTATACTTTTCTCTTCTTTTCTCTTTATTTTCTGTTCCCATCTTTGCTCTTTTCTCTTCTTTTCGCTGCTTTTCTATTTTCTCTTCTTTCCACTTCTTTTCTCTTTTGTCTTTTCTTTTCTCTTCTTTTCCCTTCTTTTCTCTTTTCTTTTCTCTTTTCTCTTCTTTTCTCTTGATTTTTCTTCTTTTGTCTTCTTTTCTCTACTTTTCTCTTTTCTCTCTTCTCTTCTCTCTTCTCTTCTCTTCTTTTCTCTTCTTTTCTCTTTTGTCTTCTTTCCACTTCTTTTCTCTTTTGTCTTCTCTTCTCTCTTCTTTTCTCTTCTTTTCCCTTCTTTTCTCTTTTCTTTTCTCTTTTCTCTTCTTTTCTCTTTTCTTAATTCTCTTCTTTTGTCTTTTCGCTTTTCTCTTTTCGATTTTCTCTTCTTTTCTCTTCTTTTCTTTTCTTTTTTCTTCATTTGTCTTCTTTTCTCTTCTTTTCTCTTTTCTCTCTTCTCTTCTCTCTTCTTTTCTCTTCTTTTCCCTTCTTTTCTCTTTTCTTTTCTCTTTTCTCTTCTTTTCTCTTTTCTTTATTCTCTTCTTTTGTCTTTTCGCTTTTCTCTTTTCGATTTTCTCTTCTTTTCTCTTCTTTTTTCTTCTTTTGTCTTGTTTTGTCTTCTTTTCTCTTTTCTCTCTTCTCTTCACTCTTCTTTTCTCTTCTTTTCTCTTCTTTTCTCTTTTCTCTTCTTTCTCTTCTTTTCTCATTGCTCTTTTCTCTTCTTTTCTCTGCTTTTCTCTTCTTTTCTCTTCTTTCTCTATTCTGTTCTCTTTTCTCTTTTCTCTTCCTTTCTCTTTTCTCTTCTTTTCTCTTCTTTTCTTTCTCTTCTCTCTTTTCTCTTTTCTCTTTTCTCTTCTTTTCTCTTCTATTCTCTTTTTTCTTTACTCTTCTTTTCTCTTTTCTCTTTTCTATTCTTTTCCCTTTTTCTCTTTTCTATTCTCTTTTCTCTTCTTTTCTCTTTTTTCTTTTGCCTTCTTTTCTCTTTTCTCTTTTCTCTTCTTTTCTCTACTTTTCTCTTCTTTTCTCTTTTCTCTTCTGTTCTCTTCTTTCCTCTTTTCTCTTTTTTACTCTTCTTTTGTCTTTTCTCTGATATCTTCTTTTCTCTGCTGTTCTCTTCTTTTCTCTTCTTTCCCTTTTCTTTTCTCTTTTCTCTTTTTTCTTATCTGTTCTTTTCTCTTCTTTTTGCTTTTCCCTTTTCTCTTCTCTTCTCTTTTCTCTTTTCTCTTCTATTTCTTCTTTACTCTTTTCTCTTTTCTCTTTAATCTTCTTTTCTCCTATCTCTTTTTCTTTCCTCATTTCTCTTCTTTTCTCTTATTTCTTTTCTCGTTTGTCTTCTTTTCTCTTCTTTTCTCTTTTCTCTTTTCGCTTTTCTCTCCTTTTCTCTTTTCTCTTCTTTTCTCTTCTTTTCTCTTCTTTTCCCTTTTTTCTCTTTTCTCTTCTTTTCTCTTCTTCCTTCATTTCACTTCTTTTCCCTTTTTTCTCTTTTCTCTTCTTTCCTCTTCTTTTCTCTTTTGTCTTTTCTTTTCTCTTCTTTATTCTTCTTTTCTCTACTTTCCTCTTTTCTCTTTTCTCTTTTCTCTGCTTTTCACTTCTTTTCTCTTCTTTTCTCGTTTCCCTTTTCTCTTCTTTTCACTTTTCTCTTCTTTTCTCTTCTCTCTTTTCTCTTCTTTTCTATACTTTTCTCTTCTTTTCTCTTTTCTCTTCTGTTCTCTTCTTTGCTCTTTTCTCTTCTTTTCTCTGCTTTTCTCTTTTTTTCTCTTCTTTCTCTTTTCTTTTCTCTTTTCTCTTTTTCTTTTCTGTTCTTATCTCTTCTTTTTGCTTTTCCCTTTTCTCTTCTTTTCACTTTTCTCTTCTTTTCTCTTCTCTCTTTTCTCTTCTTTTCTATACTTTTCTCTTCTTTTCTCTTTTCTCTTCTGTTCTCTTCTTTGCTCTTTTCTCTTCTTTTCTCTGCTTTTCTCTTTTTTTCTCTTCTTTCTCTTTTCTTTTCTCTTTTCTCTTTTTCTTTTCTGTTCTTATCTCTTCTTTTTGCTTTTCCCTTTTCTCTTCTTTTCTCTTTTCTCTTTTCTCTTCTATTTCTTCTTTACTCTTTTCTCTTTTCTCTTTAATCTTCTTTTCTCCCATCTCTTTTTCTTTCCTCATTTCTCTTCTCTTCTCTTTTCTCTTGTGTTCTCTTCTTTGCTCTTTTCTCTTCTTTTCTCTTCTTTCTCTTTTCTTTTCTCTTTTCTCTTTTTTCTTTTCTGTCCTTTACTCTTCTTTTTGCTTTTCCCTTTTCTCTTCGTTTCTCTTTTCTCTTTTCTCTTCTATTTCTTCTTTACTCTTTTCTCTTTTCTCTTTAATCTTCTTTTCTCCTATCTCTTTTCTTTCCTCATTTCTCTTCTTGTCTCTTTTTTCTTTTATCTTTTGTCTTCCTTTCTCTTCTTTTCTCTTTTCTCTTTTCTCTTTTCTCTCCTTTTATCTTCTTCCTTCATTTCACTTCTTTTCCCTTCTTTTCTCTTTTCTCTTCTTTCCTCTTCTTTTCTCTTTTGTCTTTTCTTTTCTCTTCTTTATTCTTCTTTTCTCTTCTTTCCTCTTTTCTCTTTTCTCTGCTTTTCACTTCTTTTCTCTTCTTGTCTCGTTTCCCTTTTCTCTTCTTTTGTCTTTTCTCTTCTTTTCTCTTTTCTCTTCTGTTCTCTTCTTTGCTCTTTTCTCTTCCTTTCTCTGCTTTTCTCTTTTTTCTCTTCTTTCTCTTTTCTTTTCTCTTTTCTCTTTTTTCTTTTCTGTTCTTCTCTCTTCTTTTTGCTTTTCCCTTTTCTCTTCTTTTCTCTTTTCTCTTTTCTCTTTTCTCTTCTATTTCTTCTTTACTCTTTTCTCTTTTCTCTTTAATCTTCTTTTCTCCCATCTCTCTTTCTTTCCTCATTTCTCTTCTTTTCTCTTTTTTCTTTTCTCTTTTGTCTTCTTTTTTCATCTTTTCTCTTTTCTCATTTCTCTCCTTTTCTCTTTCTTCTTCTGTTCTCTTCTTTTCACTTTTCACTTTTCTCTCTTTTCTATACTTTTCTCTTCTTTTCTCTTTTCTCATTTCTCTTCTTTTCTCTTCTTTTCTCTTTTCTCTTTTCCCTTTTTTCGTTTCTGTTCTTTTCTCTTCTTCTTGCTTTTCACTTTTCTCTTCTTTTCTCTTCTATTTCTTCTTTGCTCTTATCTCTTTTCTCTTTAATCTTCTTTTCTCTTTTCTCCTATCTCTTTTTCTTTCATCATTTCTCTTCTTTTCTCTTTTTTCTTTTCTCTTTTGTCTTCTTTTGTCTTCTTTTCTCTTTTCTCTCCTTTTATCTTTTCTCTTCTTTTCTCTTCTTCTCTCTTCTTTTCACATTTTCTCTTTTCTCTTTTCCCTTCTTATCTCTTCTTTTCTCTTCTTTACTCTTTTCTCTTTTCTCTTCTTTTCTCTTTTCTCTTCTTTTCTATACTTTTCTCTTCTTTTCTCTTTTCTCTTCTGTTCTCTTCTTTGCTCTTTTCTCTTTTTTACTCTTCTTTTGTCTTTTCTCTTATATCTTCTTTTCTCTGCTGTTCTCTTCTTTTCTCTTCTTTCTCTTTTGTTTTCTCTTTTCTCTTTTTTCTTTTCTGTTCTTTTCTCTTCTTTTTGCTTTTCCCTTTTGTTTTCTCTTCTTTTCTCTTCTATGTCTTCTTTACTCTTTTCTCTTTTCTCTTTAATCTTCTTTTCTCTTTTCTCCTATCTCTTTTTCTTTCCTCATTTCTCTTCTTTTCTCTTTTTTCTTTTCTCTTTTGTCTTCTTTTCTCTTCTTTTCTCTTTTCTCTCCTTTTCTCTTTTCTCTTCTTTTCTCTTCTTTTCCCTTTTTTCTCTTTTCTCTTCTTCCTTCATTTCATTTCTTTTCCCTTCTTTTCTCTTTTCTCTACTTTCCTCTTCTTTTCTCTTTTGTCTTTACTTTTCTCTTCTTTATTCTTCTTTTCTCTTCTTTCCTCTTTTCTCTTTTCTCTTTTCTCTGCTTGTCACTTCTTTTCTCTTCTTTTCTCGTTTCCCTTTTCTCTTCTTTTCTCTTTTCTCTTCTTTTCTATACTTTTCTCTTCTTTTCTCTTTATTTTCTGTTCCCATCTTTGCTCTTTTCTCTTCTTTTCGCTGCTTTTCTCTTTTTTTCTCTTCTTTCTCTTTTCTTTTCTCTTTTCTCTTTTTTCTTTTCTGTTCTTTTGTCATCTTTTTGCTTTTCCCTTTTCTCTTCTTTTCTATACTTTTCTCTTCTTTTCTCTTTATTTTCTGTTCCCATCTTTGCTCTTTTCTCTTCTTTTCGCTGCTTTTCTCTTTTTTTCTCTTCTTTCTCTTTTCTTTTCTCTTTTCTCTTTTTTCTTTTCTGTTCTTTTGTCATCTTTTTGCTTTTCCCTTTTCTCTTCTTTTCTCTTTTCTTATTTCTCTTCTTTTCTCTTCTTTTGTCTTTTCTCTTTTCTCTTCTTTTCTCTTTTCTCTTTTCCCTTTTTTCTTTTCTGTTCTTTTCTCTTCTTTTTGCTTTTCACTTCTCTCTTCTTTTCTCTTCTGTTTCTTCTTTGCTCTTATCTCTTTTCTCTTTTATCTTCTTTTCTCTTTTCTCTTCTTTTCTCTTCTTTTCCCTTTTTTCTCTTTTCTCTTCTTTTCTCTTCTTCCTTCATTTCACTTCTTTTCCCTTCTTTTCTCTTTTCTCTACTTTCCTCTTCTTTTCTCTTTTTTCTTTTCTGTTCTTTTGTCATCTTTTTGCTTTTCCCTTTTCTCTTCTTTTCTCTTTTCTTATTTCTCTTCTTTTCTCTTCTTTTGTCTTTTCTCTTTTCTCTTCTTTTCTCTTTTCTCTTTTCCCTTTTTTCTTTTCTGTTCTTTTCTCTTCTTTTTGCTTTTCACTTCTCTCTTCTTTTCTCTTCTGTTTCTTCTTTGCTCTTATCTCTTTTCTCTTTTATCTTCTTTTCTCTTTTCTCTTCTTTTCTCTTCTTTTCCCTTTTTTCTCTTTTCTCTTCTTTTCTCTTCTTCCTTCATTTCACTTCTTTTCCCTTCTTTTCTCTTTTCTCTACTTTCCTCTTCTTTTCTCTTTTGTCTTTTCTTTTCTCTTCTTTATTCTTCTTTTCTCTTCTTTCCTCTTTTCTCTTTTCTCTGCTTTTCACTACTTTCCTCTTCTTTTCTCTTTTGTCTTTTCTTTTCTCATCTTTATTCTTCTTTTCTCTTCTTTCCTCTTTTCTCTTTTCTCTTTTCTCTGCTTTTCACTTCTTTTCTCTTCTTTTCTCGTTTCCCTTTTCTCTTCTTTTCTCGTTTCTCTTCTTTTCTCTTTTCTCTTTTCTCTTCTTTTCTATACTTTTCTCTTCTTTTCTTTTTTCTCTTCTGTTCTCTTCTTTGCTCTTTTCTCTTCTTTTCTCTGCTTTTCTCTTCTTTTGTCTTCTTTCTTTTTTCTTTTGCTTTCCCCTTTTCTCTTCTTTTCTCTTTTCTCTTTTCTCTTCTATTTCTTCTTTACTCTTTTTTCTTTTCTCTTTAATCTTCTTTTCTCCCATCTCTCTTTCTTTCCTGATTTCTCTTCTTTTCTCTTTTCTCTTTTATTCTCTTCTTTCTCTTTTCTTTTCTCTTTTCTCTTTTTTCTTTTCTGTTCTTTACTCTTCTTTTTGCTTTTCCCTTTTCTCTTCGTTTCTCTTTTCTCTTTTCTCTTCTATTTCTTCTTTACTCTTTTCTCTTTTCTCTTTAATCTTCCTTTCTCCTATCTCTTTTCTTTCCTCATTTCTCTTCTTGTCTCTTTTTTCTTTTCTCTTTTCTCTCCTTTTCTCTTTTCTCGTCTTTTCTCTTCTTTTCTCTTCTTTTCCCTTTTTTCTCTTTTCTCTTCTTTTCTCTTCTTCCTTCATTTCACTTCTTTTCCCTTCTTTTCTCTTTTCTCTTCTTTCCTCTTCTTTTCTCATTTGTCTTTTCTTTTCTCTTCTTTATTCTTCTTTTCTCTTCTTTCCTCTTTTCTCTTTTCTCTTTTCTCTGCTTTTCACTTCTTTTCTCTTCTTGTCTCGTTTCCCTTTTCTCTTCTTTTCTCTTTTCTCTTCTGTTCTCTTCTTTGCTCTTTTCTCTTCTTTTCTCTGCTTTTCTCTTTTTTTCTCTTCTTTCTCTTTTCTTTTCTCTTTTCTCTTTTTTCTTTTCTGTTCTTCTCTCTTCTTTTTGCTTTTCCCTTTTCTCTTCTTTTCTCTTTTCTCTTTTCTCTTTTCTCTTCTATTTCTTCTTTACTCTTTTCTCTTTTCTCTTTAATCTTCTTTTCTCCCATCTCTCTTTCTTTCCTCATTTCTCTTCTTTTCTCTTTTTTCTTTTCTCTTTTGTCTTCTTTTTTCATCTTTTCTCTTTTCTCATTTCTCTCCTTTTCTCTTTTTTCTTCTGTTCTCTTCTTTTCACTTTTCACTTTTCTCTCTTTTCTATACTTTTCTCTTCTTTTCTCTTTTCTCATTTCTCTTCTTTTCTCTTCTTTTGTCTTTTCTCTTTTCACTTCTTTTCTCTTTTCTCTTTTCCCTTTTTTCGTTTCTGTTCTTTTCTCTTCTTCTTGCTTTTCACTTTTCTCTTCTTTTCTCTTCTATTTCTTCTTTGCTCTTATCTCTTTTCTCTTTAATCTTCTTTTCTCTTTTCTCCTATCTCTTTTTCTTTCATCATTTCTCTTCTTTTCTCTTTTTTCTTTTCTCTTTTGTCTTCTTTTGTCTTCTTTTCTCTTTTCTCTCCTTTTATCTTTTCTCTTCTTTTCTCTTCTTCTCTCTTCTTTTCACATTTTCTCTTTTCTCTTTTCCCTTCTTATCTCTTCTTTTCTCTTCTTTACTCTTTTCTCTTTTCTCTTCTTTTCTCTTTTCTCCTTTCTCTTCTTTTCTATACTTTTCTCTTCTTTTCTCTTTTCTCTTCTGTTCTCTTCTTTGCTCTTTTCTCTTTTTTACTCTTCTTTTGTCTTTTCTCTTATATCTTCTTTTCTCTGCTGTTCTCTTCTTTTCTCTTCTTTCTCTTTTGTTTTCTCTTTTCTCTTTTTTCTTTTCTGTTCTTTTCTCTTCTTTTTGCTTTTCCCTTTTGTTTTCTCTTCTTTTCTCTTCTATGTCTTCTTTACTCTTTTCTCTTTTCTCTTTAATCTTCTTTTCTCTTTTCTCCTATCTCTTTTCTTTCCTCATTTCTCTTCTTTTCTCTTTTTTCTTTTCTCTTTTGTCTTCTTTTCTCTTCTTTTCTCTTTTCTCTTTTCTCTCCTTTTCTCTTTTATCTTCTTTTCTCTTCTTTTCTCTTCTTTTCCCTTTTTTCTCTTTTCTCTTCTTTTCCCTTCTTTTCTTTTTTCTCTACTTTCCTCTTCTTTTCTCTTTTGTCTTTTCTTTTCTCTTCTTTATTCTTCTTTTCTCTTCTTTCCTCTTTTCTCTTTTCTCTTTTCTCTGCTTTTCACTTCTTTTCTCTTCTTTTCTCGTTTCCCTTTTCTCTTCTTTTCTCTTTTCTCTTCTTTTCTCTTCTTTTCTATACTTTTCTCTTCTTTTCTCTTTTTTCTTCTGTTCCCATCTTTGCTCTTTTCTCTTCTTTTCTCTGCTTTTCTCTTTTTTTCTCTTCTTTCTCTTTTCTTTTCTCTTTTCTCTTTTTTCTTTTCTGTTCTTTTGTCATCTTTTTGCTATTCCCTTTTCTCTTCTTTTCTCTTTTCTCTTCTTTTCTCTTTTCTCTTTTCTCTTCTTTTCTATACTTTTCTCTTCTTTTCTTTTTTCTCTTCTGTTCTCTTCTTTGCTCTTTTCTCTTCTTTTCTCTGCTTTTCTCTTTTTTTCTCTTCTTTCTCTTTTCTTTTGCTTTTCCCTTTTCTCTTCTTTTCTCTTTTCTCTTTTCTCTTCTATTTCTTCTTTACTCTTTTCTCTTTTCTCTTTAATCTTCTTTTCTCCCATCTCTCTTTCTTTCCTCATTTCTCTTCTTTTCTCTTTTCTCTTTTTTTCTCTTCTTTCTCTTTTCTTTTCTCTTTTCTCTTTTTTCTTTTCTGTTCTTTTCTCTTCTTTTTGCTTTTCCCTTTTCTCTTCTTTTCTCTTTTCTCTTTTCTCTTCTATTTCTTCTTTACTCTTTTCTCTTCAATCTTCTATTCTCCCATCTCTCTTTCTTTCCTCATTTCTCTTCTTTTCTCTTTTCTCTTCTGTTCTCTTCTTTGCTCTTTTGTCTTCTTTTCTCTGCTTTTCTCTTTTTTCTCTACTTTCTCTTTTCTTTTCTCTTTTTTTTTTCTTTTCTGTTCTTTTCTCTTCTTTTTGCTTTTCCCTTTTCTCTTCTTTTCTCTTTTCTCTTTTCTCTTCTATTTCTTCTTTACTCTTTTCTCTTTTCTCTTTAATCTTCTTTTCTCCTATCTCTTTTTCTTTCCTCATTTCTCTTCTTTTCTCTTTTTTCTTTTCTCTTTTGTCTTCTTTTCTCTTCTTTTCTCTTTTCTCTTTTCACTTTTCTCTCCTTTTCTCTTTTCTCGTCTTTTCTCTTCTTTTCTCTTCTTTTCCCTTTTTTCTCTTTTCTCTTCTTTTCTCTTCTTACTTCATTTCACTTCTTTTCCCTTTTTTTCTCTTTTCTCTTCTTTCCTCTTCTTTTCTCTTTTGTCTTTTCTTTTCTCTTCTTTATTCTTCTTTTCTCTTCTTTCCTCTTTTCTCTTTTCTCTTTTCTCTGCTTTTCACTTCTTTTCTCTTCTTTTCTCTTTTCCCTTTTCTCTTCTTTTCACTTTTCTCTTCTTTTCTCTTCTCTCTTTTCTCTTATTTTCTATACTTTTCTCTTCTTTTCTCTTTTCTCTTCTGTTCTCTTCTTTGCTCTTTTCTCTTTTTTACTCTTCTTTTGTCTTTTCTCTTATATCTTCTTTTCTCTGCTGTTCTCTTCTTTTCTCTTCTTTCTCTTTTCTTTTCTCTTCTCTCTTTTTTCTTTTCTCTTCTTTTCTCTTCTTTTTGCTTTTCCCTTTTCTTTTCTCTTCTTTTGTCTTCTTTTGTCTTCTTTTCTCTTTTGTCTCTTCTCTTTTCTCTTCTTTTCTCCTCTTTTCTGTTTTCTCTTCTTTCCACTTCTTTTCTCTTTTGTCTTTTCTTTTCTCTTCTTTTCCCTTCTTTTCTCTTTTCTCTTCTCTTTTCCCTTCTTTTCTCTTTTCTCTTCTTTCCTCTTCTTTTCTCTTTTGTCTTTTCTTTTCTCTTCTTTATTCTTCTTTTCTCTTCTTTCCTCTTTTCTCTTTTCTCTTTTCTCTGCTTTTCACTTCTTTTCTCTTCTTTTCTCGTTTCCCTTTTCTCTTCTTTTCTCTTTTCTCTTCTTTTCTCTTCTTTTCTCTTTTCTCTTCCTTTCTCTTCTTTTCTCTTCTTTTCTCTTTTCTCTTCTTTTCTCTTCTTTTCTCTTTTCTCTTCTTTTCTCTTTTCTCTTTTCTCTTCTTTTCTATACATTTCCCTTCTTTCCTCTTTTCTCTTCTGTTCTCTTCTTTGCTCTTTTCTCTTCTTTTCTCTTCTTTTCTCTGCTGTTCTCTTCTTTTCTCTTCTTTCTCTTTTCTTTTCTCTTTTCTCTTTTTTCTTTTCTGTTCTTTTCTCTTTTTTTTGCTTTTCCCTTGTCTCTTCTTTTCTCTTTTCTCTTTTCTCTTCTATTTCTTCTTTACTCATTTCTCTTTTCTCTTTAAACTTCATTTCTCCCTTTTTTTTCTTTCCTCATTTCTCTTATTTTCTCATTTTTTATTTTCTCTTTTGTCTTCTTTTCTCTTGTTTTCTCTTTGCTCTTTTCTCTTCTTTTCTCTTCTTTTCTCATTTCCCCTTTAATTTCTTGTCTCTTTTTGCTTCTTTTCTCTTCTTTTCACGTTTCTCTTCTTTTCTCTTCTCTTCTTTTCTCTTTTCTCATCTGTTCTCTTCTTTTCTCTTTCTCTTTTCTCTTTCCGTTTCTCTGCTTTTCTCTTCTTTTCTCTTCTTTCTCTTTTCTCTTTTCTTTTCTGTTTTATCTTTTTTCTTCTTTTCTCTTCGTTTCTCATTTCTCTTCTCTCTTTTCTCTTTTCTCTCTTTACTCTTCTTTTATCTTTTTGCTTTTCTCTTTTCAATTTTCTCTTCTTTTCTCTTCTCTCTTCGTTTCTCTTCTTTTCCCTTCTTTTCTCTTATCTTTTCTCTTTTCTCTTCTTTTCTCTTTTCTTTATTCTCTTCTTTTGTCTTTTCGCTTTTCTCTTTTCGATTTTCTCTTCTTTTCTCTTCTTTTGTCTTCTTTTGTCTTCTTTTGTCTTCTTTTGTCTTCTTTTCTCTTTTGTCTCTTCTCTTTTCTCTTCCTTTCTCCTCTTTTCTCTTTTCTCTTCTTTCCACTTCTTTTCTCTTTTGTCTTTTCTTTTCTCTTCTTTTCCCTTCTTTTCTCTTTTCTTTTCTCTTTTCCCTTCTTTTCTCTTTTCTCTTCTTTCCTCTTCTTTTCTCTTTTGTCTTTTCTTTTCTCTTCTTTATTCTTCTTTTCTCATCTTTCCTCTTTTCTCATTTCTCTTTTCTCTGCTTTTCACTTCTTTTCGCTTCTTTTCTCGTTTCACTTTTCTCTTCTTTTCTCTTTTGTCTTCTTTCCTCTTTTCTCTTTTCTCTTCTTTTCTATACTTTTCTCTTCTTTTTGCTTTTCCCTATTCTCTTCTTTTCTCTTTTCTCTTTTCTCTTCTATTTCTTCTTTACTCTTTTCTCTTTTCTCTGTAATCTTCTTTTCTCCCATCTCTCTTTCTTTCCTCATTTCTCTTCTTTTCTCTTTTCTCTTCTGTTCTCTTCTTTGCTCTTTTCTCTTCTTTTCTCTGCTTTTCTCTTCTTTCTCTTTTCTTTTCTCTTTTCTCTTTTTTTCTTTTCTGTTCTTTTCTCTTCTTTTTGCTTTTACCTTTTCTCTTCTTTTCTCTTTTCTCTTTTCTCTTCTATTTCTTCTTTACTCTTTTCTCTTTTCTCTTTAATCTTCTTTTCTGCCATCTCTCTTTCTTTCCTCATTTCTCTTATTTTCTCTTTTTTCTTTTCTCTTTTGTCTTCTTTTCTCATCTTTTCTCTTTTCTCATTTCTCTCCTTTTCTCTTTTTTCTTCTGTTCTCTTCTTTTCACTTTTCACTTTTCTGTCTTTTCTATACTTTTCTCTTCTTTTACTCATTTTTTCTCTTCTTTTCTCTTTTCCCTTCCTTTCTCTTTTCTCTTTTCATCTATTTTCCCTTCTGTTCTCTTTTCTCTTATTCTTTTCACTTCTTTTCTCTTCTTTTATCTTCTTTTCTCTTTTCCATTTTCTCTTCTTTTCTTTCTTTTCTCTTTTCTCTTTTCTCTTCCTTTCTCCTCTTTTCTAATTTCCCTTTTCTCTTCTTTTCTCTGCTTTTGTTTTCTTTTCACTTCTTTCTCTTTTCTGTTCTCTTTTCTCGTTTCTCTTCCTTTCACTTTTCTCTTCTTTTCTCTTCTTTTCTTTCTCTTCTCTCTTTTCTCTTCTGTTCTCTTTTCTCTTTGCTCTTCTTTTCTCTGCTTTTCTCTTCTTTTCTCTTCTTTCTCTTTTCTTTTCTCTTTTCTCTTCTTTTCTCTTTTCTCATCTTTTCTCTTCTTTACTCTTTCCTCTTTTCTCTTCTCTCTTCTTTTCTCTTTTCGCTTTTCTCTTTTCGATTTTCTCTTCTTTTCTCTTCTTTTCACTTTTTTCTTCTTTTGTCTTCTTTTGTCTTCTTTTCTCTTTCCTCTCTTCTCTTTTCTCTTCTTTTCTCTTATCTCTTCTTTTCTCTTCTTTTCCCTTTTTTCTCTTTTGTGTTCTTTTCTCTTCTTTTCTCTTCTTTACTCTTTTCTCTTTGCTCTTATTTTCTCATTTCTCTTTTCTCTTGTTTTCTCTTCTTTTCTCTGCTTTTCTCTTCTTTCTCTTTTCTTTTCTCCTTTCTCTTTTCTCTTCTTTTCTCTTTTTTCTTCTTTTCTCTTCTTTTCTCATTTCTCTTCTTTCTTTTCTCTTCTTTTCTCTTTTCTCTTCTCTTTTTTTCCCTTCTTTTCTGTTTTCCCTTTTCTCTTGCTTTCTCTTTGCTCTTTTCTCTTTCCTCTGCTTTCCACTTCTTTTCTCTTCTTTTCTCTTTTCTCATCTGTTCTCTTCTTTTCTCTTTTCTTTATTCTCTTCTTTTGTCTTTTCGCTTTTCTCTTTTCGATTTTCTCTTCTTTTGTCTTCTTTTGTCTTCTTTTCTCTTTTGTCTCTTCTCTTTTCTCTTCTTTTCTCCTCTTTTCTGTTTTCTCTTCTTTCCACTTTTCTCTTTTGTCTTTTCTTTTCTCTTCTTTTCCCTTCTTTTCTCTTTTCTCTTCTCTTTTCCCTTCTCTTCTCTTTTGTCTTTTCTTTTCTCTTCTTTATTCTTCTTTTCTCTTCTTTCCTCTTTTCTCATTTCTCTTTTCTCTGCTTTTCACTTCTTTTCTCTTCTTTTCTCGTTTCCCTTTTCTCTTCTTTTCTCTTTTCTCTTCTTTTCTCTTCTTTTCTCTTTTCTCTTCCTTTCTCTTCTTTTCTCTTCTTTTCTCTTTTCTCTTTTCTCTTCTTTTCTATACATTTCTCTTCTTTCCTCTTTTCTCTTCTGTTCTCTTCTTTGCTCTTTTCTCTTCTTTTCTCTGCTGTTCTCTTCTTTTCTCTTCTTTCTCTTTTCTTTTCTCTTTTCTCTTTTTTCTTTTCTGTTCTTTTCTCTTCTTTTTGCTTTTCCCTTTTCTCTTCTCTTCTCTTTTCTCTTTTCTCTTCTATTTCTTCTTTACTCTTTTCTCTTTTCTCTTTAATCTTCTTTCCTCCCATCTCTTTTTCTTTCCTCATTTCTCTTCTTTTCTCTTTTTTCTTTTCTCTTTTGTCTTCTTTTCTCTTCTTTTCTCTTTTCTCATTTCTCTCCTTTTCTCTTTTCTCTTCTGTTCTCTTCATTTCACTTTTCACTTTTCTCTCTTTTCTATACTTTTTTCTTGTTTTCTCTTTTGTCTTCTGTTCTCTTCTGTTCTCTTTTCTCATTTCTGTTCTTTTCTCTTCTTTTGTCTTTTCTCTTTTCTCTTCTTTTCTCTGCTTTTCTCTTCTTTTCTCTTTTCTCTTTTTTGTTCTTTGTTCTTCTTATCTCATTTCTCTTCTCTCTTTTCTCTTCTTTTCTCTTTTCACTTTTCTCTTTTCGATTTTCTCTTCTTTTCTCTTTTCCCTTTTCAATTTTCTCTTTTGTCTTGTTTTCTCATATTTTCTCTTCTTTACTCATTTCTCTTCTGGTCTCTGCTTTTCTCTTCTTTTGTCTTCGTTCTCTTTTCTTTTCTCCTTTCTCTTTTCTCTTCTTTTCTCTTTTCTCACCTTTTCTCTTCTTTTTTCTTTCCTCCTTTCTCTTTTATCTTCTTTTCTCTTTTCACTTCTCTCTTTTCGATTTTCTCTTCTTTTCGCTTTTTTCTTCTTTTGTCTTCTTTTGTCTTCTTATCTCTTTTCTCTCTTCTCTTTTCTCTTCTTTTCACTTTTTTCTTCTTTTGTCTTCTTTTGTCTTCTTTTCTCTTTTCTCTCTTCTCTGTTCTCTTCTTTTCTCTTCTCTCTTCTGTTCTCTTCTTTTCCCTTTTTTCTCTTTTCTCTTCTTTGCTCTTTTCTTTTCTCTTCTTTTCTCTTCTCCCTTCTTTTCACTTCTTTTCCCTTCTTTTCTCTTCTTTCCTCTCCTTTTCTCTTTTGTCTTTTCTTTCCTCTTCTTCTTTCTTCTTTTCTCTTCTTTCTTGTTTTCCCTTTTCTCTTTTCTCTTTTTTCTTTTCTGTTCTTTTCTCTTCTTTTTGCTTTTCCCTTGTCTCTTCTTTTGTCTTTTCTCTTCTATGTCTTCGTTACTCTTTTCTCTTTTCTCTTTAATCTTCTTTTCTCCCATCTCTTTTTCTTTCCTCATTTCTCTTATTTTCTCCTTTTTTCTTTTTGCTGTTGTCTTCTTTTCTCATCTTTTCTCTTTTCTCATTTCTCTCCTTTTCTCTTTTCTCTTCTGTTCTCTTCATTTCACTTTTAACTTTTCTCTCTTTTCTATACTTTTCTCTTGTTTTCTCTTTTCTCTTCTGTTCTCTTCTTTTCTTTTTTCTCATTTCTGTTCTTTTCTCTTCTTTTGTCTTTTCTCTTTTCTCTTCTTTTCTCTGCTTTTCTCTTCTTTTCTCTTTTCTCTTTTTTGTTCTTTGTTCTTCTTATCTCATTTCCCTTCTCTCTTTTCTCTTCTTTTCTCTTTTCGCTTTTCTCTTTTCGATTTTCTCTTCTTTTCTCTTTTCCCTTTTCAATTTTATCTTTTGTCTTGTTTTCTCATATTTTCTCTTCTTTACTCATTTCTCTTTTCTCTTCTTTTCTCTGCTTTTCTCTTCTTTTGTCTTCATAGAACATAGAACATAGAACAATACAGCGCAGTACAGGCCCTTCGGCCCTCGATGTTGCGCCGATCAAAGCCCACCTAACCTGCACTAACCCACTATCCTCCATATACCTATCCAATGCCCGCTTAAATACCCATAAAGAGGGAGAGTCCACTACTGCTACTGGCAGGGCATTCCATGATCTTACGACTCGCTGAGTGAAGAACCTACCCCTAACATCAGTCCTATATCTACCCCCCCTTAATTTAAAGCTATGCCCCCTTGTAATAGCTGACTCCATACGCGGAAAAAGGTTCTCACTGTCAACCCTATCTAACCCCCTAATCATCTTGTACACCTCTATCAAATCACCCCTAAACCTTCTTTTCTCCAAAGAAAACAACCCCAAGTGCCTCAGCCTTTCCTCATAGGATCTTCCTACCATGCCAGGCAACATCCTGGTAAACTTCCTCTGCACCCGTTCCAGTGCCTCCACATCCTTCCTATAGTATGGCGACCAAAACTGCACACAATATTCCAGAAGCGGCCGCACCAGAGTCTTATACAACTGCAGCATGACCTCAGGACTCCGGAACTCAATTCCTCTACCAATAAAAGCCAGTACGCCATATGCCTTCTTCACTGCACTATTTACCTGGGTGGCAACTTTCAGAGATCTGTGTACATGGACACCAAGATCCCTCTGCTCTTCCACACTACCAAGTAGTCTACCATTAGCCCAGTAATCCATCTTTTTATTACTCTTACCAAAGTGAATCACTTCACACTTAGCTACATTGAACTCCATTTGCCACCTTTCTGCCCAGCTCTGCAGCTTCTCTATATCCCGCTGTAACCTGCCATATCCTTCCTCACTGTCTACAACTCCTCCGACTTTCGTATCATCCGCAAACTTGCTCACCCAACCTTCTAACCCTTCCTCCAGGTCATTTATAAAAATGACAAACAGCAATGGTCCCAAAACAGATCCTTGCGGAACACCACTAGTGACGGCACTCCAAGATGAATCTTTGCCATCAACTACTACCCTCTGTCTTCTTCCAGAGAGCCAATTCCTAATCCAAACCTCCAACTCACCCTCAATGCCATATCTCTGTATTTTCTGCAGTAGCCTACCATGGGGGACCTTATCAAACGCCTTACTAAAATCCATATATACTACATCTACCGCTTTCCCCTCATCTACCTCCTTCGTCACCTTCTCAAAGAATTCAATAAGGTTTGTGAGGCACGACCTGCCCTTCACAAAACCATGCTGACTATCCTTGATCACATCATTCTTATCCAGATGTGCATAAATCCTATCCCTTATAATTCTCTCTAAGACTTTGCCCACAACAGAAGTGAGACTCACTGGCCTATAGTTACTAGGATTATCCCTACTCCCCTTCTTGAACAAGGGAACCACGTTTGCTAGCCTCCAGTCCTCTGGCACTACTCCTGTAGACAAAGAGGACACAAAAATCAAGGCCAATGGCTCTGCAATCTCCTCCCTTGCTTCCCAGAGAATCCTAGGATAAATGCAATCAGGCCCAGGGGACTTATCTATTTTCACCCTTGCCAGAATTTCCAACACCTCTTCTCTACATATCTCAAAGCCATCCATTCTACTTATTCGTGCCTCAGTATTCATATCGACAACAATGTCCTGTTCCTGAGTGAATACTGACGAAAAGTATTCATTCAGCGCCTCCCCAATCTCTTCAGCCTCCAAACGCAACTTCCCATTACTATCCTTGATTGGACCTATTCCTTCCCTAGTCATTCTTTTATTCCTAACATACCTATAGAAAGCCTTAGGGTTTTCCCTAATCCTACCAACTAAGGACCTTTCATGTCCCCTCCTTGCTGCTCTTAGCTCTCTCTTCAGGTCCTTCCGGGCTACCTTATAACTCTCAATCGCCCCTATTGAACCTTCACGCCTCATCTTTACAAAGGCCGCCCTCTTCCATTTAACAAGGGATTCCAACTCCTTATTAAACCACGGCTCCTTCACACGACCCTTTCCTCCCTGCCTGATAGGTACGTACTTATCAAGGACACTCAATAGTTGCTCCTTGAACAAGTTCCACATATCAATTACGCTCTTGCCTTGGAATCTACTTTTCCAATCCACACATCCTAAGTCATGCCTCAAAGCATCATAATTTCCCTGCCCCCAGCTATAACTCTTGCCCTGTAGTACACACTTATCCCTCTCCATCACTAGAGTAAAAATCACCGAATTGTGGTCACTGTCCCCAAAGTGCTCACCTACCTCTAGTTCTAATACCTGGCCTGGTTCGTTACCCAGAACCAAATCCAGTATGGCCTCACCTCTTGTTGGCTTATCTACATATTGTGTCAGGAAACTCTCCTGCACACATTGCACAAACACTGACCCATCTAACGAACTTGAGCTATAGCTTTCCCAATCAATATCAGGAAAGTTAAAGTCTCCCATAACAATCACCCTATTACTGTCACTCTTCTCCTGAATCATCTTCGCAATCCTTTCTTCAACGATTCTAGGACTATTAGGAGGCCTGTAAAAGACTCCTAACAGGGTGACCTCACCTCTCCTATTCCTAACCTCAACCCAAACTACCTCAGATGGCAAATCTTCATCCATCTTCCTTTCCACCGCTGTAATACTATCTTTGACAAGCAAAGCCACACCCTTCGTTCTTCGTTCTCTTTTCTTTTCTCCTTTCTCTTTTCTCTTCTTTTCTCTTTTCTCACCTTTTCTCTTCTTTTCTCTTTCCTACTTTCTCTTTTATCTTCTTTTCTCTTTTCGCTTTTCTCTTTTCGATTTCCTCTTCTTTTCGCTTTTTTCTTCTTTTGTCTTCTTTTCTCTTTTCTCTCTTCTCTGTTCTCTTCTTTTCTCTTTTCTCATCTGTTCTCTTCTTTTCTCTTTCACTTTTCTCTTTCCTCTTCTTTTCTCATTTCTCTTCTTTTCTCTTGGTTTGTCTTCTTTTCTCTTCTTTTCGCTTTTCTCATTTTTTTTCTCATCTTTTCTCTTTTCCCTTTTCAATTTTCTCTTTTGTCTTCTTTTCTCTTCTTTACACTTTTCTCTTATTTTCTCATTTCTCTTTTCTCTTCTTTTCTCTGCTTTTCTCTTCTTTTCTCTTCTTTCTCTTTTCTTTTCTCTTTTCTCTTCTTTTCTCTTTTTTCTTCATTTCTCTTCTTTTCTCATTTCTCTTCTCTCTTTTCTCTTCTTTTCTCTTTTCTCTTCTCTTCTTTTCCCTTTTCTCTTTTATCTTTTTTCTTCTTTTTTCTTGTTTTTTCTTTGCTCTTTTCTCTGCTTTACACTTCTTTTCTCTTCTTTTCTCATTTCCCCTTTAATTTCTTGTCTCTTTTCGCTTCTTTTCTCTTCTTTTCACGTTTCTCTTCTTTACTTTTCTCTTCTTTTCTCTTTTCTGATCTGTTCTCTACTTTCCTCTTTCTCTGTTCTCTTTTCTTTTCTCTGCTTTTCTCTTCTTTTCTCAAATCCCCGTTAATTTCTTGTCTCTTTTCGCTTCTTTTCTCTTCTTTTCACGTTTCTCTTCTTTTCTTTTCTCTTCTGTTCTCTTTTCTCATCTGTTCTCTTCTTTTCTCATTTCTCTTCTCTCTTTTCTCTTCTTTTCTCTTTACTCTTCTTTTATCTTTTCGCTTTTCTCTTTTCAATTTTCTCTTCTTTTCTCTTCTCTCTTCTTTTCTCTTCTTTTCCCTTCTTTTCTCTTTTCTTTATTCTCTTCTTTTGTCTTTTCACTTTTCTCTTTTCGATTTTCTCGTCTTTTCTCTTCTTTTTTCTTCTTTTGTCTTCTTTTCTCTTCTTTTCTCTTTTCTCTCTTCTCTTCTCTCTTCTCTTCTCTTCTTTTCTCATCTTTTCTCTTTTCTCTTCTTTCCACTTCTTTTCTCTTTTGTCTTCTCTTCTCTCTTCTTTTCTCTTCTTTTCCCTTCTTTTCTCTTTTCTTTTCTCTTTTCTCTTCTTTTCTCTTTTCTTAATTCTCTTCTTTTGTCTTTTCGCTTTTCTCTTTTCGATTTTCTCTTCTTTTCTCTTCTTTTCTCTTCTTTTTTCTTCTTTTGTCTTCTTTTCTCTTCTTTTCTCTTTTCTCTCTTCTCTTCTCTCTTCTTTTCTCTTCTTTTCTCTTTTCTCTTCTTTCCACTTCTTTTCTCTTTTGTCTTTTCTTTTCTCTTCTTTTCCCTTCTTTTCTCTTTTCTCTTCTTTTCTCTTGATTTTTCTTCTTTTGTCTTCTTTTCTCTTCTTTTCTCTTTTCTCTCTTCTCTTCTCTCTTCTCTTCTCTTCTTTTCTCTTCTTTTCTCTTTTCTCTTCTTTCCACTTCTTTTCTCTTTTGTCTTCTCTTCTCTCTTCTTTTCTCTTCTTTTCCCTTCTTTTCTCTTTTCTATTCTCTCTTCTCTTCTTTTCTCTTTTCTTAATTCTCTTCTTTTGTCTTTTCGCTTTTCTCTTTTCGATTTTCTCTTCTTTTCTCTTCTTTTCTCTTCTTTTTTCTTCTTTTGTCTTCTTTTGTCTTCTTTTCTCTTTTCTCTCTTCTCTTCTCTCTTCTTTTCTCTTCTTTTCTCTTCTTTTCTCTTTTCTCTTCTTTCCACTTCTTTTCTCTTTTGTCTTTTCTTTTCTCTTCTTTTCCCTTCTTTTCTCTTTTCTTTTCTCTTTTCTCTTCTTTTCTCTTCTTTTTTCTTCTTTTGTCTTCTTTTCTCTTCTTTTCTCTTTTCTCTCTTCTCTTCTCTCTTCTCTTCTCTTCTTTTCTCTTCTTTTCTCTTTTCTCTTCTTTCCACTTCTTTTCTCTTTTGTCTTCTCTTCTCTCTTCTTTTCTCTTCTTTTCCCTTCTTTTCTCTTTTCTTTTCTCTTTTCTCTTCTTTTCTCTTTTCTTAATTCTCTTCTTTTGTCTTTTCGCTTTTCTCTTTTCGATTTTCTCTTCTTTTCTCTTCTTTTTTCTTCTTTTGTCTTGTTTTGTCTTCTTTTCTCTTTTCTCTCTTCACTTCACTCTTCTTTTCTCTTCTTTTCTCTTCTTTTCTCTTTTCTCTTCTTTCTCTTCTTTTCTCATTGCTCTTTTCTCTTCTTTTCTCTGCTTTTCTCTTCTTTTCTCTTCTTTCTCTTTTCTGTTCTCTTTTCTCTTTTCTCTTCCTTTCTCTTTTCTCTTCTTTTCTCTTCTTTTCTTTCTCTTCTCTCTTTTCTCTTTTTTCTTTTCTGTACTTTTCTCTTCTTTTTGCTTTTCCCTTTTGTTTTCTCTTCTTTTCTCTTCTATGTCTTCTTTACTCTTTTCTCTTTTCTCTTTAATCTTGTTTTCTCTTTTCTCCTATCTCTTTTTCTTTCCTCATTTCTCTTCTTTTCTCTTTTTTCTTTTCTCTTTTGTCTTCTTTTCTCTTTTCTCTTTTCTCTCCTTTTCTCTTTTCTCTCCTTTTCTCTTTTCTCTTCTTTTCTCTTCTTTTCTCTTCTTTTCCCTTTTTTCTCTTTTCTCTTCTTTTCTCTTCTTCCTTCATTTCACTTCTTTTCCCTTCTTTTCTCTTTTCTCTACTTTCCTCTTCTTTTCTCTTTTGTCTTTTCTTTTCTCTTCTTTATTCTTCTTTTCTCTTCTTTCCTCTTTTCTCTTTTCTCTTTTCTCTGCTTTTCACTTCTTTTCTCTTCTTTTCTCGTTTCCCTTTTCTCTTCTTTTCTCTTTTCTCTTCTTTTGTCTTCTTTTCTATACTTTTCTCTTCTTTTCTCTTTTTTCTTCTGTTCCCATCTTTGCTCTTTTCTCTCCTTTTCTCTGCTTTTCTCTTTTTTTCTCTTCTTTCTCATTTCTTTTCTCTTTTCTCTTTTTTCTTTTCTTTTCTTTTGTCATCTTTTTGCTTTTCCCTTTTCTCTTCTTTTCTCTTTTCTCATTTCTCTTCTTTTCTCTTCTTTTGTCTTTTCTCTTTTCTCTTCTTTTCTCTTTTCTCTTTTTTCTTTTCTGTTCTTTTCTCTTCTTTTTGCTTTTCACTTTTCTCTTCTTTTCTCTTCTATTTCTTCTTTGCTCTTATCTCTTTTCTCTTTTATCTTCTTTTCTCTTTTGTCTTCTTTTCTCTTCTTTTCCCTTTTTTCTCTTTTCTCTTCTTTTCTCTTGTTCCTTCATTTCACTTCTTTTCCCTTCTTTTCTCTTTTCTCTACTTTCCTCTTCTTTTCTCTTTTGTCTTTTCTTTTCTCTTCTTTATTCTTCTTTTCTCCTCTTTCCTCTTTTCTCTTTTCTCTTTTCTCTGCTTTTCACTTCTTTTCTCTTCTTTTCTCGTTTCCCTTTTCTCTTCTTTTCTCTTTTCTCTTCTTTTCTCTTTTCTCTTTTCTCTTCTTTTCTATACTTTTCTCTTCTTTTCTTTTTTCTCTTCTGTTCTCTTCTTTGCTCTTTTCTCTTCTTTTCTCTGCTTTTCTCTTTTTTTCTCTTCTTTCTCTTTTCTTTTGCTTTTCCCTTTTCTCTTTTCTCTTTAATCTTCTTTTCTCCCATCTCTCTTTCTATCCTCATTTCTTTGCTTTTCTCTTTTCTCTTCTGTTCTCTTCTTTGCTCTTTTCTCTTCTTTTCTCTGCTTTTCTCTTTTTTTCTCTTCTTTCTCTTTTCTTTTCTCTTTTCTCTTTTTTCTTTTGTGTTCTTTTGTCATCTTGTTGCTTTTCCCTTTTCTCTTCTTTTCTCTTTTCTCTTTTCTCTTCCTTTTCTTCTTTACTCTTTTCTCTTTTCTCTTTAATCTTCTTTTCTCTTTTCTCCTATCTCTTTTTCTTTCCTCATTTCTCTTCTTTTGTCTTTTTTCTTTTCTCTTTTGTCTTCTTTTCTCTTCTTTTCTCTTGTCACTTTTCTCTTTTCTCTCCTTTTCTCTTTTCTCTTCTTTTCTCTTCTTTTCTCTTTTTTCTTTTCTCTTTTGTCTTCTTTTCTCTTCTTTTCTCTTTTCTCTTTTCGCTTTTCTCTCCTTTTCTCTTTTCTCTTCTTTTCTCTTCTTTTCTCTTCTTTTCCCTTTTTTCTCTTTTCTCTTCTTTTCTCTTCTTCCTTCATTTCACTTCTTTTCCCTTCTTTTCTCTTTTCTCTTCTTTCCTCTTCTTTTCTCTTTTGTCTTTTCTTTTCTCTTCTTTATTCTTCTTTTCACTTCTTTCCTCTTTTCTCTTTTCTCTTTTCTCTGCTTTTCACTTCTTTTCTCGTTTCCCTTTTCTCTTCTTTTCTCTTTTCTCTTCTTTTCTCTTTTCTCTTCTGTTCTCTTCTTTGCTCTTTTCCCTTTTTTCTTTTCTGTTCTTTTCTCTTCTTTTTGCTTTTCCCTTTTCTTTTCTCTTCTTTAATCTTCCTTTCTCTTTTCTCTTTTCTCTTTTCTCTTTTCTCTTCTGTTCTCTTCTTTGCTCTTTTCTCTTTTCTCTTCATTTCTCTGCTGTTCTCTTCTTTTCTCTTCTTTCTCTTTAGTTTTCTCTTTTCTCTTTTTTCTTTTCTGTTCTTTTCTCTTCTTTTTGCTTTTCCCTTTTTTTCTCTTCTTTTCTCTTCTATTTCTTCTTTACTCTTTTCTCTTTAATCTTCTTTTCTCTTTTCTCCTATCTCTTTTTCTTTCCTCATTTCTCTTCTTTTCTCTTTATTCTTGTCTCTTATGTCTTCTTTTCTCTTCTTTTCTCTTTTCTCTTCTTTTCTCTTCTTTTCCCTTTTTTCTCTTTTCTCTTCTTTTCTCTTCTTCCTTCATTTCACTTCTTTTCCCTTCTTTTCTCTTCTCTCTTCTTTCCTCTTCTTTTCACTTTTGTCTTTTCGTTTCGCTTCTTTATTCTTCTTTTCTCTTCTTTCCTGTCTTCTCTTTTCTCTTTTCTCTGCTTTTCACTTCTTTTCTCTTCTTTTCTCGTTTCCCTTTTCTCTTCTTTTCTCTTTTCTCTTCTTTTCTCTTTTCTCATTTCTCTTCTTTTCTATACTTTTCTCTTCTTTTCTCTTTTCTCTTCTGTTCTCTTCTTTGCTCTTTTCTCTTCTTTTCTCTTCTATTTCTTCTTTACTCTTATCTCTTTTCTTTTTAATCTCCTTTTCTCTTTTCTCCTATCTCTTTTTCTTTCATCATTTCTCTTCTTTTCTCTTTTTTTCCTTTCTCTTTTGTCTTCTTTTGTCTTCTTTTCTCTTTTCTCTCCTTTTATCTATTCTCTTCTTTTCTCTTCTTCTCTCTTCTATTTCTTCTTTACTCTTTTCTCTTTTCTCTTTAATCTTCTTTTCTCCTATCTCTTTTCTTTCCTCATTTCTCTTCTTGTCTCTTTCTTCTTTTCTCTTTTGTCTTCTTTTCTCTTCTTTTCTCTTTTCTCTTTTCTCTTTTCTCTCCTTTTCTCTTTTCTCGTCTTTTCTCTTCTTTTCTCTTCTTCCTTCATTTCACTTCTTTTCCCTTTTTTTCTCTTTTCTCTTCTTTCCTCTTCTTTTCTCTTTTGTCTTTTCTTTTCTCTTCTTTATTCTTCTTTTCTCTTCTTTGCTCTTATCTCTTTTCTCTTTTATCTTCTTTTCTCTTTTGTCTTCTTTTCTCTTCTTTTCCCTTTTTTCTCTTTTCTCTTCTTCCTTCATTTCACTTCTTTTCCCTTCTTTTCTCTTTTCTCTACTTTCCTCTTCTTTTCTCTTTTGTCTTTTCTTTTCTCTTCTTTATTCTTCTTTTCTCCTCTTTCCTCTTTTCTCTTTTCTCTTTTCTCTGCTTTTCACTTCTTTTCTCTTCTTTTCTCGTTTCCCTTTTCTCTTCTTTTCTCTTTTCTCTTTTCTCTTCTTTCTCTTTTCTTTTGCTTTTCCCTTTTCTCTTCTTTTCTCTTTTCTCTTTTCTCTTCTATTTCTTCTTTACTCTTTTCTCTTTTCTCTTTAATCTTCTTTTCTCCCATCTCTCTTTCTTTCCTCATTTCTCTTCTTTTCTCTTTTCTCTTTCTTTCTCTTCTTGCTCTTTTCTTTTCTCTTTTCTCTTTTTTCTTTTCTGTTCTTTTCTCTTCTTTTTGCTTTTCCCTTTTCTCTTCTTTTCTCTTTTCTCTTTTCTCTTCTATTTCTTCTTTACTCTTTTCTCTTCAATCTTCTTTTCTCCCATCTCTCTTTCTTTCCTCATTTCTCTTCTTTTCTCTTTTCTCTTCTGTTCTCTTCTTTGCTCTTTTGTCTTCTTTTCTCTGCTTTTCTCTTTTTTCTCTTCTTTCTCTTTTCTTTTCTCTTTTCTCTTTTTTCTTTTCTGTTCTTTTCTCTTCTTTTTGCTTTTCCCTTTTCTCTTCTTTTCTCTTTTCTCTTTTCTCTTCTATTTCTTCTTTACTCTTTTCTCTTTTCTCTTTAATCTTGTTTTCTCCTATCTCTTTTTCTTTCCTCATTTCTCTTCTTTTCTCTTTTTTCTTTTCTCTTTTGTCTTCGTTTCTCTTCTTTTCTCTTTTCTCTTTTCACTTTTCTCTCCTTTTCTCTTTTCTCTTCTTTTCTCTTCTTTTCTCTTCTTTTCCCTTTTCTCTTCGTTTCTCTTTTCTCTTCTATTTCTTCTTTACTCTTTTCTCTTTTCTCTTTAATCTTCTTTTCTCCTATCTCTTTTCTATCCTCATTTCTCTTCTTTTCTCTTTTTTCTTTTCTCTTTTGTCTTCGTTTCTCTTCTTTTCTCTTTTTTTCTCTTCTTTCTCTTTTTCTCTTTTCTCTTCTTTTCTCTTCTTTTCCCTTTTCTCTTCGTTTCTCTTTTCTCTTCTATTTCTTCTTTACTCTTTTCTCTTTTCTCTTTAATCTTCCTTTCTCCTATCTCTTTTCTATCCTCATTTCTCTTCTTGTCTCCTTCTTCTTTTCTCTTTTGTCTTCTTTTCTCTCCTTTTCTCTTTTCTCGTCTTTTCTCTTCTTTTCTCTTCTTCCTTCATTTCACTTCTTTTCCCTTTTTTTCTCTTTTCTCTTCTTTCCTCTTCTTTTCTCTTTTGTCTTTTCTTTTCTCTTCTTTATTCTTCTTTTCTCATCTTTCCTCTTTTCTCATTTCTCTTTTCTCTGCTTTTCACTTCTTTTCGCTTCTTTTCTCGATTCCCTTTTCTCTTCTTTTCTCTTTTCTCTTCTTTCCTCTTTTCTCTTTTCTCTTCTTTTCTCTTCTTCCTTCATTTCACTTCTTTTCCCTTCTTTTCTCTTCTCTCTTCTTTCCTCTGCTTTTCACTTTTGTCTTTTCTTTTCGCTTCTTTATTCTTCTTTTCTCTTCTTTCCTGTCTTCTCTTTTCTCTGCTTTTCACTTCTTTTCTCTTCTTTTCTCGTTTCCCTTTTCTCTTCTTTTCTCTTTTCTCTTCTTTTCTCTTTTCTCATTTCTCTTCTTTTCTATACTTTTCTCTTCTTTTCTCTTTTCTCTTCTGTTCTCTTCTTTGCTCTTTTCTCTTCTTTTCTCTTCTATTTCTTCTTTACTCTTATCTCTTTTCTTTTTAATCTCCTTTTCTCTTTTCTCCTATCTCTTTTTCTTTCATCATTTCTCTTCTTTTCTCTTTTTTTCCTTTCTCTTTTGTCTTCTTTTGTCTTCTTTTCTCTTTTCTCTCCTTTTATCTATTCTCTTCTTTTCTCTTCTTCTCTCTTCTATTTCTTCTTTACTCTTTTCTCTTTTCTCTTTAATCTTCTTTTCTCCTATCTCTTTTCTTTCCTCATTTCTCTTCTTGTCTCTTTCTTCTTTTCTCTTTTGTCTTCTTTTCTCTTCTTTTCTCTTTTCTCTTTTCTCTTTTCTCTCCTTTTCTCTTTTCTCGTCTTTTCTCTTCTTTTCTCTTCTTCCTTCATTTCACTTCTTTTCCCTTTTTTTCTCTTTTCTCTTCTTTCCTCTTCTTTTCTCTTTTGTCTTTTCTTTTCTCTTCTTTATTCTTCTTTTCTCTTCTTTCCTCTTTTCTCTTTTCTCTTTTCTCTGCTTTTCATTTCCTATCTCTTCTTTTCTCTTTTCCCTTTTCTCTTCTTTTCACTTTTCTCTTCTTTTCTCTTCTCTCTTTTCTCTTATTTTCTATACTTTTCTCTTCTTTTCTCTTTTCTCTTCTGTTCTCTTCTTTGCTCTTTTCTCTTTTTTACTCTTCTTTTGTCTTTTCTCTTATATCTTCTTTTCTCTGCTGTTCTCTTCTTTTCTCTTCTTTCTCTTTTCTTTTCTCTTTTCTCTTTTTTCTTTTCTCTTCTTTTCTCTTCTTTTTGCTTTTCCCTTTTCTTTTCTCTTCTTTATTCTTCTTTTCTCTTCTTTCCTCTTTTCTCTTTTCTCTTTTCTCTGCTTTTCTTTTTTTTCTACTTTTCTCGTTTCCCTTTTCTCTTCTTTTCTCTTTTCTCTTCTTTTCTCTTTCTCTTTTCTCTTCTTTTCTATACTTTTCTTTTCTCTTTTCTCTTCTGTTCTCTTCTTTGCTCTTTTCTCTTCTTTTCTCTGCTTTTCTCTTTTTTTCTCTTCTTTCTCTTTTCTTTTCTCTTTTCTCTTTTTTCTTTTGTGTTCTTTTGTCATCTTGTTGCTTTTCCCTTTTCTCTTCTTTTCTCTTTTCTCTTTTCTCTTCCTTTTCTTCTTTACTCTTTTCTCTTTTCTCTTTAATCTTCTTTTCTCTTTTCTCCTATCTCTTTTTCTTTCCTCATTTCTCTTCTTTTGTCTTTTTTCTTTTCTCTTTTGTCTTCTTTTCTCTTCTTTTCTCTTGTCACTTTTCTCTTTTCTCTCCTTTTCTCTTTTCTCTTCTTTTCTCTTCTTTTCTCTTTTTTCTTTTCTCTTTTGTCTTCTTTTCTCTTCTTTTCTCTTTTCTCTTTTCGCTTTTCTCTCCTTTTCTCTTTTCTCTTCTTTTCTCTTCTTTTCTCTTCTTTTCCCTTTTTTCTCTTTTCTCTTCTTTTCTCTTCTTCCTTCATTTCACTTCTTTTCTCTTCTTTTCTCTGCTTTTCTCTTTTTTTCTCTTCTTTCTCTTTTCTTTTCTCTTTTCTCTTTTTTCTTTTGTGTTCTTTTGTCATCTTGTTGCTTTTCCCTTTTCTCTTCTTTTCTCTTTTCTCTTTTCTCTTCCTTTTCTTCTTTACTCTTTTCTCTTTTCTCTTTAATCTTCTTTTCTCTTTTCTCCTATCTCTTTTTCTTTCCTCATTTCTCTTCTTTTGTCTTTTTTCTTTTCTCTTTTGTCTTCTTTTCTCTTCTTTTCTCTTGTCACTTTTCTCTTTTCTCTCCTTTTCTCTTTTCTCTTCTTTTCTCTTCTTTTCTCTTTTTTCTTTTCTCTTTTGTCTTCTTTTCTCTTCTTTTCTCTTTTCTCTTTTCGCTTTTCTCTCCTTTTCTCTTTTCTCTTCTTTTCTCTTCTTTTCTCTTCTTTTCCCTTTTTTCTCTTTTCTCTTCTTTTCTCTTCTTCCTTCATTTCACTTCTTTTCCCTTCTTTTCTCTTTTCTCTTCTTTCCTCTTCTTTTCTCTTTTGTCTTTTCTTTTCTCTTCTTTATTCTTCTTTTCACTTCTTTCCTCTTTTCTCTTTTCTCTTTTCTCTGCTTTTCACTTCTTTTCTCGTTTCCCTTTTCTCTTCTTTTCTCTTTTCTCTTCTTTTCTCTTTTCTCTTCTGTTCTCTTCTTTGCTCTTTTCCCTTTTTTCTTTTCTGTTCTTTTCTCTTCTTTTTGCTTTTCCCTTTTCTTTTCTCTTTTTTAATCTTCCTTTCTCTTTTCTCTTTTCTCTTTTCTCTTTTCTCTTCTGTTCTCTTCTTTGCTCTTTTCTCTTTTCTCTTCATTTCTCTGCTGTTCTCTTCTTTTCTCTTCTTTCTCTTTAGTTTTCTCTTTTCTCTTTTTTCTTTTCTGTTCTTTTCTCTTCTTTTTGCTTTTCCCTTTTTTTCTCTTCTTTTCTCTTCTATTTCTTCTTTACTCTTTTCTCTTTAATCTTCTTTTCTCTTTTCTCCTATCTCTTTTTCTTTCCTCATTTCTCTTCTTTTCTCTTTATTCTTGTCTCTTATGTCTTCTTTTCTCTTCTTTTCTCTTTTCTCTCCTTTTCTCTTTTCTCTTCTTTTCTCTTCTTTTCTCTTTTTTCTTTTCTCTTTTGTCTTCTTTTCTCTTTTCTCTTTTCGCTTTTCTCTCCTTTTCTCTTTTCTCTTCTTTTCTCTTCTTTTCTCTTCTTTTCCCTTTTTTCTCTTTTCTCTTCTTTTCTCTTCTTCCTTCATTTCACTTCTTTTCCCTTCTTTTCTCTTTTCTCTTCTTTCCTCTTCTTTTCTCTTTTGTCTTTTCTTTTCTCTTCTTTATTCTTCTTTTCACTTCTTTCCTCTTTTCTCTTTTCTCTTTTCTCTGCTTTTCACTTCTTTTCTCGTTTCCCTTTTCTCTTCTTTTCTCTTTTCTCTTCTTTTCTCTTTTCTCTTCTGTTCTCTTCTTTGCTCTTTTCCCTTTTTTCTTTTCTGTTCTTTTCTCTTCTTTTTGCTTTTCCCTTTTCTTTTCTCTTCTTTAATCTTCCTTTCTCTTTTCTCTTTTCTCTTTTCTCTTTTCTCTTCTGTTCTCTTCTTTGCTCTTTTCTCTTTTCTCTTCATTTCTCTGCTGTTCTCTTCTTTTCTCTTCTTTCTCTTTAGTTTTCTCTTTTCTCTTTTTTCTTTTCTGTTCTTTTCTCTTCTTTTTGCTTTTCCCTTTTTTTCTCTTCTTTTCTCTTCTATTTCTTCTTTACTCTTTTCTCTTTTCTCTTTAATCTTCTTTTCTCTTTTCTCCTATCTCTTTTTCTTTCCTCATTTCTCTTCTTTTCTCTTTATTCTTGTCTCTTATGTCTTCTTTTCTCTTCTTTTCTCTTTTCTCTTCTTTTCTCTTCTTTTCCCTTTTTTCTCTTTTCTCTTCTTTTCTCTTCTTCCTTCATTTCACTTCTTTTCCCTTCTTTTCTCTTCTCTCTTCTTTCCTCTTCTTTTCACTTTTGTCTTTTCTTTTCGCTTCTTTATTCTTCTTTTCTCTTCTTTCCTGTCTTCTCTTTTCTCTTTTCTCTGCTTTTCACTTCTTTTCTCTTCTTTTCTCGTTTCCCTTTTCTCTTCTTTTCTCTTTTCTCTTCTTTTCTCTTTTCTCATTTCTCTTCTTTTCTATACTTTTCTCTTCTTTTCTCTTTTCTCTTCTGTTCTCTTCTTTGCTCTTTTCTCTTCTTTTCTCTTCTATTTCTTCTTTACTCTTATCTCTTTTCTTTTTAATCTCCTTTTCTCTTTTCTCCTATCTCTTTTTCTTTCATCATTTCTCTTCTTTTCTCTTTTTTTCCTTTCTCTTTTGTCTTCTTTTGTCTTCTTTTCTCTTTTCTCTCCTTTTATCTATTCTCTTCTTTTCTCTTCTTCTCTCTTCTATTTCTTCTTTACTCTTTTCTCTTTTCTCTTTAATCTTCTTTTCTCCTATCTCTTTTCTTTCCTCATTTCTCTTCTTGTCTCTTTCTTCTTTTCTCTTTTGTCTTCTTTTCTCTTCTTTTCTCTTTTCTCTTTTCTCTTTTCTCTCCTTTTCTCTTTTCTCGTCTTTTCTCTTCTTTTCTCTTCTTCCTTCATTTCACTTCTTTTCCCTTTTTTTCTCTTTTCTCTTCTTTCCTCTTCTTTTCTCTTTTGTCTTTTCTTTTCTCTTCTTTATTCTTCTTTTCTCTTCTTTCCTCTCTTCTCTTTTCTCTTTTCTCTGCTTTTCACTTCTTTTCTCTTCTTTTCTCGTTTCCCTTTTCTCTTCTTTTCTCTTTTCTCTTCTTTTCTCTTTTCTCTTTTCTCTTCTTTTCTATACTTTTCTCTTCTTTTCTCTTTTTTCTTCTGTTCCCATCTTTGCTCTTTTCTCTTCTTTTCTCTGCTTTTCTCTTTTTTTCTCTTCTTTCTCTTTTCTTTTCTCTTTTCTCTTTTTTGTTTTCTGTTCTTTTGTCATCTTTTTGCTTTTCCCTTTTCTCTTCTTTTCTCTTTTCTCATTTCTCTTCTTTTCTCTTCTTTTGTCTTTTCTCTTTTCTCTTCTTTTCTCTTTTCTCTTTTCCCTTTTTTCTTTTCTGTTCTTTTCTCTTCTTTTTGCTTTTCACTTTTCTCTTCTTTTCTCTTCTATTTCTTCTTTGCTCTTATCTCTTTTCTCTTTTATCTTCTTTTCTCTTTTCTCTTCTTTTCTCTTCTTTTCCCTTTTTTCTCTTTTCTCTTCTTTTCTCTTCTTCCTTCATTTCACTTCTTTTCCCTTCTTTTCTCTTTTCTCTACTTTCCTCTTCTTTTCTCTTTTGTCTTTTCTTTTCTCTTCTTTATTCTTCTTTTCTCTTCTTTCCTCTTTTCTCTTTTCTCTTTTCTCTGCTTTTCACTTCTTTTCTCTTCTTTTCTCGTTTCCCTTTTCTCTTCTTTTCTCTTTTCTCTTCTTTTCTCTTTTCTCTTTTCTCTTCTTTTCTATACTTTTCTCTTCTTTTCTTTTTTCTCTTCTGTTCTCTTCTTTGCTCTTTTCTCTTCTTTTCTCTGCTTTTCTCTTCTTTTCTCTTCTTTCTCTTTTCTTTTCTCTTTTCTCTTTTTTCTTTTCTGTTCTTTTGTCATCTTTTTGCTTTTCCCTTTTCTCTTCTTTTCTCTTTTCTCTTTTCTCTTCTATTTCTTCTTTGCTCTTTTCTCTTTTTTCTTTTCTGTTCTTTACTCTTCTTTTTGCTTTTCCCTTTTCTCTTCGTTTCTCTTTTCTCTTTTCTCTTCTATTTCTTCTTTACTCTTTTCTCTTTTCACTTTAATCTTCCTTTCTCCTATCTCTTTTCTTTCCTCATTTCTCTTCTTGTCTCTTTTTTCTTTTCTCTTTTCTCTCCTTTTCTCTTTTCTCTTCTTTTCTCTTCTTCCTTTATTTCACTTCTTTTCCCTTCTTTTCTCTTTTCTCTTCTTTCCTCTTCTTTTCTCTTTTGTCTTTTCTTTTCTCTTCTTTATTCTTCTTTTCTCTTCTTTCCTCTTTTCTCTTTTCTCTTTTCTCTACTTTTCACTTCTTTTCTCTTCTTGTCTCGTTTCCCTTTTCTCTTCTTTTCTCTTTTCTCTTCTTTTCTCTTTTCTCTTCTGTTCTCTTCTTTGCTCTTTTCTCTTCTTTTCTCTGCTTTTCTCTTTTTTCTCTTCTTTCTCTTTTCTTTTCTCTTTTCTCTTTTTTCTTTTCTGTTCTTCTCTCTTCTTTTTGCTTTTCCCTTTTCTCTTCTTTTCTCTTCTATTTCTTCTTTAATCTTTTCTCTTTTCTCTTTAATCTTCTTTTCTCCCATCTCTCTTTCTTTCCTCATTTCTCTTCTTTTCTCTTTTTTCTTTTCTCTTTTGTCTTCTTTTTTCATCTTTTCTCTTTTCTCATTCCTCTCCTTTTCTCTTTTTTCTTCTGTTCTCTTCTTTTCACTTTTCACTTTTCTCTCTTTTCTATACTTTTCTCTTCTTTTCTCTTCTTTTGTCTTTTCTCTTTTCACTTCTTTTCTCTTTTCTCTTTTCCCTTTTTTCATTTCTGTTCTTTTCTCTTCTTTTTGCTTTTCACTTTTCTCTTCTTTTCTCTTCAATTTCTTCTTTGCTCTTATCTCTTTTCTCTTTTATCTTCTTTTCTCTTTTCTCCTATCTCTTTTTCTTTCATCATTTCTCTTCTTTTCTCTTTTTTCTTTTCTCTTTTGTCTTCTTTTGTCTTCTTTTCTCTTTTCTCTCCTTTTAACTTTTCTCTTCTTTTCTCTTCTTCTCTCTTCTTTTCACATTTTCTCTTTTCTCTTTTCCCTTCTTATCTCTTCTTTTCTCTTCTTTACTCTTTTCTCTTCTTTTCTCTTTTCTCTTTTCTCTTCTTTTGTATACTTTTCTCTTCTTTTCTCTTTTCTCTTCTGTTCTCTTCTTTGCTCTTTTCTCTTTTTTACTCTTCTTTTGTCTTTTCTCTTATATCTTCTTTTCTCTGCTGTTCTCTTCTTTTCTCTTCTTTCTCTTTTGTTTTCTCTTTTCTCTTTTTTCTTTTCTGTTCTTTTCTCTTCTTTTTGCTTTTCCCTTTTGTTTTCTCTTCTTTTCTCTTCTATGTCTTCTTTACTCTTTTCTCTTTTCTCTTTAATCTTCTTTTCTCTTTTCTCCTATCTCTTTTTCTTTCCTCATTTCTCTTCTTTTCTCTTTTTTCTTTTCTCTTTTGTCTTCTTTTGTCTTCTTTTCTCTCCTTTTCTCTTTTCTCTCCTTTTCTCTTTTCTCTTCTTTTCTCTTCTTTTCCCTTTTTTCTCTTTTCTCTTCTTTTCTCTTCTTCCTTCATTTCACTTCTTTTCCCTTCTTTTCTCTTTTCTCTACTTTCCTCTTCTTTTCTCTTTTGTCTTTTCTTTTCTCTTCTTTATTCTTCTTTTCTCTTCTTTCCTCTTTTCTCTTTTCTCTTTTCTCTGCTTTTCACTTCTTTTCTCTTCTTTTCTCGTTTCCCTTTTCTCTTCTTTTCTCTTTTCTCTTCTTTTGTCTTCTTTTCTATACTTTTCTCTTCTTTTTTCTTCTGTTCCCATCTTTGCTCTTTTCTCTCCTTTTCTCTGCTTTTCTCTTTTTTTCTCTTCTTTCTCATTTCTTTTCTCTTTTCTCTTTTTTCTTTTCTTTTCTTTTGTCATCTTTTTGCTTTTCCCTTTTCTCTTCTTTTCTCTTTTCTCATTTCTCTTCTTTTCTCTTCTTTTGTCTTTTCTCTTTTCTCTTCTTTTCTCTTTTCTCTTTTTTCTTTTCTGTTCTTTTCTCTTCTTTTTGCTTTTCACTTTTCTCTTCTTTTCTCTTCTATTTCTTCTTTGCTCTTATCTCTTTTCTCTTTTATCTTCTTTTCTCTTTTGTCTTATTTTCTCTTCTTTTCCCTTTTTTCTCTTTTCTCTTCTTTTCTCTTCTTCCTTCATTTCACTTCTTTTCCCTTCTTTTCTCTTTTCTCTACTTTCCTCTTCTTTTCTCTTTTGTCTTTTCTTTTCTCTTCTTTATTCTTCTTTTCTCCTCTTTCCTCTTTTCTCTTTTCTCTTTTCTCTGCTTTTCACTTCTTTTCTCTTCTTTTCTCGTTTCCTTTTTCTCTTCTTTTCTCTTTTCTCTTCTTTTCTCTTTTCTCTTTTCTCTTCTTTTCTATACTTTTCTCTTCTTTTCTTTTTTCTCTTCTGTTCTCTTCTTTGCTCTTTTCTCTTCTTTTCTCTGCTTTTCTCTTTTTTTCTCTTCTTTCTCTTTTCTTTTGCTTTTCCCTTTTCTCTTCTTTTCTCTTTTCTCTTTTCTCTTCTATTTCTTCTTTACTCTTTTCTCTTTTCTCTTTAATCTTCTTTTCTCCCATCTCTCTTTCTTTCCTCATTTCTCTTCTTTTCTCTTTTCTCTTTCTTTCTCTTCTTGCTCTTTTCTTTTCTCTTTTCTCTTTTTTTCTTTTCTGTTCTTTACTCTTCTTTTTGCTTTTCCCTTTTCTCTTCTTTTCTCTTTTCTCTTTTCTCTTCTATTTCTTCTTTACTCTTTTCTCTTCAATCTTCTTTTCTCCCATCTCTCTTTCTTTCCTCATTTCTCTTCTTTTCTCTTTTCTCTTCTGTTCTCTTCTTTGCTCTTTTGTCTTCTTTTCTCTGCTTTTCTCTTTTTTCTCTTCTTTCTCTTTTCTTTTCTCTTTTCTCTTTTTTCTTTTCTGTTCTTTTCTCTTCTTTTTGCTTTTCCCTTTTCTCTTCTTTTCTCTTTTCTCTTTTCTCTTCTATTTCTTCTTTACTCTTTTCTCTTTTCTCTTTAATCTTGTTTTCTCCTATCTCTTTTTCTTTCCTCATTTCTCTTCTTTTCTCTTTTTTCTTTTCTCTTTTGTCTTCGTTTCTCTTCTTTTCTCTTTTCTCTTTTCACTTTTCTCTCCTTTTCTCTTTTCTCTTCTTTTCTCTTCTTTTCTCTTCTTTTCCCTTTTCTCTTCGTTTCTCTTTTCTCTTCTATTTCTTCTTTACTCTTTTCTCTTTTCTCTTTAATCTTCTTTTCTCCTATCTCTTTTCTATCCTCATTTCTCTTCTTTTCTCTTTTTTCTTTTCTCTTTTGTCTTCGTTTCTCTTCTTTTCTCTTTTCTCTTTTCACTTTTCTCTCTCTTTTTCTCTTTTCTCTTCTTTTCTCTTCTTTTCCCTTTTCTCTTCGTTTCTCTTTTCTCTTCTATTTCTTCTTTACTCTTTTCTCTTTTCTCTTTAATCTTCCTTTCTCCTATCTCTTTTCTATCCTCATTTCTCTTCTTGTCTCCTTCTTCTTTTCTCTTTTGTCTTCTTTTCTCTCCTTTTCTCTTTTCTCGTCTTTTCTCTTCTTTTCTCTTCTTCCTTCATTTCACTTCTTTTCCCTTTTTTTCTCTTTTCTCTTCTTTCCTCTTCTTTTCTCTTTTGTCTTTTCTTTTCTCTTCTTTATTCTTCTTTTCTCATCTTTCCTCTTTTCTCATTTCTCTTTTCTCTGCTTTTCACTTCTTTTCGCTTCTTTACTCGTTTGCCTTTTCCCTTCTTTTCTCTTTTCTCTTCTTTCCTCTTTTCTCTTTTCTCTTCTTTTCTCTTCTTCCTTCATTTCACTTCTTTTCCCTTCTTTTCTCTTCTCTCTTCTTTCCTCTTCTTTTCACTTTTGTCTTTTCTTTTCGCTTCTTTATTCTTCTTTTCTCTTCTTTCCTGTCTTCTCTTTTCTCTTTTCTCTGCTTTTCACTTCTTTTCTCTTCTTTTCTCGTTTCCCTTTTCTCTTCTTTTCTCTTTTCTCTTCTTTTCTCTTTTCTCATTTCTCTTCTTTTCTATACTTTTCTCTTCTTTTCTCTTTTCTCTTCTGTTCTCTTCTTTGCTCTTTTCTCTTCTTTTCTCTTCTATTTCTTCTTTACTCTTATCTCTTTTCTTTTTAATCTCCTTTTCTCTTTTCTCCTATCTCTTTTTCTTTCATCATTTCTCTTCTTTTCTCTTTTTTTCCTTTCTCTTTTGTCTTCTTTTGTCTTCTTTTCTCTTTTCTCTCCTTTTATCTATTCTCTTCTTTTCTCTTCTTCTCTCTTCTATTTCTTCTTTACTCTTTTCTCTTTTCTCTTTAATCTTCTTTTCTCCTATCTCTTTTCTTTCCTCATTTCTCTTCTTGTCTCTTTCTTCTTTTCTCTTTTGTCTTCTTTTCTCTTCTTTTCTCTTTTCTCTTTTCTCTTTTCTCTCCTTTTCTCTTTTCTCGTCTTTTCTCTTCTTTTCTCTTCTTCCTTCATTTCACTTCTTTTCCCTTTTTTTCTCTTTTCTCTTCTTTCCTCTTCTTTTCTCTTTTGTCTTTTCTTTTCTCTTCTTTATTCTTCTTTTCTCTTCTTTCCTCTTTTCTCTTTTCTCTTTTCTCCGCTTTTCATTTCCTATCTCTTCTTTTCTCTTTTACCGTTTCTCTTCTTTTCACTTTTCTCTTCTTTTCTCTTCTCTCTTTTCTCTTATTTTCTATACTTTTCTCTTCTTTTCTCTTTTCTCTTCTGTTCTCTTCTTTGCTCTTTTCTCTTTTTTACTCTTCTTTTGTCTTTTCTCTTATATCTTCTTTTCTCTGCTGTTCTCTTCTTTTCTCTTCTTTCTCTTTTCTTTTCTCTTTTCTCTTTTTTCTTTTCTCTTCTTTTCTCTTCTTTTTGCTTTTCCCTTTTCTTTTCTCTTCTTTATTCTTCTTTTCTCTTCTTTCCTCTTTTCTCTTTTCTCTTTTCTCTGCTTTTCTTTTTTTTCTTCTTTTCTCGTTTCCCTTTTCTCTTCTTTTCTCTTTTCTCTTCTTTTCTCTTTCTCTTTTCTCTTCTTTTCTATACTTTTCTTTTCTCTTTTCTCTTCTGTTCTCTTCTTTGCTCTTTTCTCTTCTTTTCTCTGCTTTTCTCTTTTTTTCTCTTCTTTCTCTTTTCTTTCTCTTTTCTTTTTTCTTTTCTGTTCTTTTCTCATCTTTTTGCTTTTCCCTTTACACTTCTTTTCTCTTTTCTCTTTTCTCTTCTATTTCTTCTTTACTCGTTTCTCTTTTCTCTTTAATCTTCTTTTCTCCCATCTCTCTTTCTATCCTCATTTCTTTGCTTTTCTCTTTTCTCTTCTGTTCTCTTCTTTGCTCTTTTCTCTTCTTTTCTCTGCTTTTCTCTTTTGTTCTCTTCTTTCTCTTTTCTTTTCTCTTTTCTCTTTTTTCTTTTGTGTTCTTTTGTCATCCTGTTGCTTTTCCCTTTTCTCTTCTTTTCTCTTTTCTCTTTTCTCTTCCTTTTCTTCTTTACTCTTTTCTCTTTTCTCTTTAATCTTCTTTTCTCTTTTCTCCTATCTCTTTTTCTTTCCTCATTTCTCTTCTTTTGTCTTTTTTCTTTTCTCTTTTGTCTTCTTTTCTCTTCTTTTCTCTTGTCACTTTTCTCTTTTCTCTCCTTTTCTCTTTTCTCTTCTTTTCTCTTCTTTTCTCTTTTTTCTTTTCTCTTTTGTATTCTTTTCTCTTCTTTTCTCTTTTCTCTTTTCGCTTTTCTCTCCTTTTCTCTTTTCTCTTCTTTTCTCTTCTTTTCTCTTCTTTTCCCTTTTTTCTCTTTTCTCTTCTTTTCTCTTCTTCCTTCATTTCACTTCTTTTCCCTTCTTTTCTCTTTTCTCTTCTTTCCTCTTCTTTTCTCTTTTGTCTTTTCTTTTCTCTTCTTTATTCTTCTTTTCACTTCTTTCCTCTTTTCTCTTTTCTCTTTTCTCTGCTTTTCACTTCTTTTCTCGTTTCCCTTTTCTCTTCTTTTCTCTTTTCTCTTCTTTTCTCTTTTCTCTTCTGTTCTCTTCTTTGCTCTTTTCCCTTTTTTCTTTTCTGTTCTTTTCTCTTCTTTTTGCTTTTCCCTTTTCTTTTCTCTTCTTTAATCTTCCTTTCTCTTTTCTCTTTTCTCTTTTCTCTTTTCTCTTCTGTTCTCTTCTTTGCTCTTTTCTCTTTTCTCTTCATTTCTCTGCTGTTCTCTTCTTTTCTCTTCTTTCTCTTTAGTTTTCTCTTTTCTCTTTTTTCTTTTCTGTTCTTTTCTCTTCTTTTTGCTTTTCCCTTTTTTTCTCTTCTTTTCTCTTCTATTTCTTCTTTACTCTTTTCTCTTTTCTCTTTAATCTTCTTTTCTCTTTTCTCCTATCTCTTTTTCTTTCCTCATTTCTCTTCTTTTCTCTTTATTCTTGTCTCTTATGTCTTCTTTTCTCTTCTTTTCTCTTTTCTCTTCTTTTCTCTTCTTTTCCCTTTTTTCTCTTTTCTCTTCTTTTCTCTTCTTCCTTCATTTCACTTCTTTTCCCTTCTTTTCTCTTCTCTCTTCTTTCCTCTTCTTTTCACTTTTGTCTTTTCTTTTCGCTTCTTTATTCTTCTTTTCTCTTCTTTCCTGTCTTCTCTTTTCTCTTTTCTCTGCTTTTCACTTCTTTTCTCTTCTTTTCTCGTTTCCCTTTTCTCTTCTTTTCTCTTTTCTCTTCTTTTCTCTTTTCTCATTTCTCTTCTTTTCTATACTTTTCTCTTCTTTTCTCTTTTCTCTTCTGTTCTCTTCTTTGCTCTTTTCTCTTCTTTTCTCTTCTATTTCTTCTTTACTCTTATCTCTTTTCTTTTTAATCTCCTTTTCTCTTTTCTCCTATCTCTTTTTCTTTCATCATTTCTCTTCTTTTCTCTTTTTTTCCTTTCTCTTTTGTCTTCTTTTGTCTTCTTTTCTCTTTTCTCTCCTTTTATCTATTCTCTTCTTTTCTCTTCTTCTCTCTTCTATTTCTTCTTTACTCTTTTCTCTTTTCTCTTTAATCTTCTTTTCTCCTATCTCTTTTCTTTCCTCATTTCTCTTCTTGTCTCTTTCTTCTTTTCTCTTTTGTCTTCTTTTCTCTTCTTTTCTCTTTTCTCTTTTCTCTTTTCTCTCCTTTTCTCTTTTCTCGTCTTTTCTCTTCTTTTCTCTTCTTCCTTCATTTCACTTCTTTTCCCTTTTTTTCTCTTTTCTCTTCTTTCCTCTTCTTTTCTCTTTTGTCTTTTCTTTTCTCTTCTTTATTCTTCTTTTCTCTTCTTTCCTCTTTTCTCTTTTCTCTTTTCTCTGCTTTTCACTTCTTTTCTCTTCTTTTCTCGTTTCCCTTTTCTCTTCTTTTCACTTTTCTCTTCTTTTCTCTTTTCTCTTTTCTCTTATTTTCTATACTTTTCTCTTCTTTTTTCTCTTCTGTTCTCTTCTTTGCTCTTTTCTCTTCTTTTCTCTGCTTTTCTCTTTTTTCTCTTCTTTCTCTTTTCTTTTCTCTTTTCTCTTTTTTCTTTTCTGTTCTTTTCTCTTCTTTTTGCTTTTCCCTTTTCTCTTCTTTTCTCTTTTCTCTTTTCTCTTCTATTTCTTCTTTACTCTTTTCTCTTTTCTCTTTAATCTTGTTTTCTCCTATCTCTTTTTCTTTCCTCATTTCTCTTCTTTTCTCTTTTTTCTTTTCTCTTTTGTCTTCGTTTCTCTTCTTTTCTCTTTTCTCTTTTCACTTTTCTCTCCTTTTCTCTTTTCTCTTCTTTTCTCTTCTTTTCTCTTCTTTTCCCTTTTCTCTTCGTTTCTCTTTTCTCTTCTATTTCTTCTTTACTCTTTTCTCTTTTCTCTTTAATCTTCTTTTCTCCTATCTCTTTTCTATCCTCATTTCTCTTCTTTTCTCTTTTTTCTTTTCTCTTTTGTCTTCGTTTCTCTTCTTTTCTCTTTTCTCTTTTCACTTTTCTCTCTCTTTTTCTCTTTTCTCTTCTTTTCTCTTCTTTTCCCTTTTCTCTTCGTTTCTCTTTTCTCTTCTATTTCTTCTTTACTCTTTTCTCTTTTCTCTTTAATCTTCCTTTCTCCTATCTCTTTTCTATCCTCATTTCTCTTCTTGTCTCCTTCTTCTTTTCTCTTTTGTCTTCTTTTCTCTCCTTTTCTCTTTTCTCGTCTTTTCTCTTCTTTTCTCTTCTTCCTTCATTTCACTTCTTTTCCCTTTTTTTCTCTTTTCTCTTCTTTCCTCTTCTTTTCTCTTTTGTCTTTTCTTTTCTCTTCTTTATTCTTCTTTTCTCATCTTTCCTCTTTTCTCATTTCTCTTTTCTCTGCTTTTCACTTCTTTTCGCTTCTTTACTCGTTTGCCTTTTCCCTTCTTTTCTCTTTTCTCTTCTTTCCTCTTTTCTCTTTTCTCTTCTTTTCTCTTCTTCCTTCATTTCACTTCTTTTCCCTTCTTTTCTCTTCTCTCTTCTTTCCTCTTCTTTTCACTTTTGTCTTTTCTTTTCGCTTCTTTATTCTTCTTTTCTCTTCTTTCCTGTCTTCTCTTTTCTCTTTTCTCTGCTTTTCACTTCTTTTCTCTTCTTTTCTCGTTTCCCTTTTCTCTTCTTTTCTCTTTTCTCTTCTTTTCTCTTTTCTCATTTCTCTTCTTTTCTATACTTTTCTCTTCTTTTCTCTTTTCTCTTCTGTTCTCTTCTTTGCTCTTTTCTCTTCTTTTCTCTTCTATTTCTTCTTTACTCTTATCTCTTTTCTTTTTAATCTCCTTTTCTCTTTTCTCCTATCTCTTTTTCTTTCATCATTTCTCTTCTTTTCTCTTTTTTTCCTTTCTCTTTTGTCTTCTTTTGTCTTCTTTTCTCTTTTCTCTCCTTTTATCTATTCTCTTCTTTTCTCTTCTTCTCTCTTCTATTTCTTCTTTACTCTTTTCTCTTTTCTCTTTAATCTTCTTTTCTCCTATCTCTTTTCTTTCCTCATTTCTCTTCTTGTCTCTTTCTTCTTTTCTCTTTTGTCTTCTTTTCTCTTCTTTTCTCTTTTCTCTTTTCTCTTTTCTCTCCTTTTCTCTTTTCTCGTCTTTTCTCTTCTTTTCTCTTCTTCCTTCATTTCACTTCTTTTCCCTTTTTTTCTCTTTTCTCTTCTTTCCTCTTCTTTTCTCTTTTGTCTTTTCTTTTCTCTTCTTTATTCTTCTTTTCTCTTCTTTCCTCTTTTCTCTTTTCTCTTTTCTCCGCTTTTCATTTCCTATCTCTTCTTTTCTCTTTTACCGTTTCTCTTCTTTTCACTTTTCTCTTCTTTTCTCTTCTCTCTTTTCTCTTATTTTCTATACTTTTCTCTTCTTTTCTCTTTTCTCTTCTGTTCTCTTCTTTGCTCTTTTCTCTTTTTTACTCTTCTTTTGTCTTTTCTCTTATATCTTCTTTTCTCTGCTGTTCTCTTCTTTTCTCTTCTTTCTCTTTTCTTTTCTCTTTTCTCTTTTTTCTTTTCTCTTCTTTTCTCTTCTTTTTGCTTTTCCCTTTTCTTTTCTCTTCTTTATTCTTCTTTTCTCTTCTTTCCTCTTTTCTCTTTTCTCTTTTCTCTGCTTTTCTTTTTTTTCTTCTTTTCTCGTTTCCCTTTTCTCTTCTTTTCTCTTTTCTCTTCTTTTCTCTTTCTCTTTTCTCTTCTTTTCTATACTTTTCTTTTCTCTTTTCTCTTCTGTTCTCTTCTTTGCTCTTTTCTCTTCTTTTCTCTGCTTTTCTCTTTTTTTCTCTTCTTTCTCTTTTCTTTTCTCTTTTCTTTTTTCTTTTCTGTTCTTTTCTCATCTTTTTGCTTTTCCCTTTACACTTCTTTTCTCTTTTCTCTTTTCTCTTCTATTTCTTCTTTACTCGTTTCTCTTTTCTCTTTAATCTTCTTTTCTCCCATCTCTCTTTCTATCCTCATTTCTTTGCTTTTCTCTTTTCTCTTCTGTTCTCTTCTTTGCTCTTTTCTCTTCTTTTCTCTGCTTTTCTCTTTTGTTCTCTTCTTTCTCTTTTCTTTTCTCTTTTCTCTTTTTTCTTTTGTGTTCTTTTGTCATCCTGTTGCTTTTCCCTTTTCTCTTCTTTTCTCTTTTCTCTTTTCTCTTCCTTTTCTTCTTTACTCTTTTCTCTTTTCTCTTTAATCTTCTTTTCTCTTTTCTCCTATCTCTTTTTCTTTCCTCATTTCTCTTCTTTTGTCTTTTTTCTTTTCTCTTTTGTCTTCTTTTCTCTTCTTTTCTCTTGTCACTTTTCTCTTTTCTCTCCTTTTCTCTTTTCTCTTCTTTTCTCTTCTTTTCTCTTTTTTCTTTTCTCTTTTGTATTCTTTTCTCTTCTTTTCTCTTTTCTCTTTTCGCTTTTCTCTCCTTTTCTCTTTTCTCTTCTTTTCTCTTCTTTTCTCTTCTTTTCCCTTTTTTCTCTTTTCTCTTCTTTTCTCTTCTTCCTTCATTTCACTTCTTTTCCCTTCTTTTCTCTTTTCTCTTCTTTCCTCTTCTTTTCTCTTTTGTCTTTTCTTTTCTCTTCTTTATTCTTCTTTTCACTTCTTTCCTCTTTTCTCTTTTCTCTTTTCTCTGCTTTTCACTTCTTTTCTCGTTTCCCTTTTCTCTTCTTTTCTCTTTTCTCTTCTTTTCTCTTTTCTCTTCTGTTCTCTTCTTTGCTCTTTTCCCTTTTTTCTTTTCTGTTCTTTTCTCTTCTTTTTGCTTTTCCCTTTTCTTTTCTCTTCTTTAATCTTCCTTTCTCTTTTCTCTTTTCTCTTTTCTCTTTTCTCTTCTGTTCTCTTCTTTGCTCTTTTCTCTTTTCTCTTCATTTCTCTGCTGTTCTCTTCTTTTCTCTTCTTTCTCTTTAGTTTTCTCTTTTCTCTTTTTTCTTTTCTGTTCTTTTCTCTTCTTTTTGCTTTTCCCTTTTTTTCTCTTCTTTTCTCTTCTATTTCTTCTTTACTCTTTTCTCTTTTCTCTTTAATCTTCTTTTCTCTTTTCTCCTATCTCTTTTTCTTTCCTCATTTCTCTTCTTTTCTCTTTATTCTTGTCTCTTATGTCTTCTTTTCTCTTCTTTTCTCTTTTCTCTTCTTTTCTCTTCTTTTCCCTTTTTTCTCTTTTCTCTTCTTTTCTCTTCTTCCTTCATTTCACTTCTTTTCCCTTCTTTTCTCTTCTCTCTTCTTTCCTCTTCTTTTCACTTTTGTCTTTTCTTTTCGCTTCTTTATTCTTCTTTTCTCTTCTTTCCTGTCTTCTCTTTTCTCTTTTCTCTGCTTTTCACTTCTTTTCTCTTCTTTTCTCGTTTCCCTTTTCTCTTCTTTTCTCTTTTCTCTTCTTTTCTCTTTTCTCATTTCTCTTCTTTTCTATACTTTTCTCTTCTTTTCTCTTTTCTCTTCTGTTCTCTTCTTTGCTCTTTTCTCTTCTTTTCTCTTCTATTTCTTCTTTACTCTTATCTCTTTTCTTTTTAATCTCCTTTTCTCTTTTCTCCTATCTCTTTTTCTTTCATCATTTCTCTTCTTTTCTCTTTTTTTCCTTTCTCTTTTGTCTTCTTTTGTCTTCTTTTCTCTTTTCTCTCCTTTTATCTATTCTCTTCTTTTCTCTTCTTCTCTCTTCTATTTCTTCTTTACTCTTTTCTCTTTTCTCTTTAATCTTCTTTTCTCCTATCTCTTTTCTTTCCTCATTTCTCTTCTTGTCTCTTTCTTCTTTTCTCTTTTGTCTTCTTTTCTCTTCTTTTCTCTTTTCTCTTTTCTCTTTTCTCTCCTTTTCTCTTTTCTCGTCTTTTCTCTTCTTTTCTCTTCTTCCTTCATTTCACTTCTTTTCCCTTTTTTTCTCTTTTCTCTTCTTTCCTCTTCTTTTCTCTTTTGTCTTTTCTTTTCTCTTCTTTATTCTTCTTTTCTCTTCTTTCCTCTTTTCTCTTTTCTCTTTTCTCTGCTTTTCACTTCTTTTCTCTTCTTTTCTCGTTTCCCTTTTCTCTTCTTTTCACTTTTCTCTTCTTTTCTCTTTTCTCTTTTCTCTTATTTTCTATACTTTTCTCTTCTTTTTTCTCTTCTGTTCTCTTCTTTGCTCTTTTCTCTTCTTTTCTCTGCTTTTCTCTTCTTTTCTCTTCTTTCTCTTTTCTTTTCTCTTTTCTCTTTTTTCTTTTCTGTTCTTCTCTCTTCTTTTTGCTTTTCCCTTTTCTCTTCTTTACTCTTTTCTCTTTTCTCTTTAATCTTCTTTTCTCCCATCTCTCTTTCTTTCCTCATTTCTCTTATTTTCTCTTTTTTTCTTTTCTCTTTGTCTTCTTTTCTCATCTTTTCTCTTTTCTCATTTCTCTCCTTTTCTCTTTTTTCTTCTGTTCTCTTCTTTTCACTTTTCACTTTTCTCTCTTTCCTATACTTTTCTCTTCTTTTCTCTTTTCTCATTTCTCTTCTTTTCACTTCTTTTGTCTTTTCTCTTTTCTCTTCTTTTCTCTTTTCTCTTTTCCCTTTTTTCTTTTCTGTTCTTTACTCTTCTTTTTGCTTTTCACTTTTCTCTTCTTTTCTCTTCTATTTCTTCTTTACTCTTATCTCTTTTCTCTTTAGTCTTCTTTTCTCTTTTCGCGTATCTCTTTTTCTTTCATCATTTCTCTTCTCTTCTCTTTTTTCTTTTCTCTTTTGTCTTCTTATGTCTTCTTTTCTCTTTTCTCTCCTTTTATCTTTTCTCTTCTTTTCTCTTCTTCTCTCTTCTTTTCACATTTTCTCTTTTCTCTTTTCCCTTCTTATCTCTTCTTTTCTCTTCTTTACTCTTTTCTCTTTTCTCTTTTCTCTTCTTTTCTATACTTTTCTCTTCTTTTCCCTTTTCTCTTCTGTTCTCCTCTTTGCTCTTTTCTCTTTTTTACTCTTCTTTTGTCTTTTCTCTTATATCTTTGGGGGACACGGTGGCACAGTGGTTAGCACTGCTGCCTCACAGCGCCCGAGACCAGGGTTCAATTCCCGCCTCAGGCGACTCTCTGTGTGGAATTTGCACATTCTCCCCGTGTCTGCGTGGGTTTCCTCCGGGTGCTCCGGTTTCCTCCCACACTACAAAGATGTGCAGGTCAGGTGAATTGGCCATGCTAAATTGCCCGTAGTGTTAGGTAAGGGGTAGATGTAAGGGTATGGGTGGGTTGCGCTTCGGCGGGGCGGTGTGGACTTGTTGGGCCGAAGGGCCTGTTTCCACACTGTAAGTAATCTAATCTTCTTTTCTCTGCTTTTCTCTTCTTTTCTCTTCTTTCTCTTTTCTTTTCTCTTTTGTCTTTTTTCTTTTCTGTTCTTTTCTCTTCTTTTTGCTTTTCCCTTTTCTTATCTCTTCTTTATTCTTCTTTTCTCTTCTTTCCTCTTTTCTCTTTTCTCTTTTTTCTGCTTTTCATTTTTTTTCTTCTTTTCTCGTTTCCCTTTTCTCTTCTTTTCTCTTTTCTCTTTTCTCTTCTTTTCTATACCTTTCTCTTCTTTTCTCTTTTCTCTTCTTTTCTCTGCTTTTCTCTTTTTTTCTCTTCTTTTTCTTTTCTTTTCTCTTTTCTCTTTTTTCTTTTCTGTTCTTTTCTCTTCTTTTTGCTTTTCCCTTTTCTCTTCTTTTCTCTTTTCTCTTTTCTCTGCTTTTCTTCTTTACTCTTTTCTCTTTTCTCTTTAATCTTCTTTTCTCCCATCTCTCTTTCTTTCCTCATTTCTCTTCTTTTCTCTTTTCTCTTGGGTTCTCTTCTTTGCTCTTTTCTCTTCTTTTCTCTGCTTTTCTCTTCTTTTCTTTTCTTTCTCTTTTCTTTTCTCTTTTCTCTTTCTTCTTTTCTGTTCTTTTCTCTTCTTTTTGCTTTTCCCTTTTCTCTTCGTTTCTCTTTTCTCTTCTATTTCTTCTTTACTCTTTTCTCTTTTCTCTTTAATCTTCTTTTCTCCTATCTCTTTTCTTTCCTCATTTCTCTTCTTGTCTCTTTCTTCTTTTCTCTTCTTTTCTCTTTTCTCTTTTCTCTTTTCTCTCCTTTTCTCTTTTCTCGTCTTTTCTCTTCTTTTCTCTTCTTCCTTCATTTCACTTCTTTTCCCTTCTTTTCTCTTTTCTCTTCTTTCCTCTTCTTTTCTCTTTTGTCTTTTCTTTTCTCTTCTTTATTCTTCTTTTCTCTTCTTTCCTCTTTTCTCTTTTCTCTTTTCTCTGCTTTTCACTTCTTTTCTCTTCTTGTCTCGTTTCCCTTTTCTCTTCTTTTCTCTTTTCTCTTCTTTTCTCTGCTTTTCTCTTTTTTTCTCTTCTTTCTCTTTTCTTTTCTCTTTTCTCTTTTTTCTTTTCTGTTCTTTTCTCTTCTTTTTGCTTTTCCCTTTCTCTTCTTTTCTCTTTTCTCTTCTATTTCTTCTTTACTCTTTTCTCTTTAATCTTCTTTTCTCCCATCTCTCTTTCTTTCCTCATTTCTCTTCTTTTCTCTTTTCTCTTCTGTTCTCTTCTTTGCTCTTTTCTCTTCTTTTCTCTGCTTTTCTCTTTTTCTCTCTTCTTTCTCTTTTCTTTTCTCTTTTCTCTTTTTTCTTTTCTGTTCTTCTCTCTTCTTTTTGCTTTTCCCTTTTCTCTTCTTTTCTCTTTTCTCTTTTCTCTTCTATTTCTTCATTACTCTTTTCTCTTTTCTCTTTAATCTTCTTTTCTCCCATCTCTCTTTCTTTCCTCATTTCTCTTATTTTCTCTTTTTTCTTTTCTCTTTTGTCTTCTTTTTTCATCTTTTCTCTTTTCTGATTTCTCTCCTTTTCTCTTTTTTCTTCTGTTCTCTTCTTTTCACTTTTCACTTTTCTCTCTTTTCTATACTTTTCTCTTTTCTCATTTCTCTTCTTTTCTCTTCTTTTCTCTTTTGTCTTTTCTTTTCTCTTCTTTATCCTTCTATTCTCTTCTTTCCTCTTTTCTCTTTTCTCTTTTCTCTGCTTTTCACTTCTTTTCTCTTCTTGTCTCGTTTCCCTTTTCTCTTCTTTTCTCTTTTCTCTTCTGTTCTCTTCTTTGCTCTTTTCTCTTCTTTTCTCTGCTTTATTCTTTTTTTCTCTTCTTTCTCTTTTCTTTTCTCTTTTCTCTTTTTTCTTTTCTGTTCTTTTCTCTTCTTTTTGCTTTTCCCTTTTCTCTTCTTTTCTCTTTTCTCTTCTATTTCTTCTTTACTCTTTTCTCTTTTCTGTTTAATCTTCTTTTCTCCCATCTCTCTTTCTTTACTCATTTCTCTTCTTTTCTCTTTTCTCTTCTTTTCTCTTTTCTCTTTTCCCTTTTTTCGTTTCTGTTCTTTTCTCTTCTTTTTGCTTTTCACTTTTCTCTTCTTTTCTCTTCTATTTCTTCTTTGCTCTTATCTCTTTTCTCTTTAATCTTCTTTTCTCTTTTCTCCTATCTCTTTTTCTTTCATCATTTCTCTTCTTTTCTCTTTTTTCTTTTCTCTTTTGTCTTCTTTTGTCTTCTTTTCTCTTTTCTCTCCTTTTATCTTTTCTCTTCTTTTCTCTTCTTCTCTCTTCTTTCCACATTTTCTCTTTTCTCTTTTCCCTGCTTATCTCTTCTTTTCTCTTCTTTACTCTTTTCTCTTTTCTCTTCTTTTCTCTTTTCTCTTTTCTCTTCTTTTCTATACTTTTCTCTTCTTTTCTCTTTTCTCTTCTGTTCTCTTCTTTGCTCTTTTCTCTTTTTTACTCTTCTTTTGTCTTTTCTCTTATATCTTCTTTTCTCTGCTGTTCTCTTCTTTTCTCTTCTTTACTCTTTTCTCTTTACTCTTCTTTTCTATACTTTTCTCTTCTTTTCTCTTTTCTCTTCAGTTCTCTTCTTTGCTCTTTTCTCTTCTTTTCTCTTCTATTTCTTCTTTACTCTTATCTCTTTTCTCTTTAATCTTCTTTTCTCTTTTCTACTATCTCTTTTTCTTTCATCATTTCTCTTCTTTTCTCTTTTTTCTTTTCTCTTTTGTCTTCTTTTGTCTTCTTTTCTCTTTTCTCTCCTTTTATCTTTTCTCTTCTTTTCTCTTCTTCTCTCTTCTTTCCACATTTTCTCTTTTCTCTTTTCCCTTCTTATCTCTTCTTTTCTCTTCTTTACTCTTCTCTTTTCTCTTCTTTTCTTTTTTCTCTTTTCTCTTCTTTTCTATACTTTTCTCTTCTTTTCTCTTTTCTCTTCTGTTCTCTCCTTTGCTCTTTTCTCTTTTTTACTCTTCTTTTGTCTTTTCTCTTATATCTTCTTTTCTCTGCTGTTCTCTTCTTTTCTCTTCTTTCTCTTTTCTTTTCTCTTTTCTCTTTTTTCTTTTCTGTTCTTTTCTCTTCTTTTTGCTTTTCCCTTTTCTCTTCTCTTCTTTATTCTTCTTTTCTCTTCTTTCCTGTTTTCTCTTTTCTCTTTTCTCTGCTTTTCTTTTTTTTCTTCTTTTCTCGTTTCCCTTTTCTCTTCTTTTCTCTTTTCTCTTCTTTTCTCTTTCTCTTTTCTCTTCTTTTCTATACTTTTCTTTTCTCTTTTCTCTTCTGTTCTCTTCTTTGCTCTTTTCTCTTCTTTTCTCTGCTTTTCTCTTTTTTCTCTTCTTTCTCTTTTCTTTTCTCTTTTCTTTTTTCTTTTCTGTTCTTTTCTCATCTTTTTGCTTTTCCCTTTACACTTCTTTTCTCTTTTCTCTTTTCTCTTCTATTTCTTCTTTACTCTTTTCTCTTTTCTCTTTAATCTTCTTTTCTCCCATCTCTCTTTCTATCCTCATTTCTTTGCTTTTCTCTTTTCTCTTCTGTTCTCTTCTTTGCTCTTTTCTCTTCTTTTCTCTGCTTTTCTCTTTTTTTCTCTTCTTTCTCTTTTCTTTTCTCTTTTCTCTTTTTTCTTTTGTGTTCTTTTGTCATCTTGTTGCTTTTCCCTTTTCTCTTCTTTTCTCTTTTCTCTTTTCTCTTCCTTTTCTTCTTTACTCTTTTCTCTTTTCTCTTTAATCTTCTTTTCTCTTTTCTCCTATCTCTTTTTCTTTCCTCATTTCTCTTCTTTTGTCTTTTTTCTTTTCTCTTTTGTCTTCTTTTCTCTTCTTTTCTCTTGTCACTTTTCTCTTTTCTCTCCTTTTCTCTTTTCTCTTCTTTTCTCTTCTTTTCTCTTTTTTCTTTTCTCTTTTGTCTTCTTTTCTCTTCTTTTCTCTTTTCTCTTTTCACTTTTCTCTCCTTTTCTCTTTTCTCTTCTTTTCTCTTCTTTTCTCTTCTTTTCCCTTTTTTCTCTTTTCTCTTCTTTTCTCTTCTTCCTTCATTTCACTTCTTTTCTCTTCTTTTCTCTGCTTTTCTCTTTTTTTCTCTTCTTTCTCTTTTCTTTTCTCTTTTCTCTTTTTTCTTTTGTGTTCTTTTGTCATCTTGTTGCTTTTCCCTTTTCTCTTCTTTTCTCTTTTCTCTTTTCTCTTCCTTTTCTTCTTTACTCTTTTCTCTTTTCTCTTTAATCTTCTTTTCTCTTTTCTCCTATCTCTTTTTCTTTCCTCATTTCTCTTCTTTTGTCTTTTTTCTTTTCTCTTTTGTCTTCTTTTCTCTTCTTTTCTCTTGTCACTTTTCTCTTTTCTCTCCTTTTCTCTTTTCTCTTCTTTTCTCTTCTTTTCTCTTTTTTCTTTTCTCTTTTGTCTTCTTTTCTCTTCTTTTCTCTTTTCTCTTTTCGCTTTTCTCTCCTTTTCTCTTTTCTCTTCTTTTCTCTTCTTTTCTCTTCTTTTCCCTTTTTTCTCTTTTCTCTTCTTTTCTCTTCTTCCTTCATTTCACTTCTTTTCCCTTCTTTTCTCTTTTCTCTTCTTTCCTCTTCTTTTCTCTTTTGTCTTTTCTATTCTCTTCTTTATTCTTCTTTTCACTTCTTTCCTCTTTTCTCTTTTCTCTTTTCTCTGCTTTTCACTTCTTTTCTCGTTTCCCTTTTCTCTTCTTTTCTCTTTTCTCTTCTTTTCTCTTTTCTCTTCTGTTCTCTTCTTTGCTCTTTTCCCTTTTTTCTTTTCTGTTCTTTTCTCTTCTTTTTGCTTTTCCCTTTTCTTTTCTCTTCTTTATTCTTCTTTTCTCTTTTCTCTTTTCTCTTTTCTCTTTTCTCTTCTGTTCTCTTCTTTGCTCTTTTCTCTTTTCTCTTCATTTCTCTGCTGTTCTCTTCTTTTCTCTTCTTTCTCTTTAGTTTTCTCTTTTCTCTTTTTTCTTTTCTGTTCTTTTCTCTTCTTTTTGCTTTTCCCTTTTTTTCTCTTCTTTTCTCTTCTATTTCTTCTTTACTCTTTTCTCTTTTCTCTTTAATCTTCTTTTCTCTTTTCTCCTATCTCTTTTTCTTTCCTCATTTCTCTTCTTTTCTCTTTATTCTTGTCTCTTATGTCTTCTTTTCTCTTCTTTTCTCTTTTCTCTTCTTTTCTCTTCTTTTCCCTTTTTTCTCTTTTCTCTTCTTTTCTCTTCTTCCTTCATTTCACTTCTTTTCCCTTCTTTTCTCTTCTCTCTTCTTTCCTCTTCTTTTCACTTTTGTCTTTTCTTTTCGCTTCTTTATTCTTCTTTTCTCTTCTTTCCTGTCTTCTCTTTTCTCTTTTCTCTGCTTTTCACTTCTTTTCTCTTCTTTTCTCGTTTCCCTTTTCTCTTCTTTTCTCTTTTCTCTTCTTTTCTCTTTTCTCATTTCTCTTCTTTTCTATACTTTTCTCTTCTTTTCTCTTTTCTCTTCTGTTCTCTTCTTTGCTCTTTTCTCTTCTTTTCTCTTCTATTTCTTCTTTACTCTTATCTCTTTTCTTTTTAATCTCCTTTTCTCTTTTCTCCTATCTCTTTTTCTTTCATCATTTCTCTTCTTTTCTCTTTTTTTCCTTTCTCTTTTGTCTTCTTTTGTCTTCTTTTCTCTTTTCTCTCCTTTTATCTTTTCTCTTCTTTTCTCTTCTTCTCTCTTCTATTTCTTCTTTACTCTTTTCTCTTTTCTCTTTAATCTTCTTTTCTCCTATCTCTTTTCTTTCCTCATTTCTCTTCTTGTCTCTTTCTTCTTTTCTCTTTTGTCTTCTTTTCTCTTCTTTTCTCTTTTCTCTTTTCTCTTTTCTCTCCTTTTCTCTTTTCTCGTCTTTTCTCTTCTTTTCTCTTCTTCCTTCATTTCACTTCTTTTCCCTTTTTTTCTCTTTTCTCTTCTTTCCTCTTCTTTTCTCTTTTGTCTTTTCTTTTCTCTTCTTTATTCTTCTTTTCTCTTCTTTCCTCTTTTCCCTTTTCTATTTTCTCTGCTTTTCATTTCCTATCTCTTCTTTTCTCTTTTCCCTTTTCTCTTCTTTTCACTTTTCTCTTCTTTTCTCTTCTCTCTTTTCTCTTATTTTCTATACTTTTCTCTTCTTTTCTCTTTTCTCTTCTGTTCTCTTCTTTGCTCTTTTCTCTTTTTTACTCTTCTTTTGTCTTGTCTCTTATATCTTCTTTTCTCTGCTGTTCTCTTCTTTTCTCTTCTTTATCTTTTCTTTTCTCTTTTCTCTTTTTTCTTTTCTCTTCTTTTCTCTTCTTTTTGCTTTTCCCTTTTCTTTTCTCTTCTTTATTCTTCTTTTCTCTTCTTTCCTCTTTTCTCTTTTCTCTTTTCTCTGCTTTTCATTTTTTTTCTTCTTTTCTTGTTTCCCTTTTCTCTTCTTTTCTCTTTTCTCTTCTTTTCTCTTTTCTCTTCTTTTCTATACTTTTCTCTTCTTTTCTCTTTTCTCTTCTGTTCTCTTCTTTGCTCTTTTGTCTTCTTTTCTCTGCTTTTCTCTTTGTTCTATTCTTTCTCTTTTCTTTTCTCTTTTCTCTTTTTTCTTTTCTGTTCTTTTCTCTTCTTTTTGCTTTTCCCTTTTCTCTTCTTTTCTCTTTTCTCTTTTCTCTTCTATTTCTTCTTTACTCTTTTCTCTTTTCTCTTTAATCTTCTTTTCTCCTATCTCTTTTTCTTTCCTCATTTCTCTTCTTTTCTCTTTTTTCTTTTCTCTTTTGTCTTCTTTTCTCTTCTTTTCCCTTTTTTTCTCTTTTCTCTTCTTTTCCCTTTTTTCTCTTTTCTCTTCTTTTCTCTTCTACCTTCATTTCACTTCTTTTCCCTTTTTTTCTCTTTTCTCTTCTTTCCTCTTCTTTTCTCTTTTGTCTTTTCTTTTCTCTTCTTTATTCTTCTTTTCTCTTCTTTCCTCTTTTCTCTTTTCTCTTTTCTCTGCTTTTCACTTCTTTTCTCTTCTTTTCTCGTTTCCCTTTTCTCTTCTTTTCACTTTTCTCTTCTTTTCTCTTTTCTCTTTTCTCTTATTTTCTATACTTTTCTCTTCTTTTTTCTCTTCTGTTCTCTTCTTTGCTCTTTTCTCTTCTTTTCTCTGCTTTTCTCTTCTTTTCTCTTCTTTCTCTTTTCTTTTCTCTTTTCTCTTTTTTCTTTTCTGTTCTTCTCTCTTCTTTTTGCTTTTCCCTTTTCTCTTCTTTACTCTTTTCTCTTTTCTCTTTAATCTTCTTTTCTCCCATCTCTCTTTCTTTCCTCATTTCTCTTATTTTCTCTTTTTTTCTTTTCTCTTTGTCTTCTTTTCTCATCTTTTCTCTTTTCTCATTTCTCTCCTTTTCTCTTTTTTCTTCTGTTCTCTTCTTTTCACTTTTCACTTTTCTCTCTTTCCTATACTTTTCTCTTCTTTTCTCTTTTCTCATTTCTCTTCTTTTCACTTCTTTTGTCTTTTCTCTTTTCTCTTCTTTTCTCTTTTCTCTTTTCCCTTTTTTCTTTTCTGTTCTTTACTCTTCTTTTTGCTTTTCACTTTTCTCTTCTTTTCTCTTCTATTTCTTCTTTACTCTTATCTCTTTTCTCTTTAGTCTTCTTTTCTCTTTTCGCGTATCTCTTTTTCTTTCATCGTTTCTCTTCTCTTCTCTTTTTTCTTTTCTCTTTTGTCTTCTTATGTCTTCTTTTCTCTTTTCTCTCCTTTTATCTTTTCTCTTCTTTTCTCTTCTTCTCTCTTCTTTTCACATTTTCTCTTTTCTCTTTTCCCTTCTTATCTCTTCTTTTCTCTTCTTTACTCTTTTCTCTTTTCTCTTTTCTCTTCTTTTCTATACTTTTCTCTTCTTTTCCCTTTTCTCTTCTGTTCTCCTCTTTGCTCTTTTCTCTTTTTTACTCTTCTTTTATCTTTTCTCTTATATCTTTGGGGGACACGGTGGCACAGTGGTTAGCACTGCTGCCTCACAGCGCCCGAGACCAGGGTTCAATTCCCGCCTCAGGCGACTCTCTGTGTGGAATTTGCACATTCTCCCCGTGTCTGCGTGGGTTTCCTCCGGGTGCTCCGGTTTCCTCCCACACTACAAAGATGTGCAGGTCAGGTGAATTGGCCATGCTAAATTGCCCGTAGTGTTAGGTAAGGGGTAGATGTAGGGGTATGGGTGGGTTGCGCTTCGGCGGGGCGGTGTGGACTTGTTGGGCCGAAGGGCCTGTTTCCACACTGTAAGTAATCTAATCTAATCTTCTTTTCTCTGCTTTTCTCTTCTTTTCTCTTCTTTCTCTTTTCTTTTCTCTTTTCTCTTTTTTCTTTTCTGTTCTTTTCTCTTCTTTTTGCTTTTCCCTTTTCTTATCTCTTCTTTATTCTTCTTTTCTCTTCTTTCCTCTTTTCTCTTTTCTCTTTTTTCTGCTTTTCATTTTTTTTCTTCTTTTCTCGTTTCCCTTTTCTCTTCTTTTCTCTTTTCTCTTTTCTCTTCTTTTCTATACCTTTCTCTTCTTTTCTCTTTTCTCTTCTTTTCTCTGCTTTTCTCTTTTTTTCTCTTCTTTCTCTTTTCTTTTCTCTTTTCTCTTTTTTCTTTTCTGTTCTTTTATCTTCTTTTTGCTTTTCCCTTTTCTCTTCTTTTCTCTTTTCTCTTTTCTCTGCTTTTCTTCTTTACTCTTTTCTCTTTTCTCTTTAATCTTCTTTTCTCCCATCTCTCTTTCTTTCCTCATTTCTCTTCTTTTCTCTTTTCTCTTGGGTTCTCTTCTTTGCTCTTTTCTCTTCTTTTCTCTGCTTTTCTCTTCTTTTCTTTTCTTTCCCTTTTCTTTTCTCTTTTCTCTTTTTTCTTTTCTGTTCTTTTCTCTTCTTTTTGCTTTTCCCTTTTCTCTTCTTTTCTCTTTTCTCTTTTCTCTTCTATTTCTTCTTTACTCTTTTCTCTTTTCTCTTTAATCTTCTTTTCTCCTATCTCTTTTTCTTTCCTCATTTCTCTTCTTTTCTCTTTTTTCTTTTCTCTTTTGTCTTCTTTTCTCTTCTTTTCCCTTTTTTTCTCTTTTCTCTTCTTTTCCCTTTTTTCTCTTTTCTCTTCTTTTCTCTTCTACCTTCATTTCACTTCTTTTCCCTTTTTTTCTCTTTTCTCTTCTTTCCTCTTCTTTTCTCTTTTGTCTTTTCTTTTCTCTTCTTTATTCTTCTTTTCTCTTCTTTCCTCTTTTCTCTTTTCTCTTTTCTCTGCTTTTCACTTCTTTTCTCTTCTTTTCTCGTTTCCCTTTTCTCTTCTTTTCACTTTTCTCTTCTTTTCTCTTTTCTCTTTTCTCTTATTTTCTATACTTTTCTCTTCTTTTTTCTCTTCTGTTCTCTTCTTTGCTCTTTTCTCTTCTTTTCTCTGCTTTTCTCTTCTTTTCTCTTCTTTCTCTTTTCTTTTCTCTTTTCTCTTTTTTCTTTTCTGTTCTTCTCTCTTCTTTTTGCTTTTCCCTTTTCTCTTCTTTACTCTTTTCTCTTTTCTCTTTAATCTTCTTTTCTCCCATCTCTCTTTCTTTCCTCATTTCTCTTATTTTCTCTTTTTTTCTTTTCTCTTTGTCTTCTTTTCTCATCTTTTCTCTTTTCTCATTTCTCTCCTTTTCTCTTTTTTCTTCTGTTCTCTTCTTTTCACTTTTCACTTTTCTCTCTTTCCTATACTTTTCTCTTCTTTTCTCTTTTCTCATTTCTCTTCTTTTCACTTCTTTTGTCTTTTCTCTTTTCTCTTCTTTTCTCTTTTCTCTTTTCCCTTTTTTCTTTTCTGTTCTTTACTCTTCTTTTTGCTTTTCACTTTTCTCTTCTTTTCTCTTCTATTTCTTCTTTACTCTTATCTCTTTTCTCTTTAGTCTTCTTTTCTCTTTTCGCGTATCTCTTTTTCTTTCATCGTTTCTCTTCTCTTCTCTTTTTTCTTTTCTCTTTTGTCTTCTTATGTCTTCTTTTCTCTTTTCTCTCCTTTTATCTTTTCTCTTCTTTTCTCTTCTTCTCTCTTCTTTTCACATTTTCTCTTTTCTCTTTTCCCTTCTTATCTCTTCTTTTCTCTTCTTTACTCTTTTCTCTTTTCTCTTTTCTCTTCTTTTCTATACTTTTCTCTTCTTTTCCCTTTTCTCTTCTGTTCTCCTCTTTGCTCTTTTCTCTTTTTTACTCTTCTTTTATCTTTTCTCTTATATCTTTGGGGGACACGGTGGCACAGTGGTTAGCACTGCTGCCTCACAGCGCCCGAGACCAGGGTTCAATTCCCGCCTCAGGCGACTCTCTGTGTGGAATTTGCACATTCTCCCCGTGTCTGCGTGGGTTTCCTCCGGGTGCTCCGGTTTCCTCCCACACTACAAAGATGTGCAGGTCAGGTGAATTGGCCATGCTAAATTGCCCGTAGTGTTAGGTAAGGGGTAGATGTAGGGGTATGGGTGGGTTGCGCTTCGGCGGGGCGGTGTGGACTTGTTGGGCCGAAGGGCCTGTTTCCACACTGTAAGTAATCTAATCTAATCTTCTTTTCTCTGCTTTTCTCTTCTTTTCTCTTCTTTCTCTTTTCTTTTCTCTTTTCTCTTTTTTCTTTTCTGTTCTTTTCTCTTCTTTTTGCTTTTCCCTTTTCTTATCTCTTCTTTATTCTTCTTTTCTCTTCTTTCCTCTTTTCTCTTTTCTCTTTTTTCTGCTTTTCATTTTTTTTCTTCTTTTCTCGTTTCCCTTTTCTCTTCTTTTCTCTTTTCTCTTTTCTCTTCTTTTCTATACCTTTCTCTTCTTTTCTCTTTTCTCTTCTTTTCTCTGCTTTTCTCTTTTTTTCTCTTCTTTCTCTTTTCTTTTCTCTTTTCTCTTTTTTCTTTTCTGTTCTTTTGTCATCTTTTTGCTTTTCCCTTTTCTCTTCTTTTCTCTTTTCTCATTTCTCTTCTTTTCTCTTCTTTTCTCTTTTCTCTTTTCTCTTCTTTTCTCTTTTCTCTTTTTTCCCTTTTTTCTTTTCTGTTCTTTTCTCTTCTTTTTGCTTTTCACTTTTCTCTTCTTTTCTCTTCTATTTCTTCTTTGCTCTTATTTCTTTTCTCTTTTCTCTCCTTTTATGTTTTCTCTTCTTTTCTCTTCTTCTCTCTTCTTTCCACATTTTCTCTTTTCTCTTTTCCCTTCTTATCTCTTCTTTTCTCTTCTTTACTCTTTTCTCTTTTCTCTTCTTTTCTCTTTTCTCTTTACTCTTCTTTTCTATACTTTTCTCTTCTTTTCTCTTTTCTCTTCAGTTCTCTTCTTTGCTCTTTTCTCTTCTTTTCTCTTCTATTTCTTCTTTACTCTTATCTCTTTTCTCTTTAATCTTCTTTTCTCTTTTCTACTATCTCTTTTTCTTTCATCATTTCTCTTCTTTTCTCTTTTTTCTTTTCTCTTTTGTCTTCTTTTGTCTTCTTTTCTCTTTTCTCTCCTTTTATCTTTTCTCTTCTTTTCTCTTCTTCTCTCTTCTTTCCACATTTTCTCTTTTCTCTTTTCCCTTCTTATCTCTTCTTTTCTCTTCTTTACTCTTCTCTTTTCTCTTCTTTTCTTTTTTCTCTTTTCTCTTCTTTTCTATACTTTTCTCTTCTTTTCTCTTTTCTCTTCTGTTCTCTCCTTTGCTCTTTTCTCTTTTTTACTCTTCTTTTGTCTTTTCTCTTATATCTTCTTTTCTCTGCTGTTCTCTTCTTTTCTCTTCTTTCTCTTTTCTTTTCTCTTTTCTCTTTTTTCTTTTCTGTTCTTTTCTCTTCTTTTTGCTTTTCCCTTTTCTCTTCTCTTCTTTATTCTTTTTTTCTCTTCTTTCCTCTTTTCTCTTTTCTCTTTTCTCTGCTTTTCTTTTTTTTCTTCTTTTCTCGTTTCCCTTTTCTCTTCTTTTCTCTTTTCTCTTCTTTTCTCTTTCTCTTTTCTCTTCTTTTCTATACTTTTCTTTTCTCTTTTCTCTTCTGTTCTCTTCTTTGCTCTTTTCTCTTCTTTTCTCTGCTTTTCTCTTTTTTCTCTTCTTTCTCTTTTCTTTTCTCTTTTCTTTTTTCTTTTCTGTTCTTTTCTCATCTTTTTGCTTTTCCCTTTACACTTCTTTTCTCTTTTCTCTTTTCTCTTCTATTTCTTCTTTACTCTTTTCTCTTTTCTCTTTAATCTTCTTTTCTCCCATCTCTCTTTCTATCCTCATTTCTTTGCTTTTCTCTTTTCTCTTCTGTTCTCTTCTTTGCTCTTTTCTCTTCTTTTCTCTGCTTTTCTCTTTTTTTCTCTTCTTTCTCTTTTCTTTTCTCTTTTCTCTTTTTTCTTTTGTGTTCTTTTGTCATCTTGTTGCTTTTCCCTTTTCTCTTCTTTTCTCTTTTCTCTTTTCTCTTCCTTTTCTTCTTTACTCTTTTCTCTTTTCTCTTTAATCTTCTTTTCTCTTTTCTCCTATCTCTTTTTCTTTCCTCATTTCTCTTCTTTTGTCTTTTTTCTTTTCTCTTTTGTCTTCTTTTCTCTTCTTTTCTCTTGTCACTTTTCTCTTTTCTCTCCTTTTCTCTTTTCTCTTCTTTTCTCTTTTTTCTTTTCTCTTTTGTCTTCTTTTCTCTTCTTTTCTCTTTTCTCTTTTCGCTTTTCTCTCCTTTTCTCTTTTCTCTTCTTTTCTCTTCTTTTCTCTTCTTTTCCCTTTTTTCTCTTTTCTCTTCTTTTCTCTTCTTCCTTCATTTCACTTCTTTTCTCTTCTTTTCTCTGCTTTTCTCTTTTTTTCTCTTCTTTCTCTTTTCTTTTCTCTTTTCTCTTTTTTCTTTTGTGTTCTTTTGTCATCTTGTTGCTTTTCCCTTTTCTCTTCTTTTCTCTTTTCTCTTTTCTCTTCCTTTTCTTCTTTACACTTTTCTCTTTTCTCTTTAATCTTCTTTTCTCTTTTCTCCTATCTCTTTTTCTTTCCTCATTTCTCTTCTTTTGTCTTTTTTCTTTTCTCTTTTGTCTTCTTTTCTCTTCTTTTCTCTTGTCACTTTTCTCTTTTCTCTCCTTTTCTCTTTTCTCTTCTTTTCTCTTCTTTTCTCTTTTTTCTTTTCTCTTTTGTCTTCTTTTCTCTTCTTTTCTCTTTTCTCTTTTCGCTTTTCTCTCCTTTTCTCTTTTCTCTTCTTTTCTCTTCTTTTCTCTTCTTTTCCCTTTTTTCTCTTTTCTCTTCTTTTCTCTTCTTCCTTCATTTCACTTCTTTTCCCTTCTTTTCTCTTTTCTCTTCTTTCCTCTTCTTTTCTCTTTTGTCTTTTCTTTTCTCTTCTTTATTCTTCTTTTCACTTCTTTCCTCTTTTCTCTTTTCTCTTTTCTCTGCTTTTCACTTCTTTTCTCGTTTCCCTTTTCTCTTCTTTTCTCTTTTCTCTTCTTTTCTCTTTTCTCTTCTGTTCTCTTCTTTGCTCTTTTCTCTTTTCTCTTCATTTCTCTGCTGTTCTCTTCTTTTCTCTTCTTTCTCTTTAGTTTTCTCTTTTCTCTTTTTTCTTTTCTGTTCTTTTCTCTTCTTTTTGCTTTTCCCTTTTTTTCTCTTCTTTTCTCTTCTATTTCTTCTTTACTCTTTTCTCTTTTCTCTTTAATCTTCTTTTCTCTTTTCTCCTATCTCTTTTTCTTTCCTCATTTCTCTTCTTTTCTCTTTATTCTTGTCTCTTATGTCTTCTTTTCTCTTCTTTTCTCTTTTCTCTTCTTTTCTCTTCTTTTCCCTTTTTTCTCTTTTCTCTTCTTTTCTCTTCTTCCTTCATTTCACTTCTTTTCCCTTCTTTTCTCTTCTCTCTTCTTTCCTCTTCTTTTCACTTTTGTCTTTTCTTTTCGCTTCTTTATTCTTCTTTTCTCTTCTTTCCTGTCTTCTCTTTTCTCTTTTCTCTGCTTTTCACTTCTTTTCTCTTCTTTTCTCGTTTCCCTTTTCTCTTCTTTTCTCTTTTCTCTTCTTTTCTCTTTTCTCATTTCTCTTCTTTTCTATACTTTTCTCTTCTTTTCTCTTTTCTCTTCTGTTCTCTTCTTTGCTCTTTTCTCTTCTTTTCTCTTCTATTTCTTCTTTACTCTTATCTCTTTTCTTTTTAATCTCCTTTTCTCTTTTCTCCTATCTCTTTTTCTTTCATCATTTCTCTTCTTTTCTCTTTTTTTCCTTTCTCTTTTGTCTTCTTTTGTCTTCTTTTCTCTTTTCTCTCCTTTTATCTTTTCTCTTCTTTTCTCTTCTTCTCTCTTCTATTTCTTCTTTACTCTTTTCTCTTTTCTCTTTAATCTTCTTTTCTCCTATCTCTTTTCTTTCCTCATTTCTCTTCTTGTCTCTTTCTTCTTTTCTCTTTTGTCTTCTTTTCTCTTCTTTTCTCTTTTCTCTTTTCTCTTTTCTCTCCTTTTCTCTTTTCTCGTCTTTTCTCTTCTTTTCTCTTCTTCCTTCATTTCACTTCTTTTCCCTTTTTTTCTCTTTTCTCTTCTTTCCTCTTCTTTTCTCTTTTGTCTTTTCTTTTCTCTTCTTTATTCTTCTTTTCTCTTCTTTCCTCTTTTCTCTTTTCTATTTTCTCTGCTTTTCATTTCCTATCTCTTCTTTTCTCTTTTCCCTTTTCTCTTCTTTTCACTTTTCTCTTCTTTTCTCTTCTCTCTTTTCTCTTATTTTCTATACTTTTCTCTTCTTTTCTCTTTTCTCTTCTGTTCTCTTCTTTGCTCTTTTCTCTTTTTTACTCTTCTTTTGTCTTGTCTCTTATATCTTCTTTTCTCTGCTGTTCTCTTCTTTTCTCTTCTTTCTCTTTTCTTTTCTCTTTTCTCTTTTTTCTTTTCTCTTCTTTTCTCTTCTTTTTGCTTTTCCCTTTTCTTTTCTCTTCTTTATTCTTCTTTTCTCTTCTTTCCTCTTTTCTCTTTTCTCTTTTCTCTGCTTTTCATTTTTTTTCTTCTTTTCTTGTTTCCCTTTTCTCTTCTTTTCTCTTTTCTCTTCTTTTCTCTTTTCTCTTCTTTTCTATACTTTTCTCTTCTTTTCTCTTTTCTCTTCTGTTCTCTTCTTTGCTCTTTTGTCTTCTTTTCTCTGCTTTTCTCTTTTTTCTCTTCTTTCTCTTTTCTTTTCTCTTTTCTCTTTTTTCTTTTCTGTTCTTTTCTCTTCTTTTTGCTTTTCCCTTTTCTCTTCTTTTCTCTTTTCTCTTTTCTCTTCTATTTCTTCTTTACTCTTTTCTCTTTTCTCTTTAATCTTCTTTTCTCCTATCTCTTTTTCTTTCCTCATTTCTCTTCTTTTCTCTTTTTTCTTTTCTCTTTTGTCTTCTTTTCTCTTCTTTTCCCTTTTTTTCTCTTTTCTCTTCTTTTCCCTTTTTTCTCTTTTCTCTTCTTTTCTCTTCTACCTTCATTTCACTTCTTTTCCCTTTTTTTCTCTTTTCTCTTCTTTCCTCTTCTTTTCTCTTTTGTCTTTTCTTTTCTCTTCTTTATTCTTCTTTTCTCTTCTTTCCTCTTTTCTCTTTTCTCTTTTCTCTGCTTTTCACTTCTTTTCTCTTCTTTTCTCGTTTCCCTTTTCTCTTCTTTTCACTTTTCTCTTCTTTTCTCTTTTCTCTTTTCTCTTATTTTCTATACTTTTCTCTTCTTTTTTCTCTTCTGTTCTCTTCTTTGCTCTTTTCTCTTCTTTTCTCTGCTTTTCTCTTCTTTTCTCTTCTTTCTCTTTTCTTTTCTCTTTTCTCTTTTTTCTTTTCTGTTCTTCTCTCTTCTTTTTGCTTTTCCCTTTTCTCTTCTTTACTCTTTTCTCTTTTCTCTTTAATCTTCTTTTCTCCCATCTCTCTTTCTTTCCTCATTTCTCTTATTTTCTCTTTTTTTCTTTTCTCTTTGTCTTCTTTTCTCATCTTTTCTCTTTTCTCATTTCTCTCCTTTTCTCTTTTTTCTTCTGTTCTCTTCTTTTCACTTTTCACTTTTCTCTCTTTCCTATACTTTTCTCTTCTTTTCTCTTTTCTCATTTCTCTTCTTTTCACTTCTTTTGTCTTTTCTCTTTTCTCTTCTTTTCTCTTTTCTCTTTTCCCTTTTTTCTTTTCTGTTCTTTACTCTTCTTTTTGCTTTTCACTTTTCTCTTCTTTTCTCTTCTATTTCTTCTTTACTCTTATCTCTTTTCTCTTTAGTCTTCTTTTCTCTTTTCGCGTATCTCTTTTTCTTTCATCATTTCTCTTCTCTTCTCTTTTTTCTTTTCTCTTTTGTCTTCTTATGTCTTCTTTTCTCTTTTCTCTCCTTTTATCTTTTCTCTTCTTTTCTCTTCTTCTCTCTTCTTTTCACATTTTCTCTTTTCTCCTTTCCCTTCTTATCTCTTCTTTTCTCTTCTTTACTCTTTTCTCTTTTCTCTTTTCTCTTCTTTTCTATACTTTTCTCTTCTTTTCCCTTTTCTCTTCTGTTCTCCTCTTTGCTCTTTTCTCTTTTTTACTCTTCTTTTATCTTTTCTCTTATATCTTTGGGGGACACGGTGGCACAGTGGTTAGCACTGCTGCCTCACAGCGCCCGAGACCAGGGTTCAATTCCCGCCTCAGGCGACTCTCTGTGTGGAATTTGCACATTCTCCCCGTGTCTGCGTGGGTTTCCTCCGGGTGCTCCGGTTTCCTCCCACACTACAAAGATGTGCAGGTCAGGTGAATTGGCCATGCTAAATTGCCCGTAGTGTTAGGTAAGGGGTAGATGTAGGGGTATGGGTGGGTTGCGCTTCGGCGGGGCGGTGTGGACTTGTTGGGCCGAAGGGCCTGTTTCCACACTGTAAGTAATCTAATCTAATCTTCTTTTCTCTGCTTTTCTCTTCTTTTCTCTTCTTTCTCTTTTCTTTTCTCTTTTCTCTTTTTTCTTTTCTGTTCTTTTCTCTTCTTTTTGCTTTTCCCTTTTCTTATCTCTTCTTTATTCTTCTTTTCTCTTCTTTCCTCTTTTCTCTTTTCTCTTTTTTCTGCTTTTCATTTTTTTTCTTCTTTTCTCGTTTCCCTTTTCTCTTCTTTTCTCTTTTCTCTTTTCTCTTCTTTTCTATACCTTTCTCTTCTTTTCTCTTTTCTCTTCTTTTCTCTGCTTTTCTCTTTTTTTCTCTTCTTTCTCTTTTCTTTTCTCTTTTCTCTTTTTTCTTTTCTGTTCTTTTCTCTTCTTTTTGCTTTTCCCTTTTCTCTTCTTTTCTCTTTTCTCTTTTCTCTGCTTTTCTTCTTTACTCTTTTCTCTTTTCTCTTTAATCTTCTTTTCTCCCATCTCTCTTTCTTTCCTCATTTCTCTTCTTTTCTCTTTTCTCTTGGGTTCTCTTCTTTGCTCTTTTCTCTTCTTTTCTCTGCTTTTCTCTTCTTTTCTTTTCTTTCCCTTTTCTTTTCTCTTTTCTCTTTTTTCTTTTCTGTTCTTTTCTCTTCTTTTTGCTTTTCCCTTTTCTCTTCGTTTCTCTTTTCTCTTCTATTTCTTCTTTACTCTTTTCTCTTTTCTCTTTAATCTTCTTTTCTCCTATCTCTTTTCTTTCCTCATTTCTCTTCTTGTCTCTTTCTTCTTTTCTCTTCTTTTCTCTTTTCTCTTTTCTCTTTTTTCTCCTTTTCTCTTTTCTCGTCTTTTCTCTTCTTTTCTCTTCTTCCTTCATTTCACTTCTTTTCCCTTCTTTTCTCTTTTCTCTTCTTTCCTCTTCTTTTCTCTTTTGTCTTTTCTTTTCTCTTCTTTATTCTTCTTTTCTCTTCTTTCCTCTTTTCTCTTTTCTCTTTTCTCTGCTTTTCACTTCTTTTCTCTTCTTGTCTCGTTTCCCTTTTCTCTTCTTTTCTCTTTTCTCTTCTTTTCTCTTTTCTCTTCTGTTCTCTTCTTTGCTCTTTTCTCTTCTTTTCTCTGCTTTTCTCTTTTTTTCTCTTCTTTCTCTTTTCTTTTCTCTTTTCTCTTTTTTCTTTTCTGTTCTTTTCTCTTCTTTTTGCTTTTCCCTTTCTCTTCTTTTCTCTTTTCTCTTCTATTTCTTCTTTACTCTTTTCTCTTTAATCTTCTTTTCTCCCATCTCTCTTTCTTTCCTCATTTCTCTTCTTTTCTCTTTTCTCTTCTGTTCTCTTCTTTGCTCTTTTCTCTTCTTTTCTCTGCTTTTCTCTTTTTCTCTCTTCTTTCTCTTTTCTTTTCTCTTTTCTCTTTTTTCTTTTCTGTTCTTCTCTCTTCTTTTTGTTTTTCCCTTTTCTCTTCTTTTCTCTTTTCTCTTTTCTCTTCTATTTCTTCTTTACTCTTTTCTCTTTTCTCTTTAATCTTCTTTTCTCCCATCTCTCTTTCTTTCCTCATTTCTCTCATTTTCTCTTTTTTCTTTTCTCTTTTGTCTTCTTTTTTCATCTTTTCTCTTTTCTGATTTCTCTCCTTTTCTCTTTTTTCTTCTGTTCTCTTCTTTTCACTTTTCACTTTTCTCTCTTTTCTATACTTTTCTCTTCTTTTCTCTTTTCTCATTTCTCTTCTTTTCTCTTCTTTTCTCTTTTGTCTTTTCTTTTCTCCTCTTTATTCTTCTTTTCTCTTCTTTCCTCTTTTCTCTTTTCTCTTTTCTCTGCTTTTCACTTCTTTTCTCTTCTTGTCTCGTTTCCCTTTTCTCTTCTTTTCTCTTTTCTCTTCTGTTCTCTTCTTTGCTCTTTTCTCTTCTTTTCTCTGCTTTTCTCTTTTTTTCTCTTTTTTCTCTTTTCTTTTCTCTTTTCTCTTTTTTCTTTTCTGTTCTTTTCTCTTCTTTTTGCTTTTCCCTTTTCTCTTCTTTTCTTTTTTCTCTTCTATTTCTTCTTTACTCTTTTCTCTTTTCTGTTTAATCTTCTTTTCTCCCATCTCTCTTTCTTTACTCATTTCTCTTCTTTTCTCTTTTCTCTTCTTTTCTCTTTTCTCTTTTCCCTTTTTTCGTTTCTGTTCTTTTCTCTTCTTTTTGCTTTTCACTTTTCTCTTCTTTTCTCTTCTATTTCTTCTTTGCTCTTATCTCTTTTCTCTTTAATCTTCTTTTCTCTTTTCTCCTATCTCTTTTTCTTTCATCATTTCTCTTCTTTTCTCTTTTTTCTTTTCTCTTTTGTCTTCTTTTCTCTTTTCTCTCCTTTTATCTTTTCTCTTCTTTTCTCTTCTTCTCTCTTCTTTCCACATTTTCTCTTTTCTCTTTTCCCTGCTTATCTCTTCTTTTCTCTTCTTTACTCTTTTCTCTTTTCTCTTCTTTTCTCTTTTCTCTTTTCTCTTCTTTTCTATACTTTTCTCTTCTTTTCTCTTTTCTCTTCTGTTCTCTTCTTTGCTCTTTTCTCTTTTTTACTCTTCTTTTGTCTTTTCTCTTATATCTTCTTTTCTCTGATGTTCTCTTCTTTTCTCTTCTTTCTCTTTTGTTTTCTCTTTTCTCTTTTATCTTTTCTGTTCTTTTCTCCTCTTTTTGCTTTTCCCTTTTGTTTTCTCTTCTTTTCTCTTCTATGTCTTCTTTACTCTTTTCTCTTTTCTCTTTAATCTTCTTTTCTCTTTTCTCCTACCTCTCTTTCTTTCCTCATTTCTCTTCTTTTCTCTTTTTTCATTTCTCTTTTGTCTTCTTTTGTCTTCTTTTCTCTTTTCTCTTTTCGCTTTTCTCTCCTTTTCTCTTTTCTCTTCTTTTCTCTTCTTTTCCCTTTTTCTCTTTTCTCATTTCTCTTCTTTTCTCTTCTTTTCTCTTTTGTCTTTTCTTTTCTCTTCTTTATTCTTCTTTTCTCTTCTTTCCTCTTTTCTCTTTTCTCTTTTCTCTGCTTTTCACTTCTTTTCTCTTCTTTTCTCGTTTCCCTTTTCTCTTCTTTTCTCTTTTCTCTTCTTTTCTCTTTTCTCTTCTTTTCTATACTTTTCTCTTCTTTTCTCTTTTTTCTTCTGTTCTCTTCTTTGCTCTTTTCTCTTCTTTTCTCTGCTTTTCTCTTTTTTTCTCTTCTTTCTCTTTTCTTTTCTCTTTTCTCTTTTTTCTTTTCTGTTCTTTTGTCATCTTTTTGCTTTTCCCTTTTCTCTTCTTTTCTCTTTTCTCATTTCTCTTCTTTTCTCTTCTTTTCTCTTTTCTCTTTTCTCTTCTTTTCTCTTTTCTCTTTTTTCCCTTTTTTCTTTTCTGTTCTTTTCTCTTCTTTTTGCTTTTCACTTTTCTCTTCTTTTCTCTTCTATTTCTTCTTTGCTCTTATTTCTTTTCTCTTTTCTCTCCTTTTATGTTTTCTCTTCTTTTCTCTTCTTCTCTCTTCTTTCCACATTTTCTCTTTTCTCTTTTCCCTTCTTATCTCTTCTTTTCTCTTCTTTACTCTTTTCTCTTTTCTCTTCTTTTCTCTTTTCTCTTTACTCTTCTTTTCTATACTTTTCTCTTCTTTTCTCTTTTCTCTTCAGTTCTCTTCTTTGCTCTTTTCTCTTCTTTTCTCTTCTATTTCTTCTTTACTCTTATCTCTTTTCTCTTTAATCTTCTTTTCTCTTTTCTACTATCTCTTTTTCTTTCATCATTTCTCTTCTTTTCTCTTTTTTCTTTTCTCTTTTGTCTTCTTTTGTCTTCTTTTCTCTTTTCTCTCCTTTTATCTTTTCTCTTCTTTTCTCTTCTTCTCTCTTCTTTCCACATTTTCTCTTTTCTCTTTTCCCTTCTTATCTCTTCTTTTCTCTTCTTTACTCTTCTCTTTTCTCTTCTTTTCTTTTTTCTCTTTTCTCTTCTTTTCTATACTTTTCTCTTCTTTTCTCTTTTCTCTTCTGTTCTCTCCTTTGCTCTTTTCTCTTTTTTACTCTTCTTTTGTCTTTTCTCTTATATCTTCTTTTCTCTGCTGTTCTCTTCTTTTCTCTTCTTTCTCTTTTGTTTTCTCTTTTCTCTTTTTTCTTTTCTGTTCTTTTCTCTTCTTTTTGCTTTTCCCTTTTCTCTTCTCTTCTTTATTCTTTTTTTCTCTTCTTTCCTCTTTTCTCTTTTCTCTTTTCTCTGCTTTTCTTTTTTTTCTTCTTTTCTCGTTTCCCTTTTCTCTTCTTTTCTCTTTTCTCTTCTTTTCTCTTTCTCTTTTCTCTTCTTTTCTATACTTTTCTTTTCTCTTTTCTCTTCTGTTCTCTTCTTTGCTCTTTTCTCTTCTTTTCTCTGCTTTTCTCTTTTTTCTCTTCTTTCTCTTTTCTTTTCTCTTTTCTTTTTTCTTTTCTGTTCTTTTCTCATCTTTTTGCTTTTCCCTTTACACTTCTTTTCTCTTTTCTCTTTTCTCTTCTATTTCTTCTTTACTCTTTTCTCTTTTCTCTTTAATCTTCTTTTCTCCCATCTCTCTTTCTATCCTCATTTCTTTGCTTTTCTCTTTTCTCTTCTGTTCTCTTCTTTGCTCTTTTCTCTTCTTTTCTCTGCTTTTCTCTTTTTTTCTCTTCTTTCTCTTTTCTTTTCTCTTTTCTCTTTTTTCTTTTGTGTTCTTTTGTCATCTTGTTGCTTTTCCCTTTTCTCTTCTTTTCTCTTTTCTCTTTTCTCTTCCTTTTCTTCTTTACTCTTTTCTCTTTTCTCTTTAATCTTCTTTTCTCTTTTCTCCTATCTCTTTTTCTTTCCTCATTTCTCTTCTTTTGTCTTTTTTCTTTTCTCTTTTGTCTTCTTTTCTCTTCTTTTCTCTTGTCACTTTTCTCTTTTCTCTCCTTTTCTCTTTTCTCTTCTTTTCTCTTTTTTCTTTTCTCTTTTGTCTTCTTTTCTCTTCTTTTCTCTTTTCTCTTTTCGCTTTTCTCTCCTTTTCTCTTTTCTCTTCTTTTCTCTTCTTTTCTCTTCTTTTCCCTTTTTTCTCTTTTCTCTTCTTTTCTCTTCTTCCTTCATTTCACTTCTTTTCTCTTCTTTTCTCTGCTTTTCTCTTTTTTTCTCTTCTTTCTCTTTTCTTTTCTCTTTTCTCTTTTTTCTTTTGTGTTCTTTTGTCATCTTGTTGCTTTTCCCTTTTCTCTTCTTTTCTCTTTTCTCTTTTCTCTTCCTTTTCTTCTTTACACTTTTCTCTTTTCTCTTTAATCTTCTTTTCTCTTTTCTCCTATCTCTTTTTCTTTCCTCATTTCTCTTCTTTTGTCTTTTTTCTTTTCTCTTTTGTCTTCTTTTCTCTTCTTTTCTCTTGTCACTTTTCTCTTTTCTCTCCTTTTCTCTTTTCTCTTCTTTTCTCTTCTTTTCTCTTTTTTCTTTTCTCTTTTGTCTTCTTTTCTCTTCTTTTCTCTTTTCTCTTTTCGCTTTTCTCTCCTTTTCTCTTTTCTCTTCTTTTCTCTTCTTTTCTCTTCTTTTCCCTTTTTTCTCTTTTCTCTTCTTTTCTCTTCTTCCTTCATTTCACTTCTTTTCCCTTCTTTTCTCTTTTCTCTTCTTTCCTCTTCTTTTCTCTTTTGTCTTTTCTTTTCTCTTCTTTATTCTTCTTTTCACTTCTTTCCTCTTTTCTCTTTTCTCTTTTCTCTGCTTTTCACTTCTTTTCTCGTTTCCCTTTTCTCTTCTTTTCTCTTTTCTCTTCTTTTCTCTTTTCTCTTCTGTTCTCTTCTTTGCTCTTTTCTCTTTTCTCTTCATTTCTCTGCTGTTCTCTTCTTTTCTCTTCTTTCTCTTTAGTTTTCTCTTTTCTCTTTTTTCTTTTCTGTTCTTTTCTCTTCTTTTTGCTTTTCCCTTTTTTTCTCTTCTTTTCTCTTCTATTTCTTCTTTACTCTTTTCTCTTTTCTCTTTAATCTTCTTTTCTCTTTTCTCCTATCTCTTTTTCTTTCCTCATTTCTCTTCTTTTCTCTTTATTCTTGTCTCTTATGTCTTCTTTTCTCTTCTTTTCTCTTTTCTCTTCTTTTCTCTTCTTTTCCCTTTTTTCTCTTTTCTCTTCTTTTCTCTTCTTCCTTCATTTCACTTCTTTTCCCTTCTTTTCTCTTCTCTCTTCTTTCCTCTTCTTTTCACTTTTGTCTTTTCTTTTCGCTTCTTTATTCTTCTTTTCTCTTCTTTCCTGTCTTCTCTTTTCTCTTTTCTCTGCTTTTCACTTCTTTTCTCTTCTTTTCTCGTTTCCCTTTTCTCTTCTTTTCTCTTTTCTCTTCTTTTCTCTTTTCTCATTTCTCTTCTTTTCTATACTTTTCTCTTCTTTTCTCTTTTCTCTTCTGTTCTCTTCTTTGCTCTTTTCTCTTCTTTTCTCTTCTATTTCTTCTTTACTCTTATCTCTTTTCTTTTTAATCTCCTTTTCTCTTTTCTCCTATCTCTTTTTCTTTCATCATTTCTCTTCTTTTCTCTTTTTTTCCTTTCTCTTTTGTCTTCTTTTGTCTTCTTTTCTCTTTTCTCTCCTTTTATCTTTTCTCTTCTTTTCTCTTCTTCTCTCTTCTATTTCTTCTTTACTCTTTTCTCTTTTCTCTTTAATCTTCTTTTCTCCTATCTCTTTTCTTTCCTCATTTCTCTTCTTGTCTCTTTCTTCTTTTCTCTTTTGTCTTCTTTTCTCTTCTTTTCTCTTTTCTCTTTTCTCTTTTCTCTCCTTTTCTCTTTTCTCGTCTTTTCTCTTCTTTTCTCTTCTTCCTTCATTTCACTTCTTTTCCCTTTTTTTCTCTTTTCTCTTCTTTCCTCTTCTTTTCTCTTTTGTCTTTTCTTTTCTCTTCTTTATTCTTCTTTTCTCTTCTTTCCTCTTTTCTCTTTTCTATTTTCTCTGCTTTTCATTTCCTACCTCTTCTTTTCTCTTTTCCCTTTTCTCTTCTTTTCACTTTTCTCTTCTTTTCTCTTCTCTCTTTTCTCTTATTTTCTATACTTTTCTCTTCTTTTCTCTTTTCTCTTCTGTTCTCTTCTTTGCTCTTTTCTCTTTTTTACTCTTCTTTTGTCTTGTCTCTTATATCTTCTTTTCTCTGCTGTTCTCTTCTTTTCTCTTCTTTCTCTTTTCTTTTCTCTTTTCTCTTTTTTCTTTTCTCTTCTTTTCTCTTCTTTTTGCTTTTCCCTTTTCTTTTCTCTTCTTTATTCTTCTTTTCTCTTCTTTCCTCTTTTCTCTTTTCTCTTTTCTCTGCTTTTCATTTTTTTTCTTCTTTTCTTGTTTCCCTTTTCTCTTCTTTTCTCTTTTCTCTTCTTTTCTCTTTTCTCTTCTTTTCTATACTTTTCTCTTCTTTTCTCTTTTCTCTTCTGTTCTCTTCTTTGCTCTTTTGTCTTCTTTTCTCTGCTTTTCTCTTTTTTCTCTTCTTTCTCTTTTCTTTTCTCTTTTCTCTTTTTTCTTTTCTGTTCTTTTCTCTTCTTTTTGCTTTTCCCTTTTCTCTTCTTTTCTCTTTTCTCTTTTCTCTTCTATTTCTTCTTTACTCTTTTCTCTTTTCTCTTTAATCTTCTTTTCTCCTATCTCTTTTTCTTTCCTCATTTCTCTTCTTTTCTCTTTTTTCTTTTCTCTTTTGTCTTCTTTTCTCTTCTTTTCCCTTTTTTTCTCTTTTCTCTTCTTTTCCCTTTTTTCTCTTTTCTCTTCTTTTCTCTTCTACCTTCATTTCACTTCTTTTCCCTTTTTTTCTCTTTTCTCTTCTTTCCTCTTCTTTTCTCTTTTGTCTTTTCTTTTCTCTTCTTTATTCTTCTTTTCTCTTCTTTCCTCTTTTCTCTTTTCTCTTTTCTCTGCTTTTCACTTCTTTTCTCTTCTTTTCTCGTTTCCCTTTTCTCTTCTTTTCACTTTTCTCTTCTTTTCTCTTTTCTCTTTTCTCTTATTTTCTATACTTTTCTCTTCTTTTTTCTCTTCTGTTCTCTTCTTTGCTCTTTTCTCTTCTTTTCTCTGCTTTTCTCTTCTTTTCTCTTCTTTCTCTTTTCTTTTCTCTTTTCTCTTTTTTCTTTTCTGTTCTTCTCTCTTCTTTTTGCTTTTCCCTTTTCTCTTCTTTACTCTTTTCTCTTTTCTCTTTAATCTTCTTTTCTCCCATCTCTCTTTCTTTCCTCATTTCTCTTATTTTCTCTTTTTTTCTTTTCTCTTTGTCTTCTTTTCTCATCTTTTCTCTTTTCTCATTTCTCTCCTTTTCTCTTTTTTCTTCTGTTCTCTTCTTTTCACTTTTCACTTTTCTCTCTTTCCTATACTTTTCTCTTCTTTTCTCTTTTCTCATTTCTCTTCTTTTCACTTCTTTTGTCTTTTCTCTTTTCTCTTCTTTTCTCTTTTCTCTTTTCCCTTTTTTCTTTTCTGTTCTTTACTCTTCTTTTTGCTTTTCACTTTTCTCTTCTTTTCTCTTCTATTTCTTCTTTACTCTTATCTCTTTTCTCTTTAGTCTTCTTTTCTCTTTTCGCGTATCTCTTTTTCTTTCATCATTTCTCTTCTCTTCTCTTTTTTCTTTTCTCTTTTGTCTTCTTATGTCTTCTTTTCTCTTTTCTCTCCTTTTATCTTTTCTCTTCTTTTCTCTTCTTCTCTCTTCTTTTCACATTTTCTCTTTTCTCTTTTCCCTTCTTATCTCTTCTTTTCTCTTCTTTACTCTTTTCTCTTTTCTCTTTTCTCTTCTTTTCTATACTTTTCTCTTCTTTTCCCTTTTCTCTTCTGTTCTCCTCTTTGCTCTTTTCTCTTTTTTACTCTTCTTTTATCTTTTCTCTTATATCTTTGGGGGACACGGTGGCACAGTGGTTAGCACTGCTGCCTCACAGCGCCCGAGACCAGGGTTCAATTCCCGCCTCAGGCGACTCTCTGTGTGGAATTTGCACATTCTCCCCGTGTCTGCGTGGGTTTCCTCCGGGTGCTCCGGTTTCCTCCCACACTACAAAGATGTGCAGGTCAGGTGAATTGGCCATGCTAAATTGCCCGTAGTGTTAGGTAAGGGGTAGATGTAGGGGTATGGGTGGGTTGCGCTTCGGCGGGGCGGTGTGGACTTGTTGGGCCGAAGGGCCTGTTTCCACACTGTAAGTAATCTAATCTAATCTTCTTTTCTCTGCTTTTCTCTTCTTTTCTCTTCTTTCTCTTTTCTTTTCTCTTTTCTCTTTTTTCTTTTCTGTTCTTTTCTCTTCTTTTTGCTTTTCCCTTTTCTTATCTCTTCTTTATTCTTCTTTTCTCTTCTTTCCTCTTTTCTCTTTTCTCTTTTTTCTGCTTTTCATTTTTTTTCTTCTTTTCTCGTTTCCCTTTTCTCTTCTTTTCTCTTTTCTCTTTTCTCTTCTTTTCTATACCTTTCTCTTCTTTTCTCTTTTCTCTTCTTTTCTCTGCTTTTCTCTTTTTTTCTCTTCTTTCTCTTTTCTTTTCTCTTTTCTCTTTTTTCTTTTCTGTTCTTTTATCTTCTTTTTGCTTTTCCCTTTTCTCTTCTTTTCTCTTTTCTCTTTTCTCTGCTTTTCTTCTTTACTCTTTTCTCTTTTCTCTTTAATCTTCTTTTCTCCCATCTCTCTTTCTTTCCTCATTTCTCTTCTTTTCTCTTTTCTCTTGGGTTCTCTTCTTTGCTCTTTTCTCTTCTTTTCTCTGCTTTTCTCTTCTTTTCTTTTCTTTCCCTTTTCTTTTCTCTTTTCTCTTTTTTCTTTTCTGTTCTTTTCTCTTCTTTTTGCTTTTCCCTTTTCTCTTCGTTTCTCTTTTCTCTTCTATTTCTTCTTTACTCTTTTCTCTTTTCTCTTTAATCTTCTTTTCTCCTATCTCTTTTCTTTCCTCATTTCTCTTCTTGTCTCTTTCTTCTTTTCTCTTCTTTTCTCTTTTCTCTTTTCTCTTTTTTCTCCTTTTCTCTTTTCTCGTCTTTTCTCTTCTTTTCTCTTCTTCCTTCATTTCACTTCTTTTCCCTTCTTTTCTCTTTTCTCTTCTTTCCTCTTCTTTTCTCTTTTGTCTTTTCTTTTCTCTTCTTTATTCTTCTTTTCTCTTCTTTCCTCTTTTCTCTTTTCTCTTTTCTCTGCTTTTCACTTCTTTTCTCTTCTTGTCTCGTTTCCCTTTTCTCTTCTTTTCTCTTTTCTCTTCTTTTCTCTTTTCTCTTCTGTTCTCTTCTTTGCTCTTTTCTCTTCTTTTCTCTGCTTTTCTCTTTTTTTCTCTTCTTTCTCTTTTCTTTTCTCTTTTCTCTTTTTTCTTTTCTGTTCTTTTCTCTTCTTTTTGCTTTTCCCTTTCTCTTCTTTTCTCTTTTCTCTTCTATTTCTTCTTTACTCTTTTCTCTTTAATCTTCTTTTCTCCCATCTCTCTTTCTTTCCTCATTTCTCTTCTTTTCTCTTTTCTCTTCTGTTCTCTTCTTTGCTCTTTTCTCTTCTTTTCTCTGCTTTTCTCTTTTTCTCTCTTCTTTCTCTTTTCTTTTCTCTTTTCTCTTTTTTCTTTTCTGTTCTTCTCTCTTCTTTTTGCTTTTCCCTTTTCTCTTCTTTTCTCTTTTCTCTTCTATTTCTTCTTTACTCTTTTCTCTTTTCTGTTTAATCTTCTTTTCTCCCATCTCTCTTTCTTTACTCATTTCTCTTCTTTTCTCTTTTCTCTTCTTTTCTCTTTTCTCTTTTCCCTTTTTTCGTTTCTGTTCTTTTCTCTTCTTTTTGCTTTTCACTTTTCTCTTCTTTTCTCTTCTATTTCTTCTTTGCTCTTATCTCTTTTCTCTTTAATCTTCTTTTCTCTTTTCTCCTATCTCTTTTTCTTTCATCATTTCTCTTCTTTTCTCTTTTTTCTTTTCTCTTTTGTCTTCTTTTGTCTTCTTTTCTCTTTTCTCTCCTTTTATCTTTTCTCTTCTTTTCTCTTCTTCTCTCTTCTTTCCACATTTTCTCTTTTCTCTTTTCCCTGCTTATCTCTTCTTTTCTCTTCTTTACTCTTTTCTCTTTTCTCTTCTTTGCTCTTTTCTCTTCTTTTCTCTGCTTTTCTCTTTTTTTCTCTTCTTTCTCTTTTCTTTTCTCTTTTCTTTTTTCTTTTCTGTTCTTTTCTCATCTTTTTGCTTTTCCCTTTACGCTTCTTTTCTCTTTTCTCTTTTCTCTTCTATTTCTTCTTTACTCTTTTCTCTTTTCTCTTTAATCTTCTTTTCTCCCATCTCTCTTTCTATCCTCATTTCTTTGCTTTTCTCTTTTCTCTTCTGTTCTCTTCTTTGCTCTTTTCTCTTCTTTTCTCTGCTTTTCTCTTTTTTCTCTTCTTTCTCTTTTCTTTTCTCTTTTCTCTTTTTTCTTTTGTGTTCTTTTGTCATCTTGTTGCTTTTCCCTTTTCTCTTCTTTTCTCTTTTCTCTTTTCTCTTCTTTTTCTTCTTTACTCTTTTCTCTTTAATCATCTTTTCTCCCATCTCTCTTTCTTTCCTCATTTCTCTCATTTTCTCTTTTTTCTTTTCTCTTTTGTCTTCTTTTTTCATCTTTTCTCTTTTCTGATTTCTCTCCTTTTCTCTTTTCTCTTCTGTTCTCTTCTTTTCACTTTTCACTTTTCTCTCTTTTCTATACTTTTCTCTTCTTTTCTCTTTTCTCATTTCTCTTCTTTTCTCTTCTTTTCTCTTTTGTCTTTTCTTTTCTCTTCTTTATTCTTCTTTTCTCTTCTTTCCTCTTTTCTCTTTTCTCTTTTCTCTGCTTTTCACTTCTTTTCTCTTCTTGTCTCGTTTCCCTTTTCTCTTCTTTTCTCTTTTCTCTTCTGTTCTCTTCTTTGCTCTTTTCTCTTCTGTTCTCTGCTTTTCTCTTCTTTTCTCTTCTTTCTCTTTTCTTTTCTCTTTTCTCTTTTTTCTTTTCTGTTCTTTTCTCTTCTTTTTGCTTTTCCCTTTTCTCTTCTTTTCTCTTTTCTCTTCTATTTCTTCTTTACTCTTTTCTCTTTTCTCTTTAATCTTCTTTTCTCCCATCACTCTTTCTTTCCACATTTCTCTTATTTTCTCTTTTTTCTTTTCTCTTTCGTTTTCATTTCTCATCTTTTCTCTTTTCTCATTTCTCTCCTTTTCTCTTTTTTCTTCTGATCTCTTCTTTTCACTTTTCACTTTTCTCTCTTGTCTATACTTTTCTCTTCTTTTCTCTTTTCTTCTCTGGTCTCTTCTTTTCTCTTTTCTCATTTCTGTTCTTTTCTCTTCTTTTCTCTTTTCTCTTTTTTCTTTTCTATTCTTTTCTCTTCTTTTTGCTTTTCACTTTTCTCTTCTTTTCTCTTTTCGCTTGTCTCTTCTATTTCTTCTTTACTCTTATCTCTTTTCTCTTTAATCTTCTTTTCTCGTTTCTCCTATCTCTTTTTCTTTCATCATTTCTCTTCTTTTCTCTTTTTTCTTTTCTCTTTTGTCTTCTTTTGTCTTCTTTTCTCTTTGCTCTCCTTTTATCTTTTCACTTCTTTTCTCTTCTTCTCTCTTCTTTTCACATTTTCTCTTTTCTCTTTTCCCTTCTTTTCTCTTCTTTTCTCTTCTTTACTCTTTTCTCTTTTGTCTTCTTTTCTTGTCTCTTCTCTTTTCTCTTCTTCTCTCTTCTTTTCTCCTTTCTCATTTCTCTTCGTTTCTCTTTTCTCTTGTTACTCTTCTTTTCTCTTCTTTTCTCTGCTTTTCTCTTCTTTGTCCTTTCTCTTCCTTTCTATCTTTTCTCTTCTTTTCTCTTTTGTCTTTTCTCTGCTTTTCCCTTTTCTCTTTTCTCTTCTTTTCTCTTCATTTCTCATTTCTCTTCTCTCTTTTCTCTTCTTTACTCTTTTCTCTTTTGTCTTCTTTTCTTGTCTCTTTCTCTTTTCTCTTCTTCTCTCTTCTTTTCTCACTTCTCATTTCTCTTCTTTTACTCTTTTTTCTCTTCTTTTCACTTTTCTCTTCTTTTCACTTTTCTCTTTTCATCTATTTTCCCTTCTTTTCTCTTTTCTCTTTTCTCTTATTCTTTTCACTTCTTTTCTCTTCTTTTAACTTCTTTTCTCTTTTCCCTTTTCTCTTCTTTTCTCTTCTCTTCTCTTTTCTCATTTGTCTTCTTTTCTATTCTTCTCTCTTCTTTTCTCTTTTCCCTTTTCTCTTCTTTTCTCTTTTCTCTTCTTTTCTCTTTTGTCTTCTTTTCTTGTCTCTTTTCTCTTTTCTCTTCTTTTCTCTTCTTTTCTCTTTTCTCTTTTGTCTTCTCTTCTTGTCTCTTCTCTTTTCTCTTCTTCTCTCTTCTTTTCTCTTTTCTCATTTCTCTTCTTTTACTCTTTTTTTCTCTTCTTTTCTCTTTTCTCTTCTTTTCTCTTTGCTCTTCATTTTTCTTCTTTTCTCTTCTATTCTCTTTTTTCTTTTCTCTTCTTTTCCCTTTTCTCTTTTCTCTTCTTTTCTCTTCTTTTCTCATTTCTCTACTGTCTTTTCTCGTCTTTTCTCTTTTCTCTTTTCTCTTCTCTTTTCTCTTCTTTTCTCTTTATTCTTTTCCCTTCTTTTCTCTTTTCTCTTTTCTCTTTTAACTTATGTTCTCTACTGTCCCTTTTATATTCTTTTCTCTTTTGTCTTCTTTTCTCTTCTTTTCTCTTTTCTCTTTTCTCCTCTATTCTCTTCTTTTCTCATTTCTCTTCTTTTCTCTTCGTTTCTATTTCCTCTTATCTCTTTTCTCTTTCCTCTCTTTTTCACTACTTTTCGCTTTTCTTTTTTCTCTTTTCTCATTTTTTCTCTTGTTTTCTCATCTTTTCTCTTCATTGTCCTTTCTCATCTTTTCTACCTTTTCTCTTCTTTACTCTTTTCTCTTTTGTCTTCTTTTCTTGTCTCTTTTCTCTTTTCTCTTCTTTTCTCTTCTTTTCTCTTTTCTCATTTCTCTTATTCTTTTCACTTCTTTTCTCTTCTTTTATCTTCTTTTCTCTTTTCCTTTTTCTCTTCTTTTCTCTTCTGTTCTCTTCTTTTCTCTTTTCTCTTTTCTCTTTTCTCTTCTTTTCTCTTCTTTTCTCTTCTCTTCTCTTTTTTCTTTTCCCTTCATTTCTGTGTTCTATTTTAACTTATTTTCTCTTCTGTCCCTTTTATCTTCTTTTCTCTTCTCTTCTCTTTTCTCTTTTGTCTTCTTTTCTATTCTTCTCTCTTCTTTTCTCTTTTCCCTTTTCTCTTCTTTTCTCGTTTCTCTTCTTTTCTCTTGCTCTTCCTTTTTCTTTTCTCTTCTATTCTCTTTTTTCTTTTCTCTTCTTTTCCCTTTTCTCTTTTCTCTTCTTTTCTCTTCTTTTCTCATTTCTCTTAACTCCTCTTTTTTCTGCTTTTCTCTTCTTTTCTCTTCTTTCTCTTTTCTGTTCCCTTTTCTCTCTTCTCTTCCTTTCTCTTTTCTCTTCTTTTCTCTTCTTTTCTTTCTCTTCTCTCTTTTCTCTTCTTTTCTCTTTTCTCTTCTCTCTTCTTTTCTCTTTTCTCTTCTTTTCTCTTTTCCCTTTTCATCTATTTTCCCTTCTTTTCTCTTTTCTCTTTTCTCTTTTCTCTTATTCTTTTCACTTCTTTTCTCTTCTTTTATCTTCTTTTCTCTTTTCTCTTTTCTCTTTTCTCTTCTTTTCTCTTCCTGTCTCATTTCTCTGTTCTCTTCTTTTCTCTGCTTTTCTCTTCTTTCTCTTCTTTCTCTTTTCTGTTCTCTTTTCACTTCCTTTCTCTTTTCTCTTCTTTTCTCTTCTTTTCTTTCTCTTCTCCCTTTTCTCTTCTTTTCTCTTTGCTCTTTTCTCTTCTTTTTTCTTCTTTTCTCTTCTATTCTCTTTTTTTCTCTTCTTTTCTCTTTTCTCTTTTCTCTTCTTTTCCCTTTTCTCTTTTCTCTTCTTTTCTCTTCTTTTCTCATTTCTCTTCTCTCTTTTCTCTTCTTTTCCCTTCTTTTCTCTTTTCTCTTTTAATTTATTTTCTCTTCTGTCCCTTTTGATCTTCTTTTCTCTTCTCTTCTCTTTTCTCTTTTGTCTTTTTTTCTAGTCTTCTCTCTTCTTTTCTCTTTTCCCTTTTCTCTTCTTTTTTCTTTTCTCTTCTTTTCTCTTTGCCCTTCTTTTTTTCTTCTTTTCCCTTTTCTCTTTTCTCTTCTTTTCTCTTCTTTTCTCATTTCTCTTCTCTTTTCTCTTATTTTCTCTTTTCTCTTTTCTCTTCTCTTTTCTCTTCTTTTCTCTTTATTCTTTTCCCTTCTTTTCTCTTTTCTCTTTTCTCTTTAAACTTATTTTCTCTTCTGTCCCTTTTATATTCTTTTCTCTTTTGTCTTCTTTTCTCTTCTTTTCTCTTTTCTCTTTTCTCCTCTATTCTCTTCTTTTCTCATTTCTCTTCTTTTCTCTTCTTTTCTATTTCCTCTTATCTCTTTTCTCTTCCCTCTCTTTTTCTCTTCCTTCGCTTTTCTTTTTTCTCTTTTCTCATTTTTTCTCTTGTTTTCTCATCTTTTCTCTTCATTGTCCTTTCTCTTCTTTTCTACCTTTTCTCTTCTTTACTCTTTTCTCTTTTGTCTTCTTTTCTTGTCTCTTTTCTCTTTTCTCTTCTTTTCTCTTCTTTTCTCTTTTCTCATTTCTCTTATTCTTTTCACTTCTTTTCTCTTCTTTTCCCTTCTTTTCTCTTTTCTCTTTTCTCTTTAAACTTATTTTCTCTTCTGTCCCTTTTATATTCTTTTCTCTTTTGTCTTCTTTTCTCTTCTTTTCTCTTTTCTCTTTTCTCCTCTATTCTCTTCTTTTCTCATTTCTCTTCTTTTCTCTTCTTTTCTATTTCCTCTTATCTCTTTTCTCTTCCCTCTCTTTTTCTCTTCCTTCGCTTTTCTTTTTTCTCTTTTCTCATTTTTTCTCTTGTTTTCTCATCTTTTCTCTTCATTGTCCTTTCTCTTCTTTTCTACCTTTTCTCTTCTTTACTCTTTTCTCTTTTGTCTTCTTTTCTTGTCTCTTTTCTCTTTTCTCTTCTTTTCTCTTCTTTTCTCTTTTCTCATTTCTCTTATTCTTTTCACTTCTTTTCTCTTCTTTTATCTTCTTTTCTCTTTTCCTTTTTCTCTTCTTTTCTCTTCTGTTCTCTTCTTTTCTCTTTTCTCTTTTCTCTTTTCTCTTCTTTTCTCTTCTCTTCTCTTTTTTCTTTTCCCTTCATTTCTCTGTTCTCTTTTAACTTATTTTCTCTTCTGTCCCTTTTATCTTCTTTTCTCTTCTCTTCTCTTTTCTCTTTTGTCTTCTTTTCTCTACTTCTCTCTTCTTTTCTCTTTTCCCTTTTCTCTTCTTTTCTCGTTTCTCTTCTTTTCTCTTTGCTCTTCCTTTTTCTTCTTTTCTCTTCTATTCTCTTTTTTCTTTTCTCTTCTTTTCCCTTTTCTCTTTTCTCTTCTTTTCTCTTCTTTTCTCATTTCTCTACTGTCTTTTATCATCTTTTCTCTTTTCTCTTTTCTCTTCTCTTTTCTCTTCATTTCTCTTTATTCTTTTCCCTTCTTTTCTCTTTTCTCTTTTAACTTATTTTCTCTTCTGTCCCTTTTATCTTCTTTTCTCTTTTGTCTTCTTTTCTCTTCTTTTCTCTTTTCTCTTTTCTCCTCTATTCTCTTCTTTTCTCATTTCTCTTCTTATCTCTTCGTTTCTATTTCCTCTTATCTCTTTTCTCTTTCCTCTCTTTTTCACTACTTTTCGCTTTTCTTTTTTCTCTTTTCTCTTATTACTCTTCTTTTCTCTTCTTTTCTCAGCTTTTCTCTTCTTTGTCCTTTCTCTTCCTTTCTATCTTTTCTCTTCTTTTCTCTTTTGTCTTTTCTCTTCTTTTCCCTTTTCTCTTTTCTCTTCTTTTCTCTTCTTTTCTCATTTCTCTTCTCTCTTTTCTCTTCTTTTCTCTTTTCTCTTTTGTCTTCTTTTCTTGTCTCTTCTCTTTTCTCTTCTTCTCTCTTCTTTGCTCTTTTCTCATTTCTCTTCTTTTACTCCTTTTTTCTCTTCTTTTCTCATTTCTCTTCTTTTCTCTTCTTTTGTCTTTTGTCTTTTCTCTTCTTTTCTCTTTTCTCTTTTTTCTTTTCTGTTCTTTTCTCTTCTTTTTGCTTTTCACTTTTCTCTTCTTTTCTCTTCTATTTCTTCTTTGCTCTTACCTCTTTTCTCTTTTATCTTCTTTTCTCTTTTGTCTTCTTTTCTCTTCTTTTCCCTTTTTTCTCTTTTCTCTTCTTTTCTCTTCTTCCTTCATTTCACTTCTTTTCCCTTCTTTTCTTTTTTCTCTACTTTCCTCTTCTTTTCTCTTTTGTCTTTTCTTTTCTGTTCTTTATTCTTCTTTTCTCCTCTTTCCTCTTTTCTCTTTTCTCTTTTCTCTGCTTTTCACTTCTTTTCTCTTCTTTTCTCGTTTCCCTTTTCTCTTCTTTTCTCTTTTCTCTTCTTTTCTCTTTTCTCTTTTCTCTTCTTTTCTATACTTTTCTCTTCTTTTCTTTTTTCTCTTCTGTTCTCTTCTTTGCTCTTTTCTCTTCTTTTCTCTGCTTTTCTCTTTTTTTCTCTTCTTTCTCTTTTCTTTTGCTTTTCCCTTTTCTCTTCTTTTCTCTTTTCTCTTTTCTCTTCTATTTCTTCTTTACTCTTTTCTCTTTTCTCTTTAATCTTCTTTTCTCCCATCTCTCTTTCTTTCCTCATTTCTCTTCTTTTCTCTTTTCTCTTTTTTTCTCTTCTTGCTCTTTTCTTTTCTCTTTTCTCTATTTTCTTTTCTGTTCTTTTCTCTTCTTTTTGCTTTTCCCTTTTCTCTTCTTTTCTCTTTTCTCTTTTCTCTTCTATTTCTTCTTTACTCTTTTCTCTTCAATCTTCTTTTCTCCCATCTCTCTTTCTTTCCTCATTTCTCTTCTTTTCTCTTTTCTCTTCTGTTCTCTTCTTTGCTCTTTTGTCTTCTTTTCTCTGCTTTTCTCTTTTTTCTCTTCTTTCTCTTTTCTTTTCTCTTTTCTCTTTTTTCTTTTCTGTTCTTTTCTCTTCTTTTTGCTTTTCCCTTTTCTCTTCTTTTCTCTTTTCTCTTCTATTTCTTCTTTACTCTTTTCTCTTTTCTCTTTAATCTTGTTTTCTCATATCTCTTTTTCTTTCCTCATTTCTCTTCTTTTCTCTTTTTTCTTTTCTCTTTTGTCTTCGTTTCTCTTCTTTTCTCTTTTCTCTTTTCACTTTTCTCTCCTTTTCTCTTTTCTCTTCTTTTCTCTTCTTTTCTCTTCTTTTCCCTTTTCTCTTCGTTTCTCTTTTCTCTTCTTTTCCCTTTTCTCTTCGTTTCTCTTTTCTCTTCTATTTCTTCTTTACTCTTTTCTCTTTTCTCTTTAATCTTCTTTTCTCCTATCTCTTTTCTTTCCTCATTTCTCTTCTTGTCTCTTTCTTCTTTTCTCTTTTGTCTTCTTTTCTCTTCTTTTCTCTTTTCTCTTTTCTCTTTTCTCTCCTTTTCTCTTTTCTCGTCTTTTCTCTTCTTTTCTCTTCTTCCTTCATTTCACTTCTTTTCCCTTTTTTTCTCTTTTCTCTTCTTTCCTCTTCTTTTCTCTTTTGTCTTTTCTTTTCTCTTCTTTATTCTTCTTTTCTCTTCTTTCCTCTTTTCTCTTTTCTCTTTTCTCTGCTTTTCATTTCCTATCTCTTCTTTTCTCTTTTCCCTTTTCTCTTCTTTTCACTTTTCTCTTCTTTTCTCTTCTCTCTTTTCTCTTATTTTCTATACTTTTCTCTTCTTTTCTCTTTTCTCTTCTGTTCTCTTCTTTGCTCTTTTCTCTTTTTTACTCTTCTTTTGTCTTGTCTCTTATATCTTCTTTTCTCTGCTGTTCTCTTCTTTTCTCTTCTTTCTCTTTTCTTTTCTCTTTTCTCTTTTTTCTTTTCTCTTCTTTTCTCTTCTTTTTGCTTTTCCCTTTTCTTTTCTCTTCTTTATTCTTCTTTTCTCTTCTTTCCTCTTTTCTCTTTTCTCTTTTCTCTGCTTTTAATTTTTTTTCTTCTTTTCTTGTTTCCCTTTTCTCTTCTTTTCTCTTTTCTCTTCTTTTCTCTTTTCTCTTCTTTTCTATACTTTTCTCTTCTTTTCTCTTTTCTCTTCTGTTCTCTTCTTTGCTCTTTTGTCTTCTTTTCTCTGCTTTTCACTTTTTTCTCTTCTTTCTCTTTTCTTTTCTCTTTTCTCTTTTTTCTTTTCTGTTCTTTTCTCTTCTTTTTGCTTTTCCCTTTTCTCTTCTTTTCTCTTTTCTCTTTTCTCTTCTATTTCTTCTTTACTCTTTTCTCTTTTCTCTTTAATCTTCTTTTCTCCTATCTCTTTTTCTTTCCTCATTTCTCTTCTTTTCTCTTTTTTCTTTTCTCTTTTGTCTTCTTTTCTCTTCTTTTCCCTTTTTTTCTCTTTTCTCTTCTTTTCCCTTTTTTCTCTTTTCTCTTCTTTTCTCTTCTACCTTCATTTCACTTCTTTTCCCTTTTTTTCTCTTTTCTCTTCTTTCCTCTTCTTTTCTCTTTTGTCTTTTCTTTTCTCTTCTTTATTCTTCTTTTCTCTTCTTTTCTCTTTTGTCTTTTCTTTTCTCTTCTTTATTCTTCTTTTCTCTTCTTTCCTCTTTTCTCTTTTCTCTTTTCTCTGCTTTTCACTTCTTTTCTCTTCTTGTCTCGTTTCCCTTTTCTCTTCTTTTCTCTTTTCTCTTCTGTTCTCTTCTTTGCTCTTTTCTCTTCTTTTCTCTGCTTTTCTCTTTTTTCTCTTCTTTCTCTTTTCTTTTCTCTTTTCTCTTTTTTCTTTTCTGTTCTTTTCTCTTCTTTTTGCTTTTCCCTTTTCTCTTCTTTTCTCTTTTCTCTTCTATTTCTTCTTTACTCTTTTCTCTTTTCTGTTTAATCTTCTTTTCTCCCATCTCTCTTTCTTTACTCATTTCTCTTCTTTTCTCTTTTCTCTTCTTTTCTCTTTTCTCTTTTCCCTTTTTTCGTTTCTGTTCTTTTCTCTTCTTTTTGCTCATCACTTTTCTCTTCTTTTCTCTTCTATTTCTTCTTTGCTCTTATCTCTTTTCTCTTTAATCTTCTTTTCTCTTTTCTCCTATCTCTTTTTCTTTCATCATTTCTCTTCTTTTCTCTTTTTTCTTTTCTCTTTTGTCTTCTTTTCTCTTTTCTCTCCTTTTATCTTTTCTCTTCTTTTCTCTTCTTCTCTCTTCTTTCCACATTTTCTCTTTTCTCTTTTCCCTGCTTATCTCTTCTTTTCTCTTCTTTACTCTTTTCTCTTTTCTCTTCTTTTCTCTTTTCTCTTTTCTCTTCTTTTCTATACTTTTCTCTTCTTTTCTCTTTTCTCTTCTGTTCTCTTCTTTGCTCTTTTCTCTTTTTTACTCTTCTTTTGTCTTTTCTCTTATATCTTCTTTTCTCTGATGTTCTCTTCTTTTCTCTTCTTTCTCTTTTGTTTTCTCTTTTCTCTTTTATCTTTTCTGTTCTTTTCTCCTCTTTTTGCTTTTCCCTTTTGTTTTCTCTTCTTTTCTCTTCTATGTCTTCTTTACTCTTTTCTCTTTTCTCTTTAATCTTCTTTTCTCTTTTCTCCTATCTCTCTTTCTTTCCTCATTTCTCTTCTTTTCTCTTTTTTCATTTCTCTTTTGTCTTCTTTTGTCTTCTTTTCTCTTTTCTCTTTTCTCTTTTCTCTCCTTTTCTCTTTTCTCTTCTTTTCTCTTCTTTTCTCTTCTTTTCCCTTTTTCCTCTTTTCTCTTCTTTTCTCTTCTTCCTTCATTTCACCTCTTTTCCCTTCTTTTCTCTTTTCTCTACTTTCCTCTTCTTTTCTCTTTTGTCTTTTCTTTTCTCTTCTTTATTCTTCTTTTCTCTTCTTTCCTCTTTTCTCTTTTCTCTTTTCTCTGCTTTTCACTTCTTTTCTCTTCTTTTCTCGTTTCCCTTTTCTCTTCTTTTCTCTTTTCTCTTCTTTTCTCTTTTCTCTTTTCTCTTCTTTTCTATACTTTTCTCTTCTTTTCTCTTTTTTCTTCTGTTCTCTTCTTTGCTCTTTTCTCTTCTTTTCTCTGCTTTTCTCTTTTTTTCTCTTCTTTCTCTTTTCTTTTCTCTTTTCTCTTTTTTCTTTTCTGTTCTTTTGTCATCTTTTTGCTTTTCCCTTTTCTCTTCTTTTCTCTTTTCTCATTTCTCTTCTTTTCTCTTCTTTTGTCTTTTCCCTTTTCTCTTCTTTTCTCTTTTCTCTTTTCTCTTCTTTTCTCTTTTCTCTTTTTTCCCTTTTTTCTTTTCTGTTCTTTTCTCTTCTTTTTGCTTTTCACTTTTCTCTTCTTTTCTCTTCTATTTCTTCTTTGCTCTTATCTCTTTTCTCTTTTCTCTCCTTTTATCTTTTCTCTTCTTTTCTCTTCTTCTCTCTTCTTTCCACATTTTCTCTTTTCTCTTTTCCCTTCTTATCTCTTCTTTTCTCTTCTTTACTCTTTTCTCTTTTCTCTTCTTTTCTCTTTTCTCTTTACTCTTCTTTTCTATACTTTTCTCTTCTTTTCTCTTTTCTCTTCAGTTCTCTTCTTTGCTCTTTTCTCTTCTTTTCTCTTCTATTTCTTCTTTACTCTTATCTCTTTTCTCTTTAATCTTCTTATCTCTTTTCTACTATCTCTTTTTCTTTCATCATTTCTCTTCTTTTCTCTTTTTTCTTTTCTCTTTTGTCTTCTTTTGTCTTCTTTTCTCTTTTCTCTCCTTTTATCTTTTCTCTTCTTTTCTCTTCTTCTCTCTTCTTTCCACATTTTCTCTTTTCTCTTTTCCCTTCTTATCTCTTCTTTTCTCTTCTTTACTCTTTTCTCTTTTCTCTTCTTTTCTTTTTTCTCTTTTCTCTTCTTTTCTATACTTTTCTCTTCTTTTCTCTTTTACTTCTGTTCTCTCCTTTGCTCTTTTCTCTTTTTTACTCTTCTTTTGTCTTTTCTCTTATATCTTCTTTTCTCTGCTGTTCTCTTCTTTTCTCTTCTTTCTCTTTTCTTTTCTCTTTTCTCTTTTTTCTTTTCTGTTCTTTTCTCTTCTTTTTGCTTTTCCCTTTTCTCTTCTCTTCTTTATTCTTCTTTTCTCTTCTTTCCTCTTTTCTCTTTTCTCTTTTCTCTGCTTTTCTTTTTTTTCTTCTTTTCTCGTTTCCCTTTTCTCTTCTTTTCTCTTTTCTCTTCTTTTCTCTTTCTCTTTTCTCTTCTTTTCTATACTTTTCTTTTCTCTTTTCTCTTCTGTTCTCTTCTTTGCTCTTTTCTCTTCTTTTCTCTGCTTTTCTCTTTTTTTCTCTTCTTTCTCTTTTCTTTTCTCTTTTCTCTTTTTTCTTTTGTGTTCTTTTGTCATCTAGTTGCTTTTCCCTTTTCTCTTCTTTTCTCTTTTCTCTTTTCTCTTCCTTTTCTTCTTTACTCTTTTCTCTTTTCTCTTTAATCTTCTTTTCTCTTTTCTCCTATCTCTTTTTCTTTCCTCATTTCTCTTCTTTTGTCTTTTCTCTTTTCTCTTTTCTCTGCTTTTCACTTCTTTTCTCGTTTCCCTTTTCTCTTCTTTTCTCTTTTCTCTTCTTTTCTCTTTTCTCTTCTGTTCTCTTCTTTGCTCTTTTCCCTTTTTTCTTTTCTGTTCTTTTCTCTTCTTTTTGCTATTCCCTTTTCTTTTCTCTTCTTTATTCTTCTTTTCTCTTTTCTCTTTTCTCTTTTCTCTTCTGTTCTCTTCTTTGCTCTTTTCTCTTTTCTCTTCATTTCTCTGCTGTTCTCTTCTTTTCTCTTCTTTCTCTTTAGTTTTCTCTTTTCTCTTTTTTCTTTTCTGTTCTTTTCTCTTCTTTTTGCTTTTCCCTTTTTTTCTCTTCTTTTCTCTTCTATTTCTTCTTTACTCTTTTCTCTTTTCTCTTCAATCTTCTTTTCTCTTTTCTCCTATCTCTTATTCTTTCCTCATTTCTCTTCTTTTCTCTTTATTCTTGTCTCTTATGTCTTCTTTTCTCTTCTTTTCTCTTTTCTCTTCTTTTCTCTTCTTTTCCCTTTTTTCTCTTTTCTCTTCTTTTCTCTTCTTCCTTCATTTCACTTCTTTTCCCTTCTTTTCTCTTCTCTCTTCTTTCCTCTTCTTTTCACTTTTGTCTTTTCTTTTCGCTTCTTTATTCTTCTTTTCTCTTCTTTCCTGTCTTCTCTTTTCTCTTTTCTCTGCTTTTCACTTCTTTTCTCTTCTTTTCTCGTTTCCCTTTTCTCTTCTTTTCTCTTTTCTCTTCTTTTCTCTTTTCTCATTTCTCTTCTTTTCTATACTTTTCTCTTCTTTTCTCTTTTCTCTTCTGTTCTCTTCTTTGCTCTTTTCTCTTCTTTTCTCTTCTATTTCTTCTTTACTCTTATCTCTTTTCTTTTTAATCTCCTTTTCTCTTTTCTCCTATCTCTTTTTCTTTCATCATTTCTCTTCTTTTCTCTTTTTTTCCTTTCTCTTTTGTCTTCTTTTGTCTTCTTTTCTCTTTTCTCTCCTTTTATCTTTTCTCTTCTTTTCTCTTCTTCTCTCTTCTTTTCACATTTTCTCTTTTCTCTTTTCCCTTCTTATCTCTTCTTTTCTCTTCTTTACACTTTTCTCTTTTCTCTTCTTTTCTCTTTTCTCTTCTTTTCTATACTTTTCTCTTCTTTTCTCTTCTGTTCTCTTCTTTGCTCTTTTCTCTTTTTTACTCTTCTTTTGTCTTTTCTGTTTTCTCTTCTTTTCTCTGCTGTTCTCTTCTTTTCTCTTCTTTCTCTTTTGTTTTCTCTTTTCTCTTTTTTCTTTTCTGTTCTTTTCTCTTCTTTTTGCTTTTCCCTTTTCTTTTCCCTTCTTTTCTCTTCTATTTCTTCTTTACTCTTTTCTCTTTTCTCTTTAATCTTCTTTTCTCTTTTCTCCTATCTCTTTTTCTTTCCTCATTTCTCTTCTTTTCTCTTTTTCTTTTCTCTTTTGTCTTCTTTTCTCTCCTTTTCTCTTTTCTCTTCTTTTCTCTTCTTTTCTCTTCTTTTCCTTTTTTCTCTTTTCTCTTCTTTTCTCTTCTTTTCTCTTCTTCCTTCATTTCACTTCTTTTACCTTCTTTTCTCTTTTCTCTTCTTTCCTCTTCTTTTCTCTTTTGTCTTTTCTTTTCTATACTTTTCTCTTCTTTTCTTTTTTCTCTTCTGTTCTCTTCTTTGCTCTTTTCTCTTCTTTTCTCTGCTTTTCTCTTTTTTTCTCTTCTTTCTCTTTTCTTTTCTCTTTTCTCTTTTTTCTTTTCTGTTCTTTTGTCATCTTTTTGCTTTTCCCTTTTCTCTTCTTTTCTCTTTTCTCATTTCTCTTCTTTTCTCTTCTTTTGTCTTTTCCCTTTTCTCTTCTTTTCTCTTTTCTCTTTTCTCTTCTTTTCTCTTTTCTCTTTTTTCCCTTTTTTCTTTTCTGTTCTTTTCTCTTCTTTTTGCTTTTCACTTTTCTCTTCTTTTCTCTTCTATTTCTTCTTTGCTCTTATCTCTTTTCTCTTTTCTCTCCTTTTATCTTTTCTCTTCTTTTCTCTTCTTCTCTCTTCTTTCCACATTTTCTCTTTTCTCTTTTCCCTTCTTATCTCTTCTTTTCTCTTCTTTACTCTTTTCTCTTTTCTCTTCTTTTCTCTTTTCTCTTTACTCTTCTTTTCTATACTTTTCTCTTCTTTTCTCTTTTCTCTTCAGTTCTCTTCTTTGCTCTTTTCTCTTCTTTTCTCTTCTATTTCTTCTTTACTCTTATCTCTTTTCTCTTTAATCTTCTTATCTCTTTTCTACTATCTCTTTTTCTTTCATCATTTCTCTTCTTTTCTCTTTTTTCTTTTCTCTTTTGTCTTCTTTTGTCTTCTTTTCTCTTTTCTCTCCTTTTATCTTTTCTCTTCTTTTCTCTTCTTCTCTCTTCTTTCCACATTTTCTCTTTTCTCTTTTCCCTTCTTATCTCTTCTTTTCTCTTCTTTACTCTTTTCTCTTTTCTCTTCTTTTCTTTTTTCTCTTTTCTCTTCTTTTCTATACTTTTCTCTTCTTTTCTCTTTTACTTCTGTTCTCTCCTTTGCTCTTTTCTCTTTTTTACTCTTCTTTTGTCTTTTCTCTTATATCTTCTTTTCTCTGCTGTTCTCTTCTTTTCTCTTCTTTCTCTTTTCTTTTCTCTTTTCTCTTTTTTCTTTTCTGTTCTTTTCTCTTCTTTTTGCTTTTCCCTTTTCTCTTCTCTTCTTTATTCTTCTTTTCTCTTCTTTCCTCTTTTCTCTTTTCTCTTTTCTCTGCTTTTCTTTTTTTTCTTCTTTTCTCGTTTCCCTTTTCTCTTCTTTTCTCTTTTCTCTTCTTTTCTCTTTCTCTTTTCTCTTCTTTTCTATACTTTTCTTTTCTCTTTTCTCTTCTGTTCTCTTCTTTGCTCTTTTCTCTTCTTTTCTCTGCTTTTCTCTTTTTTTCTCTTCTTTCTCTTTTCTTTTCTCTTTTCTCTTTTTTCTTTTGTGTTCTTTTGTCATCTAGTTGCTTTTCCCTTTTCTCTTCTTTTCTCTTTTCTCTTTTCTCTTCCTTTTCTTCTTTACTCTTTTCTCTTTTCTCTTTAATCTTCTTTTCTCTTTTCTCCTATCTCTTTTTCTTTCCTCATTTCTCTTCTTTTGTCTTTTCTCTTTTCTCTTTTCTCTGCTTTTCACTTCTTTTCTCGTTTCCCTTTTCTCTTCTTTTCTCTTTTCTCTTCTTTTCTCTTTTCTCTTCTGTTCTCTTCTTTGCTCTTTTCCCTTTTTTCTTTTCTGTTCTTTTCTCTTCTTTTTGCTATTCCCTTTTCTTTTCTCTTCTTTATTCTTCTTTTCTCTTTTCTCTTTTCTCTTTTCTCTTCTGTTCTCTTCTTTGCTCTTTTCTCTTTTCTCTTCATTTCTCTGCTGTTCTCTTCTTTTCTCTTCTTTCTCTTTAGTTTTCTCTTTTCTCTTTTTTCTTTTCTGTTCTTTTCTCTTCTTTTTGCTTTTCCCTTTTTTTCTCTTCTTTTCTCTTCTATTTCTTCTTTACTCTTTTCTCTTTTCTCTTCAATCTTCTTTTCTCTTTTCTCCTATCTCTTATTCTTTCCTCATTTCTCTTCTTTTCTCTTTATTCTTGTCTCTTATGTCTTCTTTTCTCTTCTTTTCTCTTTTCTCTTCTTTTCTCTTCTTTTCCCTTTTTTCTCTTTTCTCTTCTTTTCTCTTCTTCCTTCATTTCACTTCTTTTCCCTTCTTTTCTCTTCTCTCTTCTTTCCTCTTCTTTTCACTTTTGTCTTTTCTTTTCGCTTCTTTATTCTTCTTTTCTCTTCTTTCCTGTCTTCTCTTTTCTCTTTTCTCTGCTTTTCACTTCTTTTCTCTTCTTTTCTCGTTTCCCTTTTCTCTTCTTTTCTCTTTTCTCTTCTTTTCTCTTTTCTCATTTCTCTTCTTTTCTATACTTTTCTCTTCTTTTCTCTTTTCTCTTCTGTTCTCTTCTTTGCTCTTTTCTCTTCTTTTCTCTTCTATTTCTTCTTTACTCTTATCTCTTTTCTTTTTAATCTCCTTTTCTCTTTTCTCCTATCTCTTTTTCTTTCATCATTTCTCTTCTTTTCTCTTTTTTTCCTTTCTCTTTTGTCTTCTTTTGTCTTCTTTTCTCTTTTCTCTCCTTTTATCTTTTCTCTTCTTTTCTCTTCTTCTCTCTTCTTTTCACATTTTCTCTTTTCTCTTTTCCCTTCTTATCTCTTCTTTTCTCTTCTTTACACTTTTCTCTTTTCTCTTCTTTTCTCTTTTCTCTTCTTTTCTATACTTTTCTCTTCTTTTCTCTTCTGTTCTCTTCTTTGCTCTTTTCTCTTTTTTACTCTTCTTTTGTCTTTTCTGTTTTCTCTTCTTTTCTCTGCTGTTCTCTTCTTTTCTCTTCTTTCTCTTTTGTTTTCTCTTTTCTCTTTTTTCTTTTCTGTTCTTTTCTCTTCTTTTTGCTTTTCCCTTTTCTTTTCCCTTCTTTTCTCTTCTATTTCTTCTTTACTCTTTTCTCTTTTCTCTTTAATCTTCTTTTCTCTTTTCTCCTATCTCTTTTTCTTTCCTCATTTCTCTTCTTTTCTCTTTTTCTTTTCTCTTTTGTCTTCTTTTCTCTCCTTTTCTCTTTTCTCTTCTTTTCTCTTCTTTTCTCTTCTTTTCCTTTTTTCTCTTTTCTCTTCTTTTCTCTTCTTTTCTCTTCTTCCTTCATTTCACTTCTTTTACCTTCTTTTCTCTTTTCTCTTCTTTCCTCTTCTTTTCTCTTTTGTCTTTTCTTTTCTATACTTTTCTCTTCTTTTCTTTTTTCTCTTCTGTTCTCTTCTTTGCTCTTTTCTCTTCTTTTCTCTGCTTTTCTCTTTTTTTCTCTTCTTTCTCTTTTCTTTTCTCTTTTCTCTTTTTTCTTTTCTGTTCTTTTCTCTTCTTTTTGCTTTTCCCTTTTCTCTTCTTTTTTCTGTTCTCTTCTATTTCTTCTTTACTCTTTTCTCTTTTCTCTTTAATCTTCTTTTCTCCCATATCTCTTTCTTTCCTCTTTTCTCTTCTGTTCTCTTCTTTGCTCTTTTCTCTTCTGTTCTCTGCTTTTCTCTTCTTTTCTCTTCTTTCTCTTTTCTTTTCTCTTTTCTCTTTTTTCTTTTCTGTTCTTTTCTCTTCTTTTTGCTTTTCCCTTTTCTCTTCTTTTCTCTTTTCTCTTTTCTCTTCTATTTCTTCTTTACTCTTTTCTCTTTTCTCTTTAATCTTCTTTTCTCCCATCACTCTTTCTTTCCTCATTTCTCTTATTTTCTCTTTTTACTTTTCTCTTTCGTTTTCATTTCTCATCTTTTCTCTTTTCTCATTTCTCTCCTTTTCTCTTTTTTCTTCTGATCTCTTCTTTTCACTTTTCACTTTTCTCTCTTTTCTATACTTTTCTCTTCTTTTCTCTTTTCTTCTCTGGTCTCTTCTTTTCTCTTTTCTCATTTCTGTTCTTTTCTCTTCTTTTCTCTTTTCTCTTTTTTCTTTTCTATTCTTTTCTCTTCTTTTTGCTTTTCACTTTTCTCTTCTTTTCTCTTTTCGCTTGTCTCTTCTATTTCTTCTTTACTCTTATCTCTTTTCTCTTTAATCTTCTTTTCTCGTTTCTCCTATCTCTTTTTCTTTCATCATTTCTCTTCTTTTCTCTTTTTTCTTTTCTCTTTTGTCTTCTTTTGTCTTCTTTTCTCTTTGCTCTCCTTTTATCTTTTCACTTCTTTTCTCTTCTTCTCTCTTCTTTTCACATTTTCTCTTTTCTCTTTTCCCTTCTTTTCTCTTCTTTTCTCTTCTTTACTCTTTTCTCTTTTCTCTTCTTTTCTCTTTTCTCTTTTCTCTTCTTTTCTATACTTTTCTCTTCTTTTGACTTTTCTCTTCTGTTCTCTTCTTTGCTCTTTTCTCTTCTTTTCTCTGCTTTTCTCTTCTTTTCTCTTCTTTTCTATACTTTTCTCTTCTTTTCTCTTTTCTCTTCTGTTCTCTTCTTTCCTCTTTTCTCTTTTCTATGCTTTTCGCTTCTTTTCTCTTCTTTTCTCGTTTCCCTTTTCTCTTCTTTTCTCTTTTCTCATCTTTTCTCTTCTTTTCTATACTTTTCTCCTCTTTTCTCTTCTGTTCTCTTCTTTGCTCTTTTCTCTTCTTTTCTCTGCTTTTCTCTTCTTTTCTATACTTTTCTCTTCTTTTCTCTTTTCTCTGCTGTTCTCTTCTTTGCTCTTTTCTCTTTTCTCTTCTTTTCTCTGCTGTTCTCTTCTTTTCTCTTCTTTCTCTTTAGTTTTCTCTTTTCTCTTCTTTTCTCTTTTCTCTTTTGTCTTCTTTTCTTGTCTCTTCTCTTTTCTCTTCTTCTCTCTTCTTTTCTCCTTTCTCATTTCTCTTCGATTCTCTTTTCTCTTGTTACTCTTCTTTTCTCTTCTTTTCTCTGCTTTTCTCTTCTTTGTCATTTCTCTTCCTTTCTATCTTTTCTCTTCTTTTCTCTTTTGTCTTTTCTCTTCTTTTCCCTTTTCTCTTTTCTCTTCTTTTCTCTTCTTTTCTCATTTCTCTTCTCTCTTTTCTCTTCTTTTCTCTTTTCTCTTTTGTCTTCTTTTCTTGTCTCATTTTCTTTTCTCTTCTTTTCTCTTCTTTTCTCTTTTCTCTTTTGTCTTCTCTTCTTGTATCTTCTCTTTTCTCTTCTTCTCTCTTCTTTTCTCACTTCTCATTTCTCTTCTTTTACTCTTTTTTCTCTTCTTTTCACTTTTCTCTTCTTTTCTCTTTTCTCTTTTCATCTATTTTCCCTTCTTTTCTCTTTTCTCTTTTCTCTTATTCTTTTCACTTCTTTTCTCTTCTTTTAACTTCTTTTCTCTTTTCCCTTTTCTCTTCTTTTCTCTTCTCTTCTCTTTTCTCATTTGTCTTCTTTTCTATTCTTCTCTCTTCTTTTCTCTTTTCCCTTTTCTCTTCTTTTCTCTTTTCTCTTCTTTTCTCTTTTGTCTTCTTTTCTTGTCTCTTTTCTCTTTTCTCTTCTTTTCTCTTCTTTTCTCTTTTCTCTTTTGTCTTCTCTTCTTGTCTCTTCTTTTTTCTCTTCTTCTCTCTTCTTTTCTCTTTTCTCATTTCTCTTCTTTTACTCTTTTTTTCTCTTCTTTTCTCTTTTCTCTTCTTTTCTCTTTGCTCTTCATTTTTCTTCTTTTCTCTTCTATTCTCTTTTTTCTTTCTTTTCTCTTCTTTTCCCTTTTCTCTTTTCTCTTCTTTTCTCTTCTTTTCTCATTTCTCTACTGTCTTTTCTCGTCTTTTCTCTTTTCTCTTTTCTCTTCTCTTTTCTCTTCTTTTCTCTTTATTCTTTTCCCTTCTTTTCTCTTTTCTCTTTTCTCTTTTAACTTATGTTCTCTACTGTCCCTTTTATCTTCTTTTCTCTTTTGTCTTCTTTTCTCTTCTTTTCTCTTTTCTCTTTTCTCCTCTATTCTCTTCTTTTCTCATTTCTCTTCTTTTCTCTTCGTTTCTATTTCCTCTTATCTCTTTTCTCTTTCCTCTCTTTTTCACTACTTTTCGCTTTTCTTTTTTCTCTTTTCTCATTTTTTCTCTTGTTTTCTCATCTTTTCTCTTCATTGTCCTTTCTCATCTTTTCTACCTTTTCTCTTCTTTACTCTTTTCTCTTTTGTCTTCTTTTCTTGTCTCTTTTCTCTTTTCTCTTCTTTTCTCTTCTTTTCTCTTTTCTCATTTCTCTTATTCTTTTCACTTCTTTTCTCTTCTTTTATCTTCTTTTCTCTTTTCTCTTTTCTCTTCTTTTCTCTTCCTGTCTCATTTCTCTGTTCTCTTCTTTTCTCTGCTTTTCTCTTCTTTCTCTTCTTTCTCTTTTCTGTTCTCTTTTCACTTCCTTTCTCTTTTCTCTTCTTTTCTCTTCTTTTCTTTCTCTTCTCCCTTTTCTCTTCTTTTCTCTTTGCTCTTTTCTCTTCTTTTTTCTTCTTTTCTCTTCTATTCTCTTTTTTTTCTCTTCTTTTCTCTTTTCTCTTTTCTCTTCTTTTCCCTTTTCTCTTTTCTCTTCTTTTCTCTTCTTTTCTCATTTCTCTTCTCTCTTTTCTCTTCTTTTCTCTTATTTTCTCTTTTCTCTTTTCTCTTCTCTTTTCTCTTCTTTTCTCTTTTTTCTTTTCCCTTCTTTTCTCTTTTCTCTTTTAATTTATTTTCTCTTCTGTCCCTTTTGATCTTCTTTTCTCTTCTCTTCTCTTTTCTCTTTTGTCTTCTTTTCTAGTCTTCTCTCTTCTTTTCTCTTTTCCCTTTTCTCTTCTTTTTTCTTTTCTCTTCTTTTCTCTTTGCCCTTCTTTTTTTCTTCTTTTCCCTTTTCTCTTTTCTCTTCTTTTCTCTTCTTTTCTCATTTCTCTTCTCTTTTCTCTTATTTTCTCTTTTCTCTTTTCTCTTCTCTTTTCTCTTCTTTTCTCTTTATTCTTTTCCCTTCTTTTCTCTTTTCTCTTTTCTCTTTAAACTTATTTTCTCTTCTGTCCCTTTTATATTCTTTTCTCTTTTGTCTTCTTTTCTCTTCTTTTCTCTTTTCTCTTTTCTCCTCTATTCTCTTCTTTTCTCATTTCTCTTCTTTTCTCTTCTTTTCTATTTCCTCTTATCTCTTTTCTCTTCCCTCTCTTTTTCTCTTCCTTCGCTTTTCTTTTTTCTCTTTTCTCATTTTTTCTCTTGTTTTCTCATCTTTTCTCTTCATTGTCCTTTCTCTTCTTTTCTACCTTTTCTCTTCTTTACTCTTTTCTCTTTTCTCTTCATTTCTCTTCTTTTCTCTTTTCTCATTTCTCTTATTCTTTTCACTTCTTTTCTCTTCTTTTATCTTCTTTTCTCTTTTCCTTTTTCTCTTCTTTTCTCTTCTGTTCTCTTCTTTTCTCTTTTCTCTTTTCTCTTTTCTCTTCTTTTCTCTTCTTTTCTCTTCTCTTCTCTTTTTTCTTCTACCTTCATTTCTCTATTCTCTTTCAACTTATTTTCTCTTCTGTCCCTTTTATCTTCTTTTCTCTTCTCTTCTCTTTTCTCTTTTGTCTTCTTTTCTCTACTTCTCTCTTCTTTTCTCTTTTCCCTTTTCTCTTCTTTTCTCGTTTCTCTTCTTTTCTCTTTGCTCTTCCTTTTTCTTCTTTTCTCTTCTATTCTCTTTTTTCTTTTCTCTTCTTTTCCCTTTTCTCTTTTCTCTTCTTTTCTCTTCTTTTCTCATTTCTCTACTGTCTTTTATCATCTTTTCTCTTTTCTCTTTTCTCTTCTCTTTTCTCTTCATTTCTCTTTATTCTTTTCCCTTCTTTTCTCTTTTCTCTTTTCTCTTTTAACTTATTTTCTCTTCTGTCCCTTTTATCTTCTTTTCTCTTTTGTCTTCTTTTCTCTTCTTTTCTCTTTTCTCTTTTCTCCTCTATTCTCTTCTTTTCTCATTTCGCTTCTTTTCACTTCGTTTCTATTTCTTCTTATCTCTTTTCTCTTTCCTCTCTTTTTCACTACTTTTCGCTTTTCTTTTTTCTCTTTTCTCTTATTACTCTTCTTTTCTCTTCTTTTCTCAGCTTTTCTCTTCTTTGTCCTTTCTCTTCCTTTCTATCTTTTCTCTTCTTTTCTCTTTAGTCTTTTCTGTTCTTTTCCCTTTTCTCTTTTCTCTTCTTTTCTCATTTCTCTTCTCTCTTTTCTCTTCTTTTCTCTTTTCTCTTTTCTCTTCTTTTCTCTTTTCTCTTTTCATCAAATTCCCTTCTTTTCTCTTTTCTCTTTTCTCTTATTCTTTTCACTTCTTTTCTCTTCTTTTAACTTCTTTTCTCTTTTCCCTTTTCTCTTCTTTTCTCTTCTTTTCTCATTTCTCTTCTCTCTTTTCTCTTCTCTTTTCTCTTCTTTCCTCTTTTTTCTTCTCCCTTCTTTTCTCTTTTCTCTTTTAATTTATTTTCTCTTCTGTCCCTTTTGATCTTCTTTTCTCTTCTCTTCTCTTTTCTCTTTTGTCTTTTTTTCTATTCTTCTCTCTTCTTTTCTCTTTTCCCTTTTCTCTTCTTTTCTCTTTTCTCTTCTTTTCTCTTTGCCCTTCTTTTTTCTTCTTTTCCCTTTTCTCTTTTCTCTTCTTTTCTCTTCTTTTCTCATGTCTCTTCTCTTTTCTCTTATTTTCTCTTTTCTCTTTTCTCTTCTCTTTTCTCTTCTTTTCTCTTTATTCTTTTCCCTTCTTTTCTCTTTTCTCTTTTCTCTTTTAACTTATTTTCTCTTCTGTCCCTTTTATATTCTTTTCTCTTTTGTCTTCTTTTCTCTTCTTTTCTCTTTTCTCTTTTCTCCTCTATTCTCTTCTTTTCTCATTTCTCTTCTTTTCTCTTCTTTTCTATTTCCTCTTATCTCTTTGCTCTTCCCTCTCTTTTTCTCTTCCTTCACTTTTCTTTTTTCTCTTTTCTCATTTTTTCTCTTGTTTTCTCATCTTTTCTCTTCATTGTCCTTTCTCTTCTTTTCTACCTGTTCTCTTCTTTACTCTTTTCTCTTTTGTCTTCTTTTCTTGTCTCTTTTCTCTTTTCTCTTCTTTTCTCTTCTTTTCTCTTTTCTCATTTCTCTTATTCTTTTCACTTCTTTTCTCTTCTTTTATCTTCTTTTCTCTTTTCCTTTTTCTCTTCTTTTCTCTTCTGTTCTCTTCTTTTCTCTTTTCTCTTTTCTCTTTTCTCTTCTTTTCTCTTCTTTTCTCTTTTCTTCTCTTTTTTCTTTTCCCTTCATTTCACTGTTCTCTTTTAACTTATTTTCTCTTCTGTCCCTTTTATCTTCTTTTCTCTTCTCTTCTCTGTTCTCTTTTGTCTTCTTTTCTATTCTTCTCTCTTCTTTTCTCTTTTCCCTTTTCTCGTCTTTTCTCATTTCTCTTCTTTTCTCTTTGTTCTTCCTTTTTCTTCTTTTCTCTTCTTTTCTCTTCTTTTCTCTTTTCTCTTTACTCTTCTTTTCTCTTCTTTTCTCATTTCTCTTTTCTCCTCTTTTTTCTGCTTTTCTCTTCTTTTCTCTTCTCTGTTCCCTTTTCTCTCTTCTCTTCCTTTCTCTTTTCTCTTCTTTTCTCTTCTTTTCTTTCTCTTCTCTCTTTTCTCTTCTTTTCTCTTTTCTCTTCTCTCTTCTTTTCTCTTTTCTCTTCTTTTTTCTTCTTTTCTCTTCTTTTCTCTTTTTTCTTTTCCCTTCATTTCTCTTTTCTCTTTTAACTTATTTTCTCTTCTGTCCCTTTTATCTTCTTTTCTCTTCTCTTCTCTGTTCTCTTTTGTCTTCTTTTCTATTCTTCTCTCTTCTTTTCTCTTTTCCCTTTTCTCTTCTTTTCTCGTTTCTCTTCTTTTCTCTTTGCTCTTCCTTTTTCTTCTTTTCTCTTCTATTCTCTTTTTTCTTTTCTCTTCTTTTCCCTTTTCTCTTTTCTCTTCTTTTCTCTTCTTTTCTCATTTCTCTACTGTCTTTTCCCATCTTTTCTCTTTTCTCTTTTCTCTTCTCTTTTCTCTTCTTTTCTCTTTATTCTTTTCCCTTCTTTTCTCTTTTCTCTTTTCTCTTTTAACTTATTTTCTCTTCTGTCCCTTTTATCTTCTTTTCTCTTTTGTCTTCTTTTCTCTTCTTTTCTCTTTTCTCTTTTCTCCTCTATTCTCTTCTTTTCTCATTTCTCTTCTTTTCTCTTCGTTTCTATTTCCTCTTATCTCTTTTCTCTTTCCTCTCTTTTTCACTACTTTTCGCTTTTCTTTTTTCTCTTTTCTCTTATTACTCTTCTTTTCTCTTCTTTTCTCAGCTTTTCTCTTCTTTGTCCTTTCTCTTCCTTTCTATCTTTTCTCTTCTTTTCTCTTTTGTCTTTTCTCTTCTTTTCCCTTTTCTCTTTTCTCTTCTTTTCTCTTCTTTTCTCATTTCTCTTCTCTCTTTTCTCTTCTTTTCTCTTTTCTCTTTTGTCTTCTTTTCTTGTCTCTTTTCTCTTTTCTCTTCTTTTCTCTTCTTTTCTCTTTTCTCTTTTGTCTTCTCTTCTTGTCTCTTCTCTTTTCTCTTCTTCTCTCTTCTTTTCTCTTTTCTCATTTCTCTGCTTTTCTCTTTTCTCTTCTTTTCTCTTTTCTCTTTTCATCAAATTCCCTTCTTTTCTCTTTTCTCTTTTCTCTTATTCTTTTCACTTCTTTTCTCTTCTTTTCTCTTTTCTCTTTTGTCTTCTCTTCTTGTCTCTTCTCTTTTCTCTTCTTCTCTCTTCTTTTCTCTTTTCTCATTTCTCTTCTTTTCTCTTTTCTCTTCTTTTCTCTTTTCTCTTTTCATCAAATTCCCTTCTTTTCTCTTTTCCCTTTTCTCTTCTTTTCTCTTCTTTTCTCATTTCTCTTCTCTCTTTTCTCTTCTCTTTTCTCTTCTTTCCTCTTTTTTCTTCTCCCTTCTTTTCTCTTTTCTCTTTGAACTTATTTTCTCTTCTGTCCCTTTTATCTTCTTTTCTCTTCTCTTCTCTTTTCTCTTTTGTCTTCTTTTCTATTCTTTTCTCTTCTTTTCTCTTTTCCCTTCTTTTCTCTTTTCTCTTTTCTCCTCTATTCTCTTCTTTTCTCTTTTCCCTTTTCTCATTTCTCTTCTTTTCTCTTCTTTTCTATTTCCTCTTATCTCTTTTCTCTTCCCTCTCTTTTTCTCTTCCTTCGCTTTTCTTTTTTCTCTTTTCTCATTTTTTCGCTTGTTTTTCAGCTTTTCTCTTCTTTGTCCTTTCTCTTCTTTTCTACCTTTTCTCTTCTTTTCTCTTTTCTCTTTTGTCTTCTTTTCTTGTCTCTTTTCTCTTTTCTCTTCTTTTCTCTTTTCTCATTTCTATTATTCTTTTCACTTCATTTCTCTTCTTTTATCTTCTTTTCTCTTTTCCTTTTTCTCTTCTTTTCTCTTCTTTTCTCTTCTTTTCTCTTTTCTCTTTTCTCTTTACTCTTCTTTTCTCTTCTTTTCTCATTTCTCTTTTCTCCTCGTGTTTCTGCTTTTCTCTTCTTTTCTCTTCTTTCTCTTTTCTCTTCCCTTTTCTCTCTTCTCTTCCTTTCTCTTTTCTCTTCTTTTCTTTCTCTTCTCTCTTCTCTCTTCTTTTCTCTTTTCTATTCTTTTTTCTTCTTTTCTCTTCTTTTCTCTTCTTTTCTCTTTACTCTTCTTTTCTCTTCTTTTCTCATTTCTCTTTTCTCCTCTTTTTTCTGCTTTTCTCTTCTTTTCTCTTCTTTCTCTTTTCTGTTCCCTTTTCTCTCTTCTCTTCCTTTCTCTTTTCTCTTCTTTTCTCTTCTTTTCTTTCTCTTCTCTCTTTTCTCTTCTTTTCTCTTTTCTCTTCTCTCTTCTTTTCTCTTTTCTCTTCTTTTTTCTTCTTTTCTCTTCTTTTCTCTTTTCTCTTTTCCCTTCATTTCTCTTTTCTCTTTTAACTTATTTTCTCTTCTGTCCCTTTTATCTTCTTTTCTCTTCTCTTCTCTGTTCTCTTTTGTCTTCTTTTCTATTCTTCTCTCTTCTTTTCTCTTTTCCCTTTTCTCTTCTTTTCTCGTTTCTCTTCTTTTCTCTTTGCTCTTCCTTTTTCTTCTTTTCTTTTCTATTCTCTTTTTTCTTTTCTCTTCTTTTCCCTTTTCTCTTTTCTCTTCTTTTCTCTTCTTTTCTCATTTCTCTACTGTCTTTTCCCATCTTTTCTCTTTTCTCTTTTCTCTTCTCTTTTCTCTTCTTTTCTCTTTATTCTTTTCCCTTCTTTTCTCTTTTCTCTTTTCTCTTTTAACTTATTTTCTCTTCTGTCCCTTTTATCTTCTTTTCTCTTTTGTCTTCTTTTCTCTTCTTTTCTCTTTTCTCTTTTCTCCTCTATTCTCTTCTTTTCTCATTTCTCTTCTTTTCTCTTCGTTTCTATTTCCTCTTATCTCTTTTCTCTTTCCTCTCTTTTTCACTACTTTTCGCTTTTCTTTTTTCTCTTTTCTCTTATTACTCTTCTTTTCTCTTCTTTTCTCAGCTTTTCTCTTCTTTGTCCTTTCTCTTCCTTTCTATCTTTTCTCTTCTTTTCTCTTTTGTCTTTTCTCTTCTTTTCCCTTTTCTCTTTTCTCTTCTTTTCTCTTCTTTTCTCATTTCTCTTCTCTCTTTTCTCTTCTTTTCTCTTTCTCTTTTGTCTTCTTTTCTTGTCTCTTTTCTCTTTTCTCTTCTTTTCTCTTCTTTTCTCTTTTCTCTTTTGTCTTCTCTTCTTGTCTCTTCTCTTTTCTCTTCTTCTCTCTTCTTTTCTCTTTTCTCATTTCTCTTCTTTTCTCTTTTCTCTTCTTTTCTCTTTTCTCTTTTCATCAAATTCCCTTCTTTTCTCTTTTCTCTTTTCTCTTATTCTTTTCACTTCTTTTCTCTTCTTTTAACTTCTTTTCTCTTTTCCCTTTTCTCTTCTTTTCTCTTCTTTTCTCATTTCTCTTCTCTCTTTTCTCTTCTCTTTTCTCTTCTTTCCTCTCTTTTCTTCTCCCTTCTTTTCTCTTTTCTCTTTGAACTTTTTTTCTCTTCTGTCCCTTTTATCTTCTTTTCTCTTCTCTTCTCTTTTCTCTTTTGTCTTCTTTTCTATTCTTTTCTCTTCTTTTCTCTTTTTCCTTCTTTTCTCTTTTCTCTTTTCTCCTCTATTCTCTTCTTTTCTCTTTTCCCTTTTCTCATTTCTCTTCTTTTCTCTTCTTTTCTATTTCCTCTTATCTCTTTTCTCTTCCCTCTCTTTTTCTCTTCCTTCGCTTTTCTTTTTTCTCTTTTCTCATTTTTTCTCTTGTTTTTCAGCTTTTCTCTTCTTTGTCCTTTCTCTTCTTTTCTACCTTTTCTCTTCTTTTTTCTTTTCTCTTTTGTCTTCTTTTCTTGTCTCTTTTCTCTTTTCTCTTCTTTTCTCTTTTCTCATTTCTATTATTCTTTTCACTTCATTTCTCTTCTTTTATCTTCTTTTCTCTTTTCCCTTTTCTCTTCTTTTCTCTTCTTTTCTCTTCTTTTCTCTTTTCTCTTTTCTCTTTACTCTTCTTTTCTCTTCTTTTCTCATTTCTCTTTTCTCCTCTTTTTTCTGCTTTTCTCTTCTTTTCTCTTCTTTCTCTTTTCTCTTCCCTTTTCTCTCTTCTCTTCCTTTCTCTTTTCTCTTCTTTTCTCTTCTTTTCTTTCTCTTCTCTCTTCTCTCTTCTTTTCTCTTTTCTCTTCTTTTTTCTTCTTTTCTCTTTTTTCTTTTCCCTTCATTTCTCTTTTCTCTTTTAACTTATTTTCTCTTCTGTCCCTTTTATCTTCTTTTCTCTTCTCTTCTCTTTTCTCTTTTGTCTTCTTTTCTATTCTTCTCTCTTCTTTTCTCTTTCCTCTTCTTTTCTCTTTTCCCTTTTCTCTTATTTTCTCTTCTTTTCTCTTTTCTCTTTTGTCTTCTCTTCTTGTCTCTTCTCTTTTCTCTACTTCTCTCGTCTTTTCTCTTTTCTCATTTCTCTTCTTTTGCTCTTTTTTTCTCTTCTTTTCTCTTTTCTCTTCTTTTCTCTTTTCCCTTTTCATCTATTTTCCCTTCTTTTCTCTTTTCTCTTTTCTCTTTTCTCTTATTCTTTTCACTTCTTTTCTCTTCTTTTCTCTTCCTGTCTCATTTCTCTGTTCTCTTCTTTTCTCTGCTTTTCTCTTCTTTCTCTTCTTTCTCTTTTCTGTTCTCTTTTCTCTTCCTTTCTCTTTTCTCTTCTTTTCACTTCTTTTCTTTCTCTTCTCCCTTTTCTCTTCTTTTCTCCTTGCTCTTTTCTCTTCTTTTTTCTTCTTTTCTCTTCTATTCTCTTTTTTTCTCTTCTTTTCTCTTTTCTCTTTTCTCTTCTTTTCCCTTTTCTCTTTTCTCTTCTTTTCTCTTCTTTTCTCATTTCTCTTCTCTCTTTTCTCTTCTCTTTTCTCTTCTTTTCTCTTTTTTCTTTTCCCTTCTTTTCTCTTTTCTCTTTTAATTTATTTTCTCTTCTGTCCCTTTTGATCTTCTTTTCTCTTCTCTTCTCTTTTCTCTTTTGTCTTTTTTTCTATTCTTCTCTCTTCTTTTCTCTTTTCCCTTTTCTCTTCTTTTCTCTTTTCTCTTCTTTTCTCTTTGCCCTTCTTTTTTCTTCTTTTCCCTTTTCTCTTTTCTCTTCTTTTCTCTTCTTTTCTCATTTCTCTTCTAGAACAATACAGCACAGAACAGGCCCTTCGGCCCACGATGTTGTGCCGAACTTCTATCCTAGATTAAGCACCCATCCATGTACCTATCCAAATGCCGCTTAAAGGTCGCCAATGAATCTGACTCTACCACTCCCTCGGGCAGCGCATTCCATGCCCCCACCACTCTCTGGGTAAAGAACCCACCCCTGACATCTCCCCTATACCTTCCACCCTTCACCTTAAATTTATGTCCCCTTGTAACACTCTGTTGTACCCGGGGAAAAACTTTCTGACTGTCTACTCTATCTATTCCTCTGATCATCTTATAAACCTCGATCAAGTCACCCCTCATCCTTCGCCGTTCCAACGAGAAAAGGCCGAGAACTCTCAACCTATCCTCGTACGACCTACTCTCCATTCCAGGCAACATCCTGGTAAATCTTCTCTGCACCCTCTCGAAAGCTTCCACATCTTTCCTAAAGTGAGGCGACCAGAACTGCACACAGTACTCCAAATGTGGCCTAACCAAAGTCCTGTACAGCTGCAACATCACCTCACGACTCTTGAATTCAATCCCTCTGCTAATGAACGATAATACTCCATAGGCCTTCTTACAAACTCTATCCACCTGAGTGGCAACCTTCAAAGATCTATGTACATAGACCTCAAGATCCCTCTGTTCCTCCACCTGACCAAGAACCCTACCATTAACCCTGTATTCCGCATTCTGATTTGTTCTTCCAAAATTTGTTCTTCTCTTTTCTCTTATTTTCTCTTTTCTCTTTTCTCTTCTCTTTTCTCTTCTTTTCTCTTTATTCTTTTCCCTTCTTTTCTCTTTTCTCTTTTCTTTTTTAACTTATTTTCTCTTCTGTCCCTTTTATATTCTTTTCTCTTTTGTCTTCTTTTCTCTTCTTTTCTCTTTTCTCTTTTCTCCTCTATTCTCTTCTTTTCTCATTTCTCTTCTTTTCTCTTCTTTTCTATTTCCTCTTATCTCTTTTCTCTTCCCTCTCTTTTTCTCTTCCTTCGCTTTTCTTTTTTCACTTTTCTCATTTTTTCTCTTGTTTTCTCATCTTTTCTCTTCATTGTCCTTTCTCTTCTTTTCTACCTTTTCTCTTCTTTACTCTTTTCTCTTTTGTCTTATTTTCTTGTCTCTTTTCTCTTTTCTCTTCTTTTCTCTTCTTTTCTCTTTTCTCATTTCTCTTATTCTTTTCACTTCTTTTCTCTTTTTTTATCTTCTTTTCTCTTTTCCTTTTTCTCTTCTTTTCTCTTCTGTTCTCTTTTCTCTTTTCTCTTTTCTCTACTTTTCTCTTCTTTTCTCTTCTCTTCTCTTTTCTCTTTTGTCTTCTTTTCTATTCTTCTCTCTTCTTTTCTCTTTTCCCTTTTCTCTTCTTTTCTCGTTTCTCTTCTTTTCTCTTTGCTCTTCCTTTTTCTTCTTTACTCTTCTATTCTCTTTTTTCTTTTCTCTTCTTTTCCCTTCTTATCTCTTCCTTTCTCATTTCTCTTTTCTCCTCTTTTTTCTGCTTTTCACTTCTTTTCTCTTCTTTCTCTTTTCTGTTCCCTTTTCTCTCTTCTCTTCCTTTCTCTTTTCTCTTCTTTTCTCTTCTTTTCTTTCTCTTCTCTCTTTTCTCTTCTTTTCTCTTTTCTCTTCTCTCTTCTTTTCTCTTTTCTCTTCATTTTTCTTCTTTTCTCTTCTTTTCTCTTTTTTCTTTTCCCTTCATTTCTCTTTTCTCTTTTAACTTATTTTCTCTTCTGTCCCTTTTATCTTCTTTTCTCTTCTCTTCTCTTTTCTCTTTTGTCTTCTTTTCTATTCTTCTCTCTTCTTTTCTCTTTTCCCTTTTCTCGTCTTTTCTCATTTCTCTTCTTTTCTCTTTGCTCTTCCTTTTTCTTCTTTTCTCTTCTTTTCTCTTCTATTCTCTTTTCTCTTTACTCTTCTTTTCTCTTCTTTTCTCATTTCTCTTTTCTCCTCTTTTTTCTGCTTTTCTCTTCTTTTCTCTTCTTTCTCTTTTCTGTTCCCTTTTCTCTCTTCTCTTCCTTTCTCTTTTCTCTTCTTTTCTCTTCTTTTCTTTCTCTTCTCTCTTTTCTCTTCTTTTCTCTTTTCTCTTCTCTCTTCTTTTCTCTTTTCTCTTCTTTTTTCTTCTTTTCTCTTCTTTTCTCTTTTCTCTTTTCCCTTCATTTCTCTTTTCTCTTTTAACTTATTTTCTCTTCTGTCCCTTTTATCTTCTTTTCTCTTCTCTTCTCTGTTCTCTTTTGTCTTCTTTTCTATTCTTCTCTCTTCTTTTCTCTTTTCCCTTTTCTCTTCTTTTCTCGTTTCTCTTCTTTTCTCTTTGCTCTTCCTTTTTCTTCTTTTCTTTTCTATTCTCTTTTTTCTTTTCTCTTCTTTTCCCTTTTCTCTTTTCTCTTCTTTTCTCTTCTTTTCTCATTTCTCTACTGTCTTTTCCCATCTTTTCTCTTTTCTCTTTTCTCTTCTCTTTTCTCTTCTTTTCTCTTTATTCTTTTCCCTTCTTTTCTCTTTTCTCTTTTCTCTTTTAACTTATTTTCTCTTCTGTCCCTTTTATCTTCTTTTCTCTTTTGTCTTCTTTTCTCTTCTTTTCTCTTTTCTCTTTTCTCCTCTATTCTCTTCTTTTCTCATTTCTCTTCTTTTCTCTTCGTTTCTATTTCCTCTTATCTCTTTTCTCTTTCCTCTCTTTTTCACTACTTTTCGCTTTTCTTTTTTCTCTTTTCTCTTATTACTCTTCTTTTCTCTTCTTTTCTCAGCTTTTCTCTTCTTTGTCCTTTCTCTTCCTTTCTATCTTTTCTCTTCTTTTCTCTTTTGTCTTTTCTCTTCTTTTCCCTTTTCTCTTTTCTCTTCTTTTCTCTTCTTTTCTCATTTCTCTTCTCTCTTTTCTCTTCTTTTCTCTTTCTCTTTTGTCTTCTTTTCTTGTCTCTTTTCTCTTTTCTCTTCTTTTCTCTTCTTTTCTCTTTTCTCATTTCTCTTCTTTTCTCTTTTCTCTTCTTTTCTCTTTTCTCTTTTCATCAAATTCCCTTCTTTTCTCTTTTCTCTTTTCTCTTATTCTTTTCACTTCTTTTCTCTTCTTTTAACTTCTTTTCTCTTTTCCCTTTTCTCTTCTTTTCTCTTCTTTTCTCATTTCTCTTCTCTCTTTTCTCTTCTCTTTTCTCTTCTTTCCTCTTTTTTCTTCTCCCTTCTTTTCACTTTTCTCTTCGAACTTTTTTTCTCTTCTGTCCCTTTTATCTTCTTTTCTCTTCTCTTCTCTTTTCTCTTTTGTCTTCTTTTCTATTCTTTTCTCTTCTTTTCTCTTTTTCCTTCTTTTCTCTTTTCTCTTTTCTCCTCTATTCTCTTCTTTTCTCTTTTCCCTTTTCTCATTTCTCTTCTTTTCTCTTCTTTTCTATTTCCTCTTATCTCTTTTCTCTTCCCTCTCTTTTTCTCTTCCTTCGCTTTTCTTTTTTCTCTTTTCTCATTTTTTCTCTTGTTTTTCAGCTTTTCTCTTCTTTGTCCTTTCTCTTCTTTTCTACCTTTTCTCTTCTTTTTTCTTTTCTCTTTTGTCTTCTTTTCTTGTCTCTTTTCTCTTTTCTCTTCTTTTCTCTTTTCTCATTTCTATTATTCTTTTCACTTCATTTCTCTTCTTTTATCTTCTTTTCTCTTTTCCCTTTTCTCTTCTTTTCTCTTCTTTTCTCTTCTTTTCTCTTTTCTCTTTTCTCTTTACTCTTCTTTTCTCTTCTTTTCTCATTTCTCTTTTCTCCTCTTTTTTCTGCTTTTCTCTTCTTTTCTCTTCTTTCTCTTTTCTCTTCCCTTTTCTCTCTTCTCTTCCTTTCTCTTTTCTCTTCTTTTCTCTTCTTTTCTTTCTCTTCTCTCTTCTCTCTTCTTTTCTCTTTTCTCTTCTTTTTTCTTCTTTTCTCTTTTTTCTTTTCCCTTCATTTCTCTTTTCTCTTTTAACTTATTTTCTCTTCTGTCCCTTTTATCTTCTTTTCTCTTCTCTTCTCTTTTCTCTTTTGTCTTCTTTTCTATTCTTCTCTCTTCTTTTCTCTTTCCTCTTCTTTTCTCTTTTCCCTTTTCTCTTATTTTCTCTTCTTTTCTCTTTTCTCTTTTGTCTTCTCTTCTTGTCTCTTCTCTTTTCTCTACTTCTCTCGTCTTTTCTCTTTTCTCATTTCTCTTCTTTTGCTCTTTTTTTCTCTTCTTTTCTCTTTTCTCTTCTTTTCTCTTTTCCCTTTTCATCTATTTTCCCTTCTTTTCTCTTTTCTCTTTTCTCTTTTCTCTTATTCTTTTCACTTCTTTTCTCTTCTTTTCTCTTCCTGTCTCATTTCTCTGTTCTCTTCTTTTCTCTGCTTTTCTCTTCTTTCTCTTCTTTCTCTTTTCTGTTCTCTTTTCTCTTCCTTTCTCTTTTCTCTTCTTTTCTCTTCTTTTCTTTCTCTTCTCCCTTTTCTCTTCTTTTCTCCTTGCTCTTTTCTCTTCTTTTTTCTTCTTTTCTCTTCTATTCTCTTTTTTTCTCTTCTTTTCTCTTTTCTCTTTTCTCTTCTTTTCCCTTTTCTCTTTTCTCTTCTTTTCTCTTCTTTTCTCATTTCTCTTCTCTCTTTTCTCTTCTCTTTTCTCTTCTTTTCTCTTTTTTCTTTTCCCTTCTTTTCTCTTTTCTCTTTTAATTTATTTTCTCTTCTGTCCCTTTTGATCTTCTTTTCTCTTCTCTTCTCTTTTCTCTTTTGTCTTTTTTTCTATTCTTCTCTCTTCTTTTCTCTTTTCCCTTTTCTCTTCTTTTCTCTTTTCTCTTCTTTTCTCTTTGCCCTTCTTTTTTCTTCTTTTCCCTTTTCTCTTTTCTCTTCTTTTCTCTTCTTTTCTCATTTCTCTTCTAGAACAATACAGCACAGAACAGGCCCTTCGGCCCACGATGTTGTGCCGAACTTCTATCCTAGATTAAGCACCCATCCATGTACCTATCCAAATGCCGCTTAAAGGTCGCCAATGAATCTGACTCTACCACTCCCTCGGGCAGCGCATTCCATGCCCCCACCACTCTCTGGGTAAAGAACCCACCCCTGACATCTCCCCTATACCTTCCACCCTTCACCTTAAATTTATGTCCCCTTGTAACACTCTGTTGTACCCGGGGAAAAACTTTCTGACTGTCTACTCTATCTATTCCTCTGATCAACTTATAAACCTCGATCAAGTCACCCCTCATCCTTCGCCGTTCCAACGAGAAAAGGCCGAGAACTCTCAACCTATCCTCGTACGACCTACTCTCCATTCCAGGCAACATCCTGGTAAATCTTCTCTGCACCCTCTCGAAAGCTTCCACATCTTTCCTAAAGTGAGGCGACCAGAACTGCACACAGTACTCCAAATGTGGCCTAACCAAAGTCCTGTACAGCTGCAACATCACCTCACGACTCTTGAATTCAATCCCTCTGCTAATGAACGATAATACTCCATAGGCCTTCTTACAAACTCTATCCACCTGAGTGGCAACCTTCAAAGATCTATGTACATAGACCTCAAGATCCCTCTGTTCCTCCACCTGACCAAGAACCCTACCATTAACCCTGTATTCCGCATTCTGATTTGTTCTTCCAAAATTTGTTCTTCTCTTTTCTCTTATTTTCTCTTTTCTCTTTTCTCTTCTCTTTTCTCTTCTTTTCTCTTTATTCTTTTCCCTTCTTTTCTCTTTTCTCTTTTCTCTTTTAACTTATTTTCTCTTCTGTCCCTTTTATATTCTTTTCTCTTTTGTCTTCTTTTCTCTTCTTTTCTCTTTTCTCTTTTCTCCTCTATTCTCTTCTTTTCTCATTTCTCTTCTTTTCTCTTCTTTTCTATTTCCTCTTATCTCTTTTCTCTTCCCTCTCTTTTTCTCTTCCTTCGCTTTTCTTTTTTCACTTTTCTCATTTTTTCTCTTGTTTTCTCATCTTTTCTCTTCATTGTCCTTTCTCTTCTTTTCTACCTTTTCTCTTCTTTACTCTTTTCTCTTTTGTCTTATTTTCTTGTCTCTTTTCTCTTTTCTCTTCTTTTCTCTTCTTTTCTCTTTTCTCATTTCTCTTATTCTTTTCACTTCTTTTCTCTTTTTTTATCTTCTTTTCTCTTTTCCTTTTTCTCTTCTTTTCTCTTCTGTTCTCTTTTCTCTTTTCTCTTTTCTCTACTTTTCTCTTCTTTTCTCTTCTCTTCTCTTTTCTCTTTTGTCTTCTTTTCTATTCTTCTCTCTTCTTTTCTCTTTTCCCTTTTCTCTTCTTTTCTCGTTTCTCTTCTTTTCTCTTTGCTCTTCCTTTTTCTTCTTTACTCTTCTATTCTCTTTTTGCTTTTCTCTTCTTTTCCCTTCTTATCTCTTCCTTTCTCATTTCTCTTTTCTCCTCTTTTTTCTGCTTTTCACTTCTTTTCTCTTCTTTCTCTTTTCTGTTCCCTTTTCTCTCTTCTCTTCCTTTCTCTTTTCTCTTCTTTTCTCTTCTTTTCTTTCTCTTCTCTCTTTTCTCTTCTTTTCTCTTTTCTCTTCTCTCTTCTTTTCTCTTTTCTCTTCATTTTTCTTCTTTTCTCTTCTTTTCTCTTTTTTCTTTTCCCTTCATTTCTCTTTTCTCTTTTAACTTATTTTCTCTTCTGTCCCTTTTATCTTCTTTTCTCTTCTCTTCTCTTTTCTCTTTTGTCTTCTTTTCTATTCTTCTCTCTTCTTTTCTCTTTTCTCGTCTTTTCTCATTTCTCTTCTTTTCTCTTTGCTCTTCCTTTTTCTTCCTTTCTCTTCTTTTCTCTTCTTTTCTCTTTTCTCTTTACTCTTCTTTTCTCTTCTTTTCTCATTTCTCTTTTCTCCTCTTTTTTCTGCTTTTCTCTTCTTTTCTCTTCTTTCTCTTTTCTGTTCCCTTTTCTCTCTTCTCTTCCTTTCTCTTTTCTCTTCTTTTCTCTTCTTTTCTTTCTCTTCTCTCTTTTCTCTTCTTTTCTCTTTTCTCTTCTCTCTTCTTTTCTCTTTTCTCTTCTTTTTTCTTCTTTTCTCTTCTTTTCTCTTTTTTCTTTTCCCTTCATTTCTCTTTTCTCTTTTAACTTATTTTCTCTTCTGTCCCTTTTATCTTCATTTCTCTTCTCTTCTCTTTTCTCTTTTGTCTTCTTTTCTATTCTTCTCTCTTCTTTTCTCTTTTCCCTTTTCTCTTCTTTTCTCTTTTCTCTTCTTTTCTCTTTTCTCTTTTGTCTTCTTTTCTTGTCTCTTTTCTCTTTTCTCTTCTTTTCTCTTCTTTTCTCTTTTCTCTTTTGTCTTCTCTTCTTGTCTCTTCTCTTTTCTCTTCTTCTCTCTTCTTTTCTCTTTTCTCATTTCTCTTCTTTTACTCTTCTTTTCTCTTCTTTTCTATTTCCTCTTATCTCTTTTCTCTTTTCTCTCTTTTTCACTACTTTTCGCTTTTCTTATTTCTCTTTTCTCTTATTACTCTTCTTTACTCTTCTTGTCTCAGCTTTTCTCTTCTTTGTCCTTTCTCTTCCTTTCTATCTTTTCTCTTCTTTTCTCTTTTGTCTTTTCTCTTTTCTCTTCTTTTCTCTTTTCTCTTTTGTCTTCTTTTCTTGTCTCTTCTCTTTTCTCTTCTTCTCTCTTCTTTTCTCTTTTCTCATTTCTCTTCTTTTACTCTTTTTTTCTCTTCTTTTCTCTTTTCTCTTCTTTTCTCTTTTCTCTTTTGTCTTCTTTTCTTGTCTCTTTTCCCTTTTCTCTTCTTTTCTCTTCTTTTCTCTTTTCTCTTTTGTCTTCTCTTCTTGTCTCTTCTCTTTTCTCTTCTTCTCTCTTCTTTTCTCTTTTATCATTTCTCTTCTTTTACTCTTTTTTCTCTTCTTTTCTCTTTTCTCTTCTTTTCCCTTTTCTATTTTCATCTATTTTCCCTTCTTTTCTCTTTTCTCTTTTCTCTTATTCTTTTCACTTCTTTTCTCATCTTTTAACTTCTTTTCTCTTTTCCCTTTTCTCTTCTTTTCTCTTCTTTTCTCATTTCTCTTCTCTCTTTTCTCTTCTCTTTTCTCTTCTTTTCTCTTTTCTCTTTTCTCTTTACTCTTCTTTTCTCTTCTTTTCTCATTTCTCTTTTCTCCTCTTTTTTCTGCTTTTCTCTTCTTTTCTCTTCTTTCTCTTTTCTGTTCCCTTTTCTCTCTTCTCTTCCTTTCTCTTTTCTCTTCTTTTCTCTTCTTTTCTTTCTCTTCTCTCTTTTCTCTTCTTTTCTCTTTTCTCTTCTCTCTTCTTTTCTCTTTTCTCTTCATTTTTCTTCTTTTCTCTTCTTTTCTCTTTTTTCTTTTCCCTTCATTTCTCTTTTCTCTTTTAACTTATTTTCTCTTCTGTCCCTTTTATCTTCTTTTCTCTTCTCTTCTCTGTTCTCTTTTGTCTTCTTTTCTATTCTTCTCTCTTCTTTTCTCTTTTCCCTTTTCTCGTCTTTTCTCATTTCTCGTCTTTTCTCTTTGCTCTTCCTTTTTCTTCTTTTCTCTTCTTTTCTCATCTTTCCTCTTTTCTCTTTTCTATTTACTCTTCTTTTCTCTTCTTTTCTCATTTCTCTTTTCTCCTCTTTTTTCTGCTTTTCTCTTCTTTTCTCTTCTTTCTCTTTTCTGTTCCCTTTTCTCTCTTCTCTTCCTTTCTCTTTTCTCTCCTTTTCACTTCTTTTCTTTCTCTTCTCTCTTTTCTCTTCTTTTCTCTTTTCTCTTCTCTCTTCTTTTCTCTTTTCTCTTCTTTTTTCTTCTTTTCTCTTCTTTTCTCTTTTTTCTTTTCCCTTCATTTCTCTTTTCTCTTTTAACTTATTTTCTCTTCTGTCCCTTTTATCTTCTTTTCTCTTCTCTTCTCTTTTCTCTTTTGTCTTCTTTTCTATTCTTCTCTCTTCTTTTCTCTTTTCCCTTTTCTCTTCTTTTCTCGTTTCTCTTCTTTTCTCTTTGCTCTTCCTTTTTCTTCTTTTCTCTTCTATTCTCTTTTTTCTTTTCTCTTCTTTTCCCTTTTCTCTTTTCTCTTTTTTCTCTTCTTTTCTTGTTTCTCTACTGTCTTTTCTCGTCTTTTCTCTTTTCTCTTCTTTTTTCTCTTCTTTTCTCTTTATTCTTTTCCCTTCTTTTCTCTTTTCTCTTTTCTCTTTTAACTTATTTTCTCTTCTGTCCCTTTTATCTTCTTTTCTCTTTTGTCTTCTTTTCTCTTCTTTTCTCTTTTCTCTTTTCTCCACTATTCTCTTCTTTTCTCATTTCTCTTCTTTTCTCTTCTTTTCTATTTCCTCTTATCTCTTTTCTCTTTCCTCTCTTTTTCACTACTTTTCGCTTTTCTTTTTTCTCTTTTCTCTTATTACTCTTCTTTTCTCTTCTTTTCTCAGCTTTTCTCTTCTTTGTCCTTTCTCTTCCTTTCTATCTTTTCTCTTCTTTTCTTTTTTGTCTTTTCTCTTCTATTCCCTTTTCTCTTTTCTCTTCTTTTCTCTTCTTTTCTCATTTCTCTTCTCTTTTCTCTTATTTTCTCTTTTCTCTTTTCTCTTCTCTTTTCTCTACTTTTCTCTTTATTCTTTTCCCTTCTTTTCTCTTTTCTCTTTTCTCTTTTAACTTATTTTCTCTTCTGTCCCTTTTATCTTCTTTTCTCTTTTGTCTTCTTTTCTCTTCTTTTCTCTTTTCTCTTTTCTCCTCTATTCTCTTCTTTTCTCATTTCTCTTCATTTCTCTTCGTTTCTATTTCCTCTTATCTCTTTTCTATTCCCTCTCTTTTTCTCTTCCTTCGCTTTTCTTTTTTCTCTTTTCTCATTTTTTCTCTTGTTTTCTCATCTTTTCTCTTCATTGTCCTTTCTCTTCTTTTCTACCTTTTCTCTTCTTTACTCTTTTCTCTTTTGTCTTCTTTTCTTGTCTCTTTTCTCTTTTCTCTTCTTTTCTCTTCTTTTCTCTTTTCTCATTTCTCTTATTCTTTTCACTTCTTTTCTCTTCTTTTATCTTCTTTTCTCTTTTCCTTTTTCTCTTCTTTTCTCTTCTGTTCTCTTCTTTTCTCTTTTCTCTTTTCTCTTCTTTTCTCTTCTTTTCTCTTCTCTTCTCTTTTTTCTTTTCCCTTCATTTCTCTGTTCTCTTTTAACTTATTTTCTCTTCTGTCCCTTTTATCTTCTTTTCTCTTCTCTTCTCTTTTCTCTTTTGTCTTCTTTTCTATTCTTCTCTCTTCTTTTCTCTTTTCCCTTTTCTCGTCTTTTCTCATTTCTCTTCTTTTCTCTTTGCTCTTCCTTTTTCTTCTTTTCTCTTCTTTTCTCTTCTTTTCTCTTTTCTCTTTTCTCTTTACTCTTCTTTTCTCTTCTTTTCTCATTTCTCTTTGCTCTTCCTTTTTCTTCTTTTCTCTTCTCTTCTCTTTTCTCTTTTGTCTTCTTTTCTATTCTTCTCTCTTCTTTTCTCTTTTCCCTTTTCTCTTCTTTTCTCGTTTCTCTTCTTTTCTCTTTGCTCTTCCTTTTTCTTCTTTTCTCTTCTATTCTCTTTTTTCTTTTCTCTTCTTTTCCCTTTTCTCTTTTCTCTTCTTTTCTCTTCTTTTCTCATTTCTCTACTGTCTTTTCTCATCTTTTCTCTTTTCTCTTTTCTCTTCTCTTTTCTCTTCTTTTCTCTTTATTCTTTTCCCTTCTTCTCTCTTTTCTCTTTTCTCTTTTAACTTATTTTCTCTTCTGTCCCTTTTATCTTCTTTTCTCTTTTGTCTTCTTTTCTCTTCTTTTCTCTTTTCTCTTTTCTCCTCTATTCTCTTCTTTTCTCATTTCTCTTCTTTTCTCTTCGTTTCTATTTCCTCTTATCTCTTTTCTCTTTCCTCTCTTTTTCACTACTTTTCGCTTTTCTTTTTTCTCTTTTCTCTTATTACTCTTCTTTTCTCTTCTTTTCTCAGCTTTTCTCTTCTTTGTCCTTTCTCTTCCTTTCTATCTTTTCTCTTCTTTTCTCTTTTGTCTTTTCTCTTCTTTTCCCTTTTCTCTTTTCTCTTCTTTTCTCTTCTTTTCTCATTTCTCTTCTCTCTTTTCTCTTCTTTTCTCTTTTCTCTTTTGTCTTCTTTTCTTGTCTCTTTTCTCTTTTCTCTTCTTTTCTCTTCTTTTCTCTTTTCTCTTTTGTCTTCTCTTCTTGTCTCTTCTCTTTTCTTTTCTTCTCTCTTCTTTTCTCTTTTCTCATTTCTCTTCTTTTCTCTTTTCTCTTCTTTTCTCTTTTCTCTTTTCATCAAATTCCCTTCTTTTCTCTTTTCTCTTTTCTCTTATTCTTTTCACTTCTTTTCTCTTCTTTTAACTTCTTTTCTCTTTTCCCTTTTCTCTTCTTTTCTCTTCATTTCTCATTTCTCTTCTCTCTTTTCTCTTCTCTTTTCTCTTCTTTCCTCTTTTTTCTTCTCCCTTCTTTTCTCTTTTCTCTTTGAACTTATTTTCTCTTCTGTCCCTTTTATCTTCTTTTCTCTTCTCTTCTCTTTTCTCTTTTGTCTTCTTTTCTCTTCTTTTCTCTTCTTTTCTCATTTCCCTTCTTTTCTCTTTTCTCTTTTCTCCTCTATTCTCTTCTTTTCTCTTTTCCCTTTTCTCATTTCTCTTCTTTTCTCTTCTTTTCTATTTCCTCTTATCTCTTTTCTCTTCCCTCTCTTTTTCTCTTCCTTCGCTTTTCTTTTTTCTCTTTTCTCATTTTTTCTCTTGTTTTTCAGCTTTTCTCTTCTTTGTCCTTTCTCTTCTTTTCTATCTTTTCTCTTCTTTTTTCTTTTCTCTTTTGTCTTCTTTTCTTGTCTCTTTTCTCTTTTCTCTTCTTTTCTCTTTTCTCATTTCTATTATTCTTTTCACTTCATTTCTCTTCTTTTATCTTCTTTTCTCTTTTCCTTTTTCTCTGCTTTTCTCTTCTTTTCTCTTCTTTCTCTTTTCTGTTCCCTTTTCTCTCTTCTAATCCTTTCTCTTTTCTCTTCTTTTCTCTTCTTTTCTTTCTCTTCTCTCTTTTCTCTTCTTTTCTCTTTTCTCTTCTCTCTTCTTTTCTCTTTTCTCTTCTTTTTTCTTCTTTTCTCTTCTCTTCTCTTTTTTCTTTTCCCTGTTCTCTTTTAACTTATTTTCTCTTCTGTCCCTTTTATCTTCTTTTCTCTTCTCTTCTCTTTTCTCTTTTGTCTTCTTTTCTATTCTTTTCTCTTCTTTTCTCTTTTTCCTTCTTTTCTCTTTTCTCTTTTCTCCTCTATTCTCTTCTTTTCTCTTTTCCCTTTTCTCATTTCTCTTCTTTTCTCTTCTTTTCTATTTCCTCTTATCTCTTTTCTCTTCCCTCTCTTTTTCTCTTCCTTCGCTTTTCTTTTTTCTCTTTTCTCATTTTTTCTCTTGTTTTTCAGCTTTTCTCTTCTTTGTCCTTTCTCTTCTTTTCTACCTTTTCTCTTCTTTTTTCTTTTCTCTTTTGTCTTCTTTTCTTGTCTCTTTTCTCTTTTCTCTTCTTTTCTCTTTTCTCATTTCTATTATTCTTTTCACTTCATTTCTCTTCTTTTATCTTCTTTTCTCTTTTCCCTTTTCTCTTCTTTTCTCTTCTTTTCTCTTCTTTTCTCTTTTCTCTTTTCTCTTTACTCTTCTTTTCTCTTCTTTTCTCATTTCTCTTTTCTCCTCTTTTTTCTGCTTTTCTCTTCTTTTCTCTTCTTTCTCTTTTCTCTTCCCTTTTCTCTCTTCTCTTCCTTTCTCTTTTCTCTTCTTTTCTCTTCTTTTCTTTCTCTTCTCTCTTCTCTCTTCTTTTCTCTTTTCTCTTCTTTTTTCTTCTTTTCTCTTTTTTCTTTTCCCTTCATTTCTCTTTTCTCTTTTAACTTATTTTCTCTTCTGTCCCTTTTATCTTCTTTTCTCTTCTCTTCTCTTTTCTCTTTTGTCTTCTTTTCTATTCTTCTCTCTTCTTTTCTCTTTTCCCTTTTCTCGTCTTTTCTCATTTCTCTTCTTTTCTCTTTGCTCTTCCTTTTTCTTCTTTTCTCTTCTATTCTCTTTTTTCTTTTCTCTTCTTTTCCCTTTTCTCTTTTCTCTTCTTTTCTCTTCTTTTCTCATTTCTCTACTGTCTTTTCTCCTCTTTTCTCTTTTCTCTTTTCTCTTCTCTTTTCTCTTCTTTTCTCTTTATTCTTTTCCCTTCTTTTCTCTTTTCTCTTTTCTCTTTTAACTTATGTTCTCTACTGTCCCTTTTATCTTCTTTTCTCTTTTGTCTTCTTTTCTCTTCTTTTCTCTTTTCTCTTTTCTCCTCTATTCTCTTCTTTTCTCATTTCTCTTCTTTTCTCTTCGTTTCTATTTCCTCTTATCTCTTTTCTCTTTCCTCTCTTTTTCACTACTTTTCGCTTTTCTTTTTTCTCTTTTCTCTTATTACTCTTCTTTTCTCTTCTTTTCTCAGCTTTTCTCTTCTTTGTCCTTTCTCTTCCTTTCTATCTTTTCTCTTCTTTTCTCTTTTGTCTTTTCTCTTCTTTTCCCTTTTCTCTTTTCTCTTCTTTTCTCATTTCTCGTCTTTTCTCTTTGCTCTTCCTTTTTCTTCTTTTCTCTTCTATTCTCTTTTTTCTTTTCTCTTCTTTTCCCTTTTCTCTTTTCTCTTCTTTTCTCTTCTGTTCTCTTCTTTTCTCTTTTCTCTTTTGTCTTCTCTTCTTGTCTCTTCTCTTTTCTCTACTTCTCTCTTCTTTTCTCTTTTCTCATTTCTCTTCTTTTACTTTTTTTCTCTTCTTTTCTCTTTTCTCTTCTTTTCTCTTTGCTCTTCCTTTTTCTTCTTTTCTCTTCTATTCTCTTTTTTCTTTTCTCTTCTTTTCCCTTTTCTCTTTTCTCTTCTTTTCTCTTCTGTTCTCTTCTTTTCTCTTTTCTCTTTTCTCTTTTCTCTTCTTTTCTCTTCTTTTCTCTTCTCTTCTCTTTTTTCTTTTCCCTTCATTTCTCTTTTCTCTTTTTACTTATTTTCTCTTCTGTCCCTTTTATCTTCTTTTCTCTTCTCTTCTCTTTTCTCTTTTGTCTTCTTTTCTATTCTTCTCTCTTCTTTTCTCTTTTCCCTTTTCTCTTCTTTTCTCGTTTCTCTTCTTTTCTCTTTGCTCTTCCTTTTTCTTCTTTTCTCTTCTATTCTCTTTTTTCTTTTCTCTTCTTTTCCCTTTTCTCTTTTCTCTTCTTTTCTCTTCTTTTCTCATTTCTCTACTGTCTTTTCTCATCTTTTCTCTTTTCTCTTTTCTCTTCTCTTTTCTCTTCTTTTCTCTTTATTCTTTTCCCTTCTTTTCTCTTTTCTCTTTTAACTTATTTTCTCTTCTGTCCCTTTTATCTTCTTTTCTCTTTTGTCTTCTTTTCTCTTCTTTTCTCTTTTCTCTTTTCTCCTCTATTCTCTTCTTTTCTCATTTCTCTTCTTTTCTCTTCGTTTCTATTTCCTCTTATCTCTTTTCTCTTTCCTCTCTTTTTCACTACTTTTCGCTTTTCTTTTTTCTCTTTTCTCTTATTACTCTTCTTTTCTCTTCTTTTCTCAGCTTTTCTCTTCTTTGTCCTTTCTCTTCCTTTCTATCTTTGCTCTTCTTTTCTCCTTTGTCTTTTCTCTTCTTTTCCATTTTCTCTTTTCTCTTCTTTTCTCTTCTTTTCTCATTTCTCTTCTCTCTTTTCTCTTCTTTTCTCTTTTCTCTTTTGTCTTCTTTTCTTGTCTCTTTTCTCTTTTCTCTTCTTTTCTCTTCTTTTCTCTTTTCTCTTTTGTCTTCTCTTCTTGTCTCTTCTCTTTTCTCTTCTTCTCTCTTCTTTTCTCTTTTCTCATTTCTCTTCTTTTCTCTTTTCTCTTCTTTTCTCTTTTCTCTTTTCATCAAATTCCCTTCTTTTCTCTTTTCTCTTTTCTCTTATTCTTTTCACTTCTTTTCTCTTCTTTTAACTTCTTTTCTCTTTTCCCTTTTCTCTTCTTTTCTCTTCTTTTCTCATTTCTCTTCTCTCTTTTCTCTTCTCTTTTCTCTTCTTTTCTCTTTTTTCTTCTCCCTTCTTTTCTCTTTTCTCTTTGAACTTATTTTCTCTTCTGTCCCTTTTATCTTCTTTTCTCTTCTCTTCTCTTTTCTCTTTTGTCTTCTTTTCTATTCTTTTCTCTTCTTTTCTCTTTTCCCTTCTTTTCTCTTTTCTCTTTTCTCCTCTATTCTCTTCTTTTCTCTTTTCCCTTTTCTCATTTCTCTTCCTTTCTCTTCTTTTCTATTTCCTCTTATCTCTTTTCTCTTCCCTCTCTTTTTCTCTTCCTTCGCTTTTCTTTTTTCTCTTTTCTCATTTTTTCTCTTGTTTTTCAGCTTTTCTCTTCTTTGTCCTTTCTCTTCTTTTCTACCTTTTCTCTTCTTTTTTCTTTTCTCTTTTGTCTTCTTTTCTTGTCTCTTTTCTCTTTTCTCTTCTTTTCTCTTTTCTCATTTCTATTATTCTTTTCACTTCATTTCTCTTCTTTTATCTTCTTTTCTCTTTTCCTTTTTCTCTTCTTTTCTCTTCTTTTCTCTTCTTTTCTCTTTTCTCTTTACTCTTCTTTTCTCATTTCTCTTTTCTCCTCTTTTTTCTGCTTTTCTCTTCTTTTCTCTTCTTTCTCTTTTCTCTTCCCTTTTCTCTCTTCTCTTCCTTTCTCTTTTCTCTTCTTTTCTCTTCTTTTCTTTCTCTTCTCTCTTCTCTCTTCTTTTCTCTTTTCTCTTCTTTTTTCTTCTTTTCTCTTCTTTTCTCTTTTTTCTTTTCCCTTCATTTCCCTTTTCTCTTTTAACTTATTTTCTCTTCTGTCCCTTTTATCTTCTTTTCTCTTCTCTTCTCTGTTCTCTTTTGTCTTCTTTTCTTTCTTCTCTCTTCTTTTCTCTTTTCTCTTTCCTCTTCTCTTTTCTCTTCTTTTCTCTTTATTCTTTTCCCTTCTTTTCTCTTTTCTCTTTTCTCTTTTAACTTATTTTCTCTTCTGTCCCTTTTATCTTCTTTTCTCTTTTGTCTTCTTTTCTCTTCTTTTCTCTTTTCTCTTTTCTCCTCTATTCTCTTCTTTTCTCATTTCTCTTCTTTTCTCTTCGTTTCTATTTCCTCTTATCTCTTTTCTCTTTCCTCTCTTTTTCACTACTTTTCGCTTTTCTTTTTTCTCTTTTCTCGTATTATTCTTCTTTTCTCTTCTTTTCTCAGCTTTTCTCTTCTTTGTCCTTTGTCTTCCTTTCTATCTTTTCTCTTCTTTTCTCCTTTGTCTTTTCTCTTCTTTTCCCTTTTCTCTTTTCTCTTCTTTTCTCTTCTTTTCTCATTTCTCTTCTCTCTTTTCTCTTCTTTTCTCTTTTCTCTTTTGTCTTCTTTTCTTGTCTCTTTTCTCTTTTCTCTTCTTTTCTCTTCTTTTCTCTTTTCTCTTTTCATCAAATTCCCTTCTTTTCTCTTTTCTCATTTCTCTTATTCTTTTCACTTCTTTTCTCTTCTTTTAACTTCTTTTCCCTTTTCCCTTTTCTCTTCTTTTCTCTTCTTTTCTCATTTCTCTTCTCTCTTTTCTCTCCTCTTTTCACTTCTTTTCTCTTTTTTCTTCTCCCTTCTTTTCTCTTTTCTCTTTGAACTTATTTTCTCTTCTGTCCCTTTTATCTTCTTTTCTCTTCTCTTCTCTGTTCTCTTTTGTCTTCTTTTCTATTCTTCTCTCTTCTTTTCTCTTTTCCCTTTTCTCGTCTTTTCTCATTTCTCTTCTTTTCTCTTTGCTCTTCCTTTTTCTTCTTTTCTCTTCTTTTCTCTTCTTTACTCTTTTCTCTTTTCTCTTTACTCTTCTTTTCTCTTCTTTTCTCATTTCTCTTTTCTCCTCTTTTTTCTGCTTTTCTCTTCTTTTCTCTTCTTTCTCTTTTCTGTTCCCTTTTCTCTCTTCTCTTCCTTTCTCTTTTCTCTTTTCTCTTCTTTTCTTTCTCTTCTCTCTTTTCTCTTCTTTTTTCTTTTCTCTTCTCTCTTCTTTTCTCTTTTCTCTTCTTTTATCTTCTTTTCTCTTCTTTTCTCTTTTTTCTTTTCCCTTCATTTCTCTTTTCGCTTTTAACTTATTTTCTCTTCTGTCCCTTTTATCTTCTTTTCTCTTCTCTTCTCTTTTCTCTTTTGTCTTCTTTTCTCTACTTCTCTCTTCTTTTCTCTTTTCCCTTTTCTCTTCTTTTCTCGTTTCTCTTCTTTTCTCTTTGCTCTTCCTTTTTCTTCTTTTCTCTTCTATTCTCTTTTTTCTTTTCTCTTCTTTTCCCTTTTCTCTTTTCTCTTCTTTTCTCTTCTTTTCTCATTTCTCCACTGTCTTTTCTCTTCTTTTCTCTTTTCTCTTTTCTCCTCTATTCGCTTCTTTTCTCATTTCTCTTCTTTTCTCGTCTTTTCTATTTCCTCTTATCTCTTTTCTCTTTCCTCTCTTTTTCACTACTTTTCGCTTTTCTTTTTTCTCTTTTCTCTTATTACTCTTCTTTTCTCAGCTTTTCTCTTCTTTGTCCTTTCTCTTCCTTTCTATCTTTTCTCTTCTTTTCTGTTTTGTCTTTTCTCTTCTATTCCCTTTTCTCTTTTCTCTTCTTTTCTCTTCTTTTCTCATTTCTCTTATCTCTTTTCGCTTCTTTTCTCTTTTCTCTTTTGTCTTCTTTTCTTGTCTCTTTTTCTTTTCTCTTCTTTTCTCTTTTCTCTTTTGTCTTCTCTTCTTGTCTCTTCTCTTTTCTCTTCTTCTCTCTTCTTTTCTCTTTTCTCATTTCTCTTCTTTTACTCTTTTTTCTCTTCTTTTCTCTTTTCTCTTCTTTTCTCTTTTCTCTTCTCTCTTCTTTTCTCTTTTCTCTTCTTTTTTCTTCTTTTCTCTTCTTTTCTCTTTTTTCTTTTCCCTTCATTTCTCTTTTCTCTTTTAACTTATTTTCTCTTCTGTCCCTTTTATCTTCTTTTCTCTTCTCTTCTCTGTTCTCTTTTGTCTTCTTTTCTATTCTTCTCTCTTCTTTTCTCTTTTCCCTTTTCTCGTCTTTTCTCATTTCTCTTCTTTTCTCTTTGCTCTTCCTTTTTCTTCTTTTGTCTTCTTTTCTCTTCTTTTCTCTTTTCTCTTTTCTCTTTACTCTTCTTTTCTCTTCTTTTCTCATTTCTCTTTTCTCCTCTTTTTTCTGCTTTTCTCTTCTTTTCTCTTCTTTCTCTTTTCTGTTCCCTTTTCTCTCTTCTCTTCCTTTCTCTTTTCTCTTCTTTTCTCTTCTTTTCTTTCTCTTCTCTCTTCTCTCTTCTTTTCTCTTTTCTCTTCTTTTTTCTTCTTTTCTCTTCTTTTCTCTTTTTTCTTTTCCCTTCATTTCTCTTTTCGCTTTTAACTTATTTTCTCTTCTGTCCCTTTTATCTTCTTTTCTCTTCTCTTCTCTTTTCTCTTTTGTCTTCTTTTCTATTCTTCTCTCTTCTTTTCTCTTTTCCCTTTTCTCTTCTTTTCTCATTTCTCTTCTTTTCTCTTTGCTCTTCCTTTTTCTTCTTTTCTCTTCTATTCTCTTTTTTCTTTTCTCTTCTTTTCCCTTTTCTCTTTTCTCTTCTTTTCTCTTCTTTTCTCATTTCTCTACTGTCTTTTCTCTTCTTTTCTCTTTTCTCTTTTCTCCTCTATTCTCTTCTTTTCTCATTTCTCTTCTTTTCTCTTCTTTTCTATTTCCTCTTATCTCTTTTCTCTTTCCTCTCTTTTTCACTACTTTTCGCTTTTCTTTTTTCTCTTTTCTCTTATTACTCTTCTTTTCTCAGCTTTTCTCTTCTTTGTCCTTTCTCTTCCTTTCTATCTTTTCTCTTCTATTCCCTTTTCCCTTTTCTCGTCTTTTCTCATTTCTCTTCTTTTCTCTTTGCTCTTCCTTTTTCTTTTTTCTCTTCTTTTCTCTTCTTTTCTCTTTTCTCTTTTCTCTTTACTCTTCTTTTCTCTTCTTTTCTCATTTCTCTTTTCTCCTCTTTTTTCTGCTTTTCTCTTCTTTTCTCTTCTTTCTCTTTTCTGTTCCCTTTTCTCTCTTCTCTTCCTTTCTCTTTTCTCTTCTTTTCTCTTCTTTTCTTTCTCTTCTCTCTTTTCTCTTCTTTTCTCTTTTCTCTTCTCTCTTCTTTTCTCTTCTTTTTTCTTCTTTTCTCTTCTTTTCTCTTTTTTCTTTTCCCTTCATTTCTCTTTTCTCTTTTAACTTATTTTCTCTTCTGTCCCTTTAATCTTCTTTTCTCTTCTCTTCTCTTTTCTCTTTTGTCTTCTTTTCTATTCTTCTCTCTTCTTTTCTCTTTTCCCTTTTCTCTTCTTTTCTCTTTTCTCTACTTTTCTCTTTTCTCTTTTGTCTTCTTTTCTTGTCTCTTTTCTCTTTTCTCTTCTTTTCTCTTCTTTTCTCTTTTCTCTTTTGTCTTCTCTTCTTGTCTCTTCTCTTTTCTCTTCTTCTCTCTTCTTTTCTCTTTTCTCATTTCTCTTCTTTTACTTTTTTTTGTCTTCTTTTCTCTTTTCTCTTCTTTTCTCTTTGCTCTTCCTTTTTCTTCTTTTCTCTTCTATTCACTTTTTTCTTTTCTCTTCTTTTCCCTTTTCTCTTTTCTCTTCTTTTCTCATTTCTCTACTGTCTTTTCTCGTCTTTTCTCTTTTCTCTTTTCTCTTCTCTTTTCTCTTCTTTTCTCTTTATTCTTTTCCCTTCTTTTCTCTTTTCTCTTTTCTCTTTTAACTTATGTTCTCTACTGTCCCTTTTATCTTCTTTTCTCTTCTCTTCTCTTTTCTCTTTTGTCTTCTTTTCTATTCTTCTCTCTTCTTTTCTCTTTTCCCTTTTCTCTTCTTTTCTCGTTTCTCTTCTTTTCTCTTTGCTCTTCCTTTTTCTTCTTTTCTCTTCTATTCTCTTTTTTCTTTTCTCTTCTTTTCCCTTTTCTCTTTTCTCTTCTTTTCTCTTCTTTTCTCATTTCTCTACTGTCTTTTCTCTTCTTTTCTCTTTTCTCTTTTCTCTTTACTCTTCTTTTCTCTTCTTTTCTCATTTCTCTTTTCTCCTCTTTTTTCTGCTTTTCTCTTCTTTTCTCTTCTTTCTCTTTTCTCTTCCCTTTTCTCTCTTCTCTTCCTTTCTCTTTTCTCTTCTTTTCTCTTCTTTTCTTTCTCTTCTCTCTTTTCTCTTCTTTTCTCTTTTCTCTTCTCTCTTCTTTTCTCTTCTTTTTTCTTCTTTTCTCTTCTTTTCTCTTTTTTCTTTTCCCTTCATTTCTCTTTTCTCTTTTAACTTATTTTCTCTTCTGTCCCTTTAATCTTCTTTTCTCTTCTCTTCTCTTTTCTCTTTTGTCTTCTTTTCTATTCTTCTCTCTTCTTTTCTCTTTTCCCTTTTCTCTTCTTTTCTCTTTTCTCTTCTTTTCTCTTTTCTCTTTTGTCTTCTTTTCTTGTCTCTTTTCTCTTTTCTCTTCTTTTCTCTTCTTTTCTCTTTTCTCTTTTGTCTTCTCTTCTTGTCTCTTCTCTTTTCTCTTCTTCTCTCTTCTTTTCTCTTTTCTCATTTCTCTTCTTTTACTTTTTTTTGTCTTCTTTTCTCTTTTCTCTTCTTTTCTCTTTGGTCTTCCTTTTTCTTCTTTTCTCTTCTATTCACTTTTTTCTTTTCTCTTCTTTTCCCTTTTCTCTTTTCTCTTCTTTTCTCTTCTTTTCTCATTTCTCTACTGTCTTTTCTCGTCTTTTCTCTTTTCTCTTTTCTCTTCTTTTCTCTTTATTCTTTTCCCTTCTTTTCTCTTTTCTCTTTTCTCTTTTAACTTATGTTCTCTACTGTCCCTTTTATCTTCTTTTCTCTTCTCTTCTCTTTTCTCTTTTGTCTTCTTTTCTATTCTTCTCTCTTCTTTTCTCTTTTCCCTTTTCTCTTCTTTTCTCGTTTCTCTTCTTTTCTCTTTGCTCTTCCTTTTTCTTCTTTTCTCTTCTATTCTCTTTTTTCTTTTCTCTTCTTTTCCCTTTTCTCTTTTCTCTTCTTTTCTCTTCTTTTCTCATTTCTCTACTGTCTTTTATCATCTTTTCTCTTTTCTCTTTTCTCTTCTCTTTTCTCTTCTTTTCTCTTTATTCTTTTCCCTTCTTTTCTCTTTTCTCTTTTCTCTTTTAACTTATTTTCTCTTCTGTCCCTTTTATCTTCTTTTCTCTTTTGTCTTCTTTTCTCTTCTTTTCTCTTTTCTCTTTTCTCCTCTATTCTCTTCTTTTCTCATTTCTCTTCTTTTCTCTTCGTTTCTATTTCCTCTTATCTCTTTTCTCTTTCCTCTTTTTTTCACTACTTTTCGCTTTTCTTTTTTCTCTTTTCTCTTATTACTCTTCTTTTCTCTTCTTTTCTCAGCTTTTCTCTTCTTTGTCCTTTCTCTTCCTTTCTATCTTTTCTCTTCTTTTCTCTTTTGTCTTTTCTCTTCTTTTCCCATTTCTCTTTTCTCTTCTTTTCTCTTCTTTTCTCATTTCTCTTCTCTCTTTTCACTTCTTTTCTCTTTTCTCTTTTGTCTTCTTTTCTTGTCTCTTTTCTCTTTTCTCTTCTTTTCTCTTCTTTTCTCTTTTCTCTTTTGTCTTTTCTCTTCTTTTCCCTTTTCTCTTTTCTCTTCTTCTCTCTTCTTTTCTCTTTTCTCATTTCTCTTCTTTTCTCTTTTCTCTTCTTTTCTCTTTTCTCTTTTCATCAAATTCCCTTCTTTTCTCTTTTCTCTTTTCTCTTATTCTTTTCACTTCTTTTCTCTTCTTTTAACTTCTTTTCTCTTTTCCCTTTTCTCTTCTTTTCTCTTCTTTTCTCATTTCTCTTCTCTCTTTTCTCTTCTCTTTTCTCTTCTTTCCTCTTTTTTCTTCTCCCTTCTTTTCTCTTTTCTCTTTGAACTTTTTTTCTCTTCTGTCCCTTTTATCTTCTTTTCTCTTCTCTTCTCTTTTCTCTTTTGTCTTCTTTTCTATTCTTTTCTCTTCTTTTCTCTTTTCCCTTCTTTTCTCTTTTCTCTTTTCTCCTCTATTCTCTTCTTTTCTCTTTTCCCTTTTCTCATTTCTCTTCTTTTCTCTTCTTTTCTCTTCCCTCTCTTTTTCTCTTCCTTCGCTTTTCTTTTTTCTCTTTTCTCATTTTTTCTCTTGTTTTTCAGCTTTTCTCTTCTTTGTCCTTTCTCTTCTTTTCTACCTTTTCTCTTCTTTTTTCTTTTCTCTTTTGTCTTCTTTTCTTGTCTCTTTTCTCTTTTCTCTTCTTTTCTCTTTTCTCATTTCTATTATTCTTTTCACTTCATTTCTCTTCTTTTATCTTCTTTTCTCTTTTCCTTTTTCTCTTCTTTTCTCTTCTTTTCTCTTCTTTTCTCTTTTCTCTTTTCTCTTTACTCTTCTTTTCTCTTCTTTTCTCATTTCTCTTTTCTCCTCTTTTTTCTGCTTTTCTCTTCTTTTCTCTTCTTTCTCTTTTCTCTTCCCTTTTTTCTCTTCTCTTCCTTTCTCTTTTCTCTTCTTTTCTCTTCTTTTCTTTCTCTTCTCTCTTCTCTCTTCTTTTCTCTTTTCTCTTCTTTTTTCTTCTTTTCTCTTTTTTCTTTTCCCTTCATTTCTCTTTTCTCTTTTAACTTATTTTCTCTTCTGTCCCTTTTATCTTCTTTTCTCTTCTCTTCTCTTTTCTCTTTTGTCTTCTTTTCTATTCTTCTCTCTTCTTTTCTCTTTTCCCTTTTCTCTTCTTTTCTCTTTTCTCTTCTTTTCTCTTTTCTCTTTTGTCTTCTTTTCTTGTCTCTTTTCTCTTTTCTCTTCTTTTCTCTTCTTTTCTCTTTTCTCTTTTGTCTTCTCTTCTTGTCTCTTCTCTTTTCTCTTCTTCTCTCTTCTTTTCTCTTCTTTCTCTTTTCTCTTCCCTTTTCTCTCTTCTCTTCCTTTCTCTTTTCTCTTCTTTTCTCTTCTTTTCTTTCTCTTCTCTCTTTTCTCTTCTTTTCTCTTTTCTCTTTTCTCTTCTTTTCTCTTTTCTCTTCTTTTTTCTTCTTTTCTCTTCTTTTCTCTTTTTTCTTTTCCCTTCATTTCTCTTTTCTCTTTTAACTTATTTTCTCTTCTGTCCCTTTAATCTTCTTTTCTCTTCTCTTCTCTTTTCTCTTTTGTCTTCTTTTCTATTCTTCTCTCTTCTTTTCTCTTTTCCCTTTTCTCTTCTTTTCTCTTTTCTCTTCTTTTCTCTTTTCTCTTTTGTCTTCTTTTCTTGTCTCTTTTCTCTTTTCTCTTCTTTTCTCTTCTTTTCTCTTTTCTCTTTTGTCTTCTCTTCTTGTCTCTTCTCTTTTCTCTTCTTCTCTCTTCTTTTCTCTTTTCTCATTTCTCTTCTTTTACTTTTTTTTGTCTTCTTTTCTCTTTTCTCTTCTTTTCTCTTTGCTCTTCCTTTTTCTTCTTTTCTCTTCTATTCACTTTTTTCTTTTCTCTTCTTTTCCCTTTTCTCTTTTCTCTTCTTTTCTCTTCTTTTCTCATTTCTCTACTGTCTTTTCTCGTCTTTTCTCTTTTCTCTTTTCTCTTCTTTTCTCTTTATTCTTTTCCCTTCTTTTCTCTTTTCTCTTTTCTCTTTTAACTTATGTTCTCTACTGTCCCTTTTATCTTCTTTTCTCTTCTCTTCTCTTTTCTCTTTTGTCTTCTTTTCTATTCTTCTCTCTTCTTTTCTCTTTTCCCTTTTCTCTTCTTTTCTCGTTTCTCTTCTTTTCTCTTTGCTCTTCCTTTTTCTTCTTTTCTCTTCTATTCTCTTTTTTCTTTTCTCTTCTTTTCCCTTTTCTCTTTTCTCTTCTTTTCTCTTCTTTTCTCATTTCTCTACTGTCTTTTATCATCTTTTCTCTTTTCTCTTTTCTCTTCTCTTTTCTCTTCTTTTCTCTTTATTCTTTTCCCTTCTTTTCTCTTTTCTCTTTTCTCTTTTAACTTATTTTCTCTTCTGTCCCTTTTATCTTCTTTTCTCTTTTGTCTTCTTTTCTCTTCTTTTCTCTTTTCTCTTTTCTCCTCTATTCTCTTCTTTTCTCATTTCTCTTCTTTTCTCTTCGTTTCTATTTCCTCTTATCTCTTTTCTCTTTCCTCTTTTTTTCACTACTTTTCGCTTTTCTTTTTTCTCTTTTCTCTTATTACTCTTCTTTTCTCTTCTTTTCTCAGCTTTTCTCTTCTTTGTCCTTTCTCTTCCTTTCTATCTTTTCTCTTCTTTTCTCTTTTGTCTTTTCTCTTCTTTTCCCATTTCTCTTTTCTCTTCTTTTCTCTTCTTTTCTCATTTCTCTTCTCTCTTTTCACTTCTTTTCTCTTTTCTCTTTTGTCTTCTTTTCTTGTCTCTTTTCTCTTTTCTCTTCTTTTCTCTTCTTTTCTCTTTTCTCTTTTGTCTTTTCTCTTCTTTTCCCTTTTCTCTTTTCTCTTCTTCTCTCTTCTTTTCTCTTTTCTCATTTCTCTTCTTTTCTCTTTTCTCTTCTTTTCTCTTTTCTCTTTTCATCAAATTCCCTTCTTTTCTCTTTTCTCTTTTCTCTTATTCTTTTCACTTCTTTTCTCTTCTTTTAACTTCTTTTCTCTTTTCCCTTTTCTCTTCTTTTCTCTTCTTTTCTCATTTCTCTTCTCTCTTTTCTCTTCTCTTTTCTCTTCTTTCCTCTTTTTTCTTCTCCCTTCTTTTCTCTTTTCTCTTTGAACTTTTTTTCTCTTCTGTCCCTTTTATCTTCTTTTCTCTTCTCTTCTCTTTTCTCTTTTGTCTTCTTTTCTATTCTTTTCTCTTCTTTTCTCTTTTCCCTTCTTTTCTCTTTTCTCTTTTCTCCTCTATTCTCTTCTTTTCTCTTTTCCCTTTTCTCATTTCTCTTCTTTTCTCTTCTTTTCTCTTCCCTCTCTTTTTCTCTTCCTTCGCTTTTCTTTTTTCTCTTTTCTCATTTTTTCTCTTGTTTTTCAGCTTTTCTCTTCTTTGTCCTTTCTCTTCTTTTCTACCTTTTCTCTTCTTTTTTCTTTTCTCTTTTGTCTTCTTTTCTTGTCTCTTTTCTCTTTTCTCTTCTTTTCTCTTTTCTCATTTCTATTATTCTTTTCACTTCATTTCTCTTCTTTTATCTTCTTTTCTCTTTTCCTTTTTCTCTTCTTTTCTCTTCTTTTCTCTTCTTTTCTCTTTTCTCTTTTCTCTTTACTCTTCTTTTCTCTTCTTTTCTCATTTCTCTTTTCTCCTCTTTTTTCTGCTTTTCTCTTCTTTTCTCTTCTTTCTCTTTTCTCTTCCCTTTTCTCTCTTCTCTTCCTTTCTCTTTTCTCTTCTTTTCTCTTCTTTTCTTTCTCTTCTCTCTTCTCTCTTCTTTTCTCTTTTCACTTCTTTTTTCTTCTTTTCTCTTTTTTCTTTTCCCTTCATTTCTCTTTTCTCTTTTAACTTATTTTCTCTTCTGTCCCTTTTATCTTCTTTTCTCTTCTCTTCTCTTTTCTCTTTTGTCTTCTTTTCTATTCTTCTCTCTTCTTTTCTCTTTTCCCTTTTCTCTTCTTTTCTCTTTTCTCTTCTTTTCTCTTTTCTCTTTTGTCTTCTTTTCTTGTCTCTTTTCTCTTTTCTCTTCTTTTCTCTTCTTTTCTCTTTTCTCTTTTGTCTTCTCTTCTTGTCTCTTCTCTTTTCTCTTCTTCTCTCTTCTTTTCTCTTCTTTCTCTTTTCTCTTCCCTTTTCTCTCTTCTCTTCCTTTCTCTTTTCTCTTCTTTTCTCTTCTTTTCTTTCTCTTCTCTCTTTTCTCTTCTTTTCTCTTTTCTCTTCTTTTCTCTTTTCTCTTCTTTTTTCTTCTTTTCTCTTCTTTTCTCTTTTTTCTTTTCCCTTCATTTCTCTTTTCTCTTTTAACTTATTTTCTCTTCTGTCCCTTTTATCTTCTTTTCTCTTCTCTTCTCTTTTCTCTTTTGTCTTCTTTTCTATTCTTCTCTCTTCTTTTCTCTTTTCCCTTTTCTCTTCTTTTCTCTTTTCTCTTCTTTTCTCTTTTCTCTTTTGTCTTCTTTTCTTGTCTCTTTTCTCTTTTCTCTTCTTTTCTCTTCTTTTCTCTTTTCTCTTTTGTCTTCTCTTCTTGTCTCTTCTCTTTTCTCTTCTTCTCTCTTCTTTTCTCTTTTCTCATTTCTCTTCTTTTACTTTTTTTTGTCTTCTTTTCTCTTTTCTCTTCTTTTCTCTTTGCTCTTCCTTTTTCTTCTTTTCTCTTCTATTCACTTTTTTCTTTTCTCTTCTTTTCCCTTTTCTCTTTTCTCTTCTTTTCTCTTCTTTTCTCATTTCTCTACTGTCTTTTCTCGTCTTTTCTCTTTTCTCTTTTCTCTTCTCTTTTCTCTTCTTTTCTCTTTATTCTTTTCCCTTCTTTTCTCTTTTCTCTTTTCTCTTTTAACTTATGTTCTCTACTGTCCCTTTTATCTTCTTTTCTCTTCTCTTCTCTTTTCTCTTTTGTCTTCTTTTCTATTCTTCTCTCTTCTTTTCTCTTTTCCCTTTTCTCTTCTTTTCTCTTTTCTCTTCTTTTCTCTTTTCTCTTTTGTCTTCTTTTCTTGTCTCTTTTCTCTTTTCTCTTCTTTTCTCTTCTTTTCTCTTTTCTCTTTTGTCTTCTCTTCTTGTCTCTTCTCTTTTCTCTTCTTCTCTCTTCTTTTCTCTTTTCTCATTTCTCTTCTTTTACTTTTTTTTGTCTTCTTTTCTCTTTTCTCTTCTTTTCTCTTTGCTCTTCCTTTTTCTTCTTTTCTCTTCTATTCACTTTTTTCTTTTCTCTTCTTTTCCCTTTTCTCTTTTCTCTTCTTTTCTCTTCTTTTCTCATTTCTCTACTGTCTTTTCTCGTCTTTTCTCTTTTCTCTTTTCTCTTCTCTTTTCTCTTCTTTTCTCTTTATTCTTTTCCCTTCTTTTCTCTTTTCTCTTTTCTCTTTTAACTTATGTTCTCTACTGTCCCTTTTATCTTCTTTTCTCTTCTCTTCTCTTTTCTCTTTTGTCTTCTTTTCTATTCTTCTCTCTTCTTTTCTCTTTTCCCTTTTCTCTTCTTTTCTCGTTTCTCTTCTTTTCTCTTTGCTCTTCCTTTTTCTTCTTTTCTCTTCTATTCTCTTTTTTCTTTTCTCTTCTTTTCCCTTTTCTCTTTTCTCTTCTTTTCTCTTCTTTTCTCATTTCTCTACTGTCTTTTATCATCTTTTCTCTTTTCTCTTTTCTCTTCTCTTTTCTCTTCTTTTCTCTTTATTCTTTTCCCTTCTTTTCTCTTTTCTCTTTTCTCTTTTAACTTATTTTCTCTTCTGTCCCTTTTATCTTCTTTTCTCTTTTGTCTTCTTTTCTCTTCTTTTCTCTTTTCTCTTTTCTCCTCTATTCTCTTCTTTTCTCATTTCTCTTCTTTTCTCTTCGTTTCTATTTCCTCTTATCTCTTTTCTCTTTCCTCTTTTTTTCACTACTTTTCGCTTTTCTTTTTTCTCTTTTCTCTTATTACTCTTCTTTTCTCTTCTTTTCTCAGCTTTTCTCTTCTTTGTCCTTTCTCTTCCTTTCTATCTTTTCTCTTCTTTTCTCTTTTGTCTTTTCTCTTCTTTTCCCATTTCTCTTTTCTCTTCTTTTCTCTTCTTTTCTCATTTCTCTTCTCTCTTTTCACTTCTTTTCTCTTTTCTCTTTTGTCTTCTTTTCTTGTCTCTTTTCTCTTTTCTCTTCTTTTCTCTTCTTTTCTCTTTTCTCTTTTGTCTTTTCTCTTCTTTTCCCTTTTCTCTTTTCTCTTCTTCTCTCTTCTTTTCTCTTTTCTCATTTCTCTTCTTTTCTCTTTTCTCTTCTTTTCTCTTTTCTCTTTTCATCAAATTCCCTTCTTTTCTCTTTTCTCTTTTCTCTTATTCTTTTCACTTCTTTTCTCTTCTTTTAACTTCTTTTCTCTTTTCCCTTTTCTCTTCTTTTCTCTTCTTTTCTCATTTCTCTTCTCTCTTTTCTCTTCTCTTTTCTCTTCTTTCCTCTTTTTTCTTCTCCCTTCTTTTCTCTTTTCTCTTTGAACTTTTTTTCTCTTCTGTCCCTTTTATCTTCTTTTCTCTTCTCTTCTCTTTTCTCTTTTGTCTTCTTTTCTATTCTTTTCTCTTCTTTTCTCTTTTCCCTTCTTTTCTCTTTTCTCTTTTCTCCTCTATTCTCTTCTTTTCTCTTTTCCCTTTTCTCATTTCTCTTCTTTTCTCTTCTTTTCTCTTCCCTCTCTTTTTCTCTTCCTTCGCTTTTCTTTTTTCTCTTTTCTCATTTTTTCTCTTGTTTTTCAGCTTTTCTCTTCTTTGTCCTTTCTCTTCTTTTCTACCTTTTCTCTTCTTTTTTCTTTTCTCTTTTGTCTTCTTTTCTTGTCTCTTTTCTCTTTTCTCTTCTTTTCTCTTTTCTCATTTCTATTATTCTTTTCACTTCATTTCTCTTCTTTTATCTTCTTTTCTCTTTTCCTTTTTCTCTTCTTTTCTCTTCTTTTCTCTTCTTTTCTCTTTTCTCTTTTCTCTTTACTCTTCTTTTCTCTTCTTTTCTCATTTCTCTTTTCTCCTCTTTTTTCTGCTTTTCTCTTCTTTTCTCTTCTTTCTCTTTTCTCTTCCCTTTTCTCTCTTCTCTTCCTTTCTCTTTTCTCTTCTTTTCTCTTCTTTTCTTTCTCTTCTCTCTTCTCTCTTCTTTTCTCTTTTCTCTTCTTTTTTCTTCTTTTCTCTTTTTTCTTTTCCCTTCATTTCTCTTTTCTCTTTTAACTTATTTTCTCTTCTGTCCCTTTTATCTTCTTTTCTCTTCTCTTCTCTGTTCTCTTTTGTCTTCTTTTCTATTCTTCTCTCTTCTTTTCTCTTTTCCCTTTTCTCTTCTTTTCTCGTTTCTCTTCTTTTCTCTTTGCTCTTCCTTTTTCTTCTTTTCTCTTCTATTCTCTTTTTTCTTTTCTCTTCTTTTCCCTTTTCTCTTTTCTCTTCTTTTCTCTTCTTTTCTCATTTCTCTACTGTCTTTTCTCGTCTTTTCTCTTTTCTCTTTTCTCTTCTCTTTTCTCTTCTTTTCTCTTTATTCTTTTCCCTTCTTTTCTCTTTTCTCTTTTCTCTTTTAACTTATGTTCTCTACTGTCCCTTTTATCTTCTTTTCTCTTTTGTCTTCTTTTCTCTTCTTTTCACTTTTCTCTTTTCTCCTCTATTCTCTTCTTTTCTCATTTCTCTTTTCTCTTCTCTTTTCTCTTCTTTTCTCTTTATTCTTTTCCCTTCTTTTCTCTTTTCTCTTTTCTCTTTTAACTTACGTTATCTACTGTCCATTTTATCTTCTTTTCTCTTTTGTCTTCTTTTCTCTTCTTTTCTCTTTTCTCTTTTCTCCTCTATTCTCTTCTTTTCTCATTTCTCTTCTTTTCTCTTCTTTTCTATTTCCTCTTATCTCTTTTCTCTTTTCTCTCTTTTTCACTACTTTTCGCTTTTCTTATTTCTCTTTTCTCTTATTTCTCTTCTTTTCTATTCTTTTCTCAGCTTTTCTCTTCTTTGTCCTTTCTCTTCCTTTCTATCTTTTCTCTTCTTTTCTCTTTTGTCTTTTCTCTTCTTTTCCCTTTTCTCTTTTCTCTTCTTTTCTCTTCTTTTCTCATTTCTCTTCTCTCTTTTCTCTTCTTTTCTCTTTTCTCTTTTCTCTTCTTTTCTTGTCTCTTCTCTTTTCTCTTCTTCTCTCTTCTTTGCTCTTTTCTCATTTCTCTTCTTTTACTCTTTTTTTCTCTTCTTTTCTCTTTTCTCTTTTCTCCTCTATTCTCTTCTTTTCTCATTTCTCTTCTTTTCTCTTCTTTTCTATTTCCTCTTATCTCTTTTCTCTTTTCTCTCTTTTTCACTACTTTTCGCTTTTCTTATTTCTCTTTTCTCTTATTTCTCTTCTTTTCTATTCTTTTCTCAGCTTTTCTCTTCTTTGTCCTTTCTCTTCCTTTCTATCTTTTCTCTTCTTTTCTCTTTTGTCTTTTCTCTTCTTTTCCCTTTTCTCTTTTCTCTTCTTTTCTCTTCTTTTCTCATTTCTCTTCTCTCTTTTCTCTTCTTTTCTCTTTTCTCTTTTCTCTTCTTTTCTTGTCTCTTCTCTTTTCTCTTCTTCTCTCTTCTTTGCTCTTTTCTCATTTCTCTTCTTTTACTCTTTTTTTCTCTTCTTTTCTCTTTTCTCTTCTTTTCTCTTTTCTCTTTTGTCTTCTTTTCTTGTCTCTTTTCCCTTTTCCCTTCTTTTCTCTTCTTTTCTCTTTTCTCTTTTGTCTTCTCTTCTTGTCTCTTCTCTTTTCTCTTCTTCTCTCTTCTTTTCTCTTTTATCATTTCTCTTCTTTTACTCTTTTTTCTCTTCTTTTCTCTTTTCTCTTCTTTTCTCTTTTCTCTTTTCTCTTTTCTCTTCTTTTCTCTTCTTTTCTCATTTCTCTTTTCTCTTCTTTTCTCTTCTTTCTCTTTTCTGTTCTCTTTTCTCTTTTCTCTTCCTTTCTCTTTTCTCTTCTTTTCTCTTCTTTTCTTTCTCTTCTCTCTTCTCTCTTCTTTTCTCTTTTCTCTTCTTTTTTCTTCTTTTCTCTTTTTTCTTTTCCCTTCATTTCTCTTTTCTCTTTTAACTTATTTTCTCTTCTGTCCCTTTTATCTTCTTTTCTCTTCTCTTCTCTTTTCTCTTTTGTCTTCTTTTCTATTCTTCTCTCTTCTTTTCTCTTTCCTCTTCTTTTCTCTTTTCCCTTTTCTCTTATTTTCTCTTCTTTTCTCTTTTCTCTTTTGTCTTCTCTTCTTGTCTCTTCTCTTTTCTCTACTTCTCTCGTCTTTTCTCTTTTCTCATTTCTCTTCTTTTGCTCTTTTTTTCTCTTCTTTTCTCTTTTCTCTTCTTTTCTCTTTTCCCTTTTCATCTATTTTCCCTTCTTTTCTCTTTTCTCTTTTCTCTTTTCTCTTATTCTTTTCACTTCTTTTCTCTTCTTTTCTCTTCCTGTCTCATTTCTCTGTTCTCTTCTTTTCTCTGCTTTTCTCTTCTTTCTCTTCTTTCTCTTTTCTGTTCTCTTTTCTCTTCCTTTCTCTTTTCTCTTCTTTTCTCTTCTTTTCTTTCCCTTCTCCCTTTTCTCTTCTTTTCTCCTTGCTCTTTTCTCTTCTTTTTTCTTCTTTTCTCCTCTATTCTCTTTTTTTCTCTTCTTTTCTCTTTTCTCTTTTCTCTTCTTTTCCCTTTTCTCTTTTCTCTTCTTTTCTCTTCTTTTCTCATTTCTCGTCTCTCTTTTCTCTTCTCTTTTCTCTTCTTTTCTCTTTTTTCTTTTCCCTTCTTTTCTCTTTTCTCTTTTAATTTATTTTCTCTTCTGTCCCTTTTATCTTCTTTTCTCTTCTCTTCTCTTTTCTCTTTTGTCTTCTTTTCTATTCTTCTCTCTTCTTTTCTCTTTTCCCTTTTCTCTTCTTTTCTCGTTTCTCTTCTTTTCTCTTTGCTCTTCCTTTTTCTTCTTTACTCTTCTATTCTCTTTTTGCTTTTCTCTTCTTTTCCCTTCTTATCTCTTCCTTTCTCATTTCTCTTTTCTCCTCTTTTTTCTGCTTTTCACTTCTTTTCTCTTCTTTCTCTTTTCTGTTCCCTTTTCTCTCTTCTCTTCCTTTCTCTTTTCTCTTCTTTTCTCTTCTTTTCTTTCTCTTCTCTCTTTTCTCTTCTTTTCTCTTTTCTCTTCTCTCTTCTTTTCTCTTTTCTCTTCATTTTTCTTCTTTTCTCTTCTTTTCTCTTTTTTCTTTTCCCTTCATTTCTCTTTTCTCTTTTAACTTATTTTCTCTTCTGTCCCTTTTATCTTCTTTTCTCTTCTCTTCTCTTTTCTCTTTTGTCTTCTTTTCTATTCTTCTCTCTTCTTTTCTCTTTTCCCTTTTCTCGTCTTTTCTCATTCCTCTTCTTTTCTCTTTGCTCTTCCTTTTTCTTCTTTTCTCTTCTTTTCTCTTCTTTTCTCTTTTCTCTTTACTCTTCTTTTCTCTTCTTTTCTCATTTCTCTTTTCTCCTCTTTTTTCTGCTTTTCTCTTCTTTTCTCTTCTTTCTCTTTTCTGTTCCCTTTTCTCTCTTCTCTTCCTTTCTCTTTTCTCTTCTTTTCTCTTCTTTTCTTTCTCTTCTCTCTTTTCTCTTCTTTTCTCTTTTCTCTTCTCTCTTCTTTTCTCTTTTCTCTTCTTTTTTCTTCTTTTCTCTTCTTTTCTCTTTTTTCTTTTCCCTTCATTTCTCTTTTCTCTTTTAACTTATTTTCTCTTCTGTCCCTTTTATCTTCATTTCTCTTCTCTTCTCTTTTCTCTTTTGTCTTCTTTTCTATTCTTCTCTCTTCTTTTCTCTTTTCCCTTTTCTCTTCTTTTCTCTTTTCTCTTCTTTTCTCTTTTCTCTTTTGTCTTCTTTTCTTGTCTCTTTTCTCTTTTCTCTTCTTTTCTCTTCTTTTCTCTTTTCTCTTTTGTCTTCTCTTCTTGTCTCTTCTCTTTTCTCTTCTTCTCTCTTCTTTTCTCTTTTCTCATTTCTCTTCTTTTACTCTTCTTTTCTCTTCTTTTCTATTTCCTCTTATCTCTTTTCTCTTTTCTCTCTTTTTCACTACTTTTCGCTTTTCTTATTTCTCTTTTCTCTTATTACTCTTCTTTACTCTTCTTGTCTCAGCTTTTCTCTTCTTTGTCCTTTCTCTTCCTTTCTATCTTTTCTCTTCTTTTCTCTTTTGTCTTTTCTCTTTTCTCTTCTTTTCTCTTTTCTCTTTTGTCTTCTTTTCTTGTCTCTTCTCTTTTCTCTTCTTCTCTCTTCTTTTCTCTTTTCTCATTTCTCTTCTTTTACTCTTTTTTTCTCTTCTTTTCTCTTTTCTCTTCTTTTCTCTTTTCTCTTTTGTCTTCTTTTCTTGTCTCTTCTCTTTTCTCTTCTTTTCTCTTCTTTTCTCTTTTCTCTTTTGTCTTCTCTTCTTGTCTCTTCTCTTTTCTCTTCTTCTCTCTTCTTTTCTCTTTTATCATTTCTCTTCTTTTACTCTTTTTTCTCTTCTTTTCTCTTTTCTCTTCTTTTCCCTTTTCTATTTTCATCTATTTTCCCTTCTTTTCTCTTTTCTCTTTTCTCTTATTCTTTTCACTTCTTTTCTCATCTTTTAACTTCTTTTCTCTTTTCCCTTTTCTCTTCTTTTCTCTTCTTTTCTCATTTCTCTTCTCTCTTTTCTCTTCTCTTTTCTCTTCTTTTCTCTTTTCTCTTTTCTCTTTACTCTTCTTTTCTCTTCTTTTCTCATTTCTCTTTTCTCCTCTTTTTTCTGCTTTTCTCTTCTTTTCTCTTCTTTCTCTTTTCTGTTCCCTTTTCTCTCTTCTCTTCCTTTCTCTTTTCTCTTCTTTTCTCTTCTTTTCTTTCTCTTCTCTCTTTTCTCTTCTTTTCTCTTTTCTCTTCTCTCTTCTTTTCTCTTTTCTCTTCATTTTTCTTCTTTTCTCTTCTTTTCTCTTTTTTCTTTTCCCTTCATTTCTCTTTTCTCTTTTAACTTATTTTCTCTTCTGTCCCTTTTATCTTCTTTTCTCTTCTCTTCTCTGTTCTCTTTTGTCTTCTTTTCTATTCTTCTCTCTTCTTTTCTCTTTTCCCTTTTCTCGTCTTTTCTCATTTCTCGTCTTTTCTCTTTGCTCTTCCTTTTTCTTCTTTTCTCTTCTTTTCTCATCTTTCCTCTTTTCTCTTTTCTCTTTACTCTTCTTTTCTCTTCTTTTCTCATTTCTCTTTTCTCCTCTTTTTTCTGCTTTTCTCTTCTTTTCTCTTCTTTCTCTTTTCTGTTCCCTTTTCTCTCTTCTCTTCCTTTCTCTTTTCTCTCCTTTTCACTTCTTTTCTTTCTCTTCTCTCTTTTCTCTTCTTTTCTCTTTTCTCTTCTCTCTTCTTTTCTCTTTTCTCTTCTTTTTTCTTCTTTTCTCTTCTTTTCTCTTTTTTCTTTTCCCTTCATTTCTCTTTTCTCTTTTAACTTATTTTCTCTTCTGTCCCTTTTATCTTCTTTTCTCTTCTCTTCTCTTTTCTCTTTTGTCTTCTTTTCTATTCTTCTCTCTTCTTTTCTCTTTTCCCTTTGCTCTTCTTTTCTCGTTTCTCTTCTTTTCTCTTTGCTCTTCCTTTTTCTTCTTTTCTCTTCTATTCTCTTTTTTCTTTTCTCTTCTTTTCCCTTTTCTCTTTTCTCTTTTTTCTCTTCTTTTCTTGTTTCTCTACTGTCTTTTCTCGTCTTTTCTCTTTTCTCTTCTTTTTTCTCTTCTTTTCTCTTTATTCTTTTCCCTTCTTTTCTCTTTTCTCTTTTAACTTATTTTCTCTTCTGTCCCTTTTATCTTCTTTTCTCTTTTGTCTTCTTTTCTCTTCTTTTCTCTTTTCTCTTTTCTCCACTATTCTCTTCTTTTCTCATTTCTCTTCTTTTCTCTTCTTTTCTATTTCCTCTTATCTCTTTTCTCTTTCCTCTCTTTTTCACTACTTTTCGCTTTTCTTTTTTCTCTTTTCTCTTATTACTCTTCTTTTCTCTTCTTTTCTCAGCTTTTCTCTTCTTTGTCCTTTCTCTTCCTTTCTATCTTTTCTCTTCTTTTCTTTTTTGTCTTTTCTCTTCTATTCCCTTTTCTCTTTTCTCTTCTTTTCTCTTCTTTTCTCATTTCTCTTCTCTTTTCTCTTATTTTCTCTTTTCTCTTTTCTCTTCTCTTTTCTCTACTTTTCTCTTTATTCTTTTCCCTTCTTTTCTCTTTTCTCTTTTCTCTTTTAACTTATTTTCTCTTCTGTCCCTTTTATCTTCTTTTCTCTTTTGTCTTCTTTTCTCTTCTTTTCTCTTTTCTCTTTTCTCCTCTATTCTCTTCTTTTCTCATTTCTCTTCATTTCTCTTCGTTTCTATTTCCTCTTATCTCTTTTCTATTCCCTCTCTTTTTCTCTTCCTTCGCTTTTCTTTTTTCTCTTTTCTCATTTTTTCTCTTGTTTTCTCATCTTTTCTCTTCATTGTCCTTTCTCTTCTTTTCTACCTTTTCTCTTCTTTACTCTTTTCTCTTTTGTCTTCTTTTCTTGTCTCTTTTCTCTTTTCTCTTCTTTTCTCTTCTTTTCTCTTTTCTCATTTCTCTTATTCTTTTCACTTCTTTTCTCTTCTTTTATCTTCTTTTCTCTTTTCCTTTTTCTCTTCTTTTCTCTTCTGTTCTCTTCTTTTCTCTTTTCTCTTTTCTCTTCTTTTCTCTTCTTTTCTCTTCTCTTCTCTTTTTTCTTTTCCCTTCATTTCTCTGTTCTCTTTTAACTTATTTTCTCTTCTGTCCCTTTTATCTTCTTTTCTCTTCTCTTCTCTTTTCTCTTTTGTCTTCTTTTCTATTCTTCTCTCTTCTTTTCTCTTTTCCCTTTTCTCGTCTTTTCTCATTTCTCTTCTTTTCTCTTTGCTCTTCCTTTTTCTTCTTTTCTCTTCTTTTCTCTTCTTTTCTCTTTTCTCTTTTCTCTTTACTCTTCTTTTCTCTTCTTTTCTCATTTCTCTTTGCTCTTCCTTTTTCTTCTTTTCTCTTCTCTTCTCTTTTCTCTTTTGTCTTCTTTTCTATTCTTCTCTCTTCTTTTCTCTTTTCCCTTTTCTCTTCTTTTCTCGTTTCTCTTCTTTTCTCTTTGCTCTTCCTTTTTCTTCTTTTCTCTTCTATTCTCTTTTTTCTTTTCTCTTCTTTTCCCTTTTCTCTTTTCTCTTCTTTTCTCTTCTTTTCTCATTTCTCTACTGTCTTTTCTCATCTTTTCTCTTTTCTCTTTTCTCTTCTCTTTTCTCTTCTTTTTTCTTTTCTCTTTTGTCTTCTTTTCTTGTCTCTTTTCTCTTTTCTCTTCTTTTCTCTTTTCTCATTTCTATTATTCTTTTCACTTCATTTCTCTTCTTTTATCTTCTTTTCTCTTTTCCCTTTTCTCTTCTTTTCTCTTCTTTTCTCTTCTTTTCTCTTTTCTCTTTTCTCTTTACTCTTCTTTTCTCTTCTTTTCTCATTTCTCTTTTCTCCTCTTTTTTCTGCTTTTCTCTTCTTTTCTCTTCTTTCTCTTTTCTCTTCCCTTTTCTCTCTTCTCTTCCTTTCTCTTTTCTCTTCTTTTCTCTTCTTTTCTTTCTCTTCTCTCTTCTCTCTTCTTTTCTCTTTTCTCTTCTTTTTTCTTCTTTTCTCTTTTTTCTTTTCCCTTCATTTCTCTTTTCTCTTTTAACTTATTTTCTCTTCTGTCCCTTTTATCTTCTTTTCTCTTCTCTTCTCTTTTCTCTTTTGTCTTCTTTTCTATTCTTCTCTCTTCTTTTCTCTTTTCCCTTTTCTCGTCTTTTCTCATTTCTCTTCTTTTCTCTTTGCTCTTCCTTTTTCTTCTTTTCTCTTCTATTCTCTTTTTTCTTTTCTCTTCTTTTCCCTTTTCTCTTTTCTCTTCTTTTCTCTTCTTTTCTCATTTCTCTACTGTCTTTTCTCCTCTTTTCTCTTTTCTCTTTTCTCTTCTCTTTTCTCTTCTTTTCTCTTTATTCTTTTCCCTTCTTTTCTCTTTTCTCTTTTCTCTTTTAACTTATGTTCTCTACTGTCCCTTTTATCTTCTTTTCTCTTTTGTCTTCTTTTCTCTTCTTTTCTCTTTTCTCTTTTCTCCTCTATTCTCTTCTTTTCTCATTTCTCTTCTTTTCTCTTCGTTTCTATTTCCTCTTATCTCTTTTCTCTTTCCTCTCTTTTTCACTACTTTTCGCTTTTCTTTTTTCTCTTTTCTCTTATTACTCTTCTTTTCTCTTCTTTTCTCAGCTTTTCTCTTCTTTGTCCTTTCTCTTCCTTTCTATCTTTTCTCTTCTTTTCTCTTTTGTCTTTTCTCTTCTTTTCCCTTTTCTCTTTTCTCTTCTTTTCTCATTTCTCGTCTTTTCTCTTTGCTCTTCCTTTTTCTTCTTTTCTCTTCTATTCTCTTTTTTCTTTTCTCTTCTTTTCCCTTTTCTCTTTTCTCTTCTTTTCTCTTCTGTTCTCTTCTTTTCTCTTTTCTCTTTTGTCTTCTCTTCTTGTCTCTTCTCTTTTCTCTACTTCTCTCTTCTTTTCTCTTTTCTCATTTCTCTTCTTTTACTTTTTTTTCTCTTCTTTTCTCTTTTCTCTTCTTTTCTCTTTGCTCTTCCTTTTTCTTCTTTTCTCTTCTATTCTCTTTTTTCTTTTCTCTTCTTTTCCCTTTTCTCTTTTCTCTTCTTTTCTCTTCTGTTCTCTTCTTTTCTCTTTTCTCTTTTCTCTTTTCTCTTCTTTTCTCTTCTTTTCTCTTCTCTTCTCTTTTTTCTTTTCCCTTCATTTCTCTTTTCTCTTTTAACTTATTTTCTCTTCTGTCCCTTTTATCTTCTTTTCTCTTCTCTTCTCTTTTCTCTTTTGTCTTCTTTTCTATTCTTCTCTCTTCTTTTCTCTTTTCCCTTTTCTCTTCTTTTCTCGTTTCTCTTCTTTTCTCTTTGCTCTTCCTTTTTCTTCTTTTCTCTTCTATTCTCTTTTTTCTTTTCTCTTCTTTTCCCTTTTCTCTTTTCTCTTCTTTTCTCTTCTTTTCTCATTTCTCTACTGTCTTTTCTCATCTTTTCTCTTTTCTCTTTTCTCTTCTCTTTTCTCTTCTTTTCTCTTTATTCTTTTCCCTTCTTTTCTCTTTTCTCCTTTAACTTATTTTCTCTTCTGTCCCTTTTATCTTCTTTTCTCTTCTCTTCTCTGTTCTCTTTTGTCTTCTTTTCTATTCTTCTCTCTTCTTTTCTCTTTTCCCTTTTCTCGTCTTTTCTCATTTCTCTTCTTTTCTCTTTGCTCTTCCTTTTTCTTCTTTTGTCTTCTTTTCTCTTCTTTTCTCTTTTCTCTTTTCTCTTTACTCTTCTTTTCTCTACTTTTCTCATTTCTCTTTTCTCCTCTTTTTTCTGCTTTTCTCTTCTTTTCTCTTCTTTCTCTTTTCTGTTCCCTTTTCTCTCTTCTCTTCCTTTCTCTTTTCTCTTCTTTTCTCTTCTTTTCTTTCTCTTCTCTCTTTTCTCTTCTTTTCTCTTTTCTCTTCTCTCTTCTTTTCTCTTCTTTTTTCTTCTTTTCTCTTCTTTTCTCTTTTTTCTCTTCCCTTCATTTCTCTTTTCTCTTTTAACTTATTTTCTCTTCTGTCCCTTTTATCTTCTTTTCTCTTCTCTTCTCTTTTCTCTTTTGTCTTCTTTTCTATTCTTCTCTCTTCTTTTCTCTTTTCCCTTTTCTCTTCTTTTCTCTTTTCTCTTCTTTTCTCTTTTCTCTTTTGTCTTCTTTTCTTGTCTCTTTTCTCTTTTCTCTTCTTTTCTCTTCTTTTCTCTTTTCTCTTTTGTCTTCTCTTCTTGTCTCTACTCTTTTCTCTTCTTTTCTCTTCTTTTCTCTTTTCTCATTTCTCTTCTTTTACTCTTTTTTTCTCTTCTTTTCTCTTTTCTCTTCTTTTCACTTTGCTCTTCCTTTTTCTTCTTTTCTCTTCTTTTCTCTTTATTCTTTTCCCTTCTTTTCTCTTTTCTCTTTTCTCTTTTAACTTATGTTCTCTACTGTCCCTTTTATCTTCTTTTCTCTTCTCTTCTCTTTTCTCTTTTGTCTTCTTTTCTATTCTTCTCTCTTCTTTTCTCTTTTCCCTTTCCTCTTCTTTTCTCGTTTCTCTTCTTTTCTCTTTGCTCTTCCTTTTTCTTCTTTTCTCTTCTATTCTCTTTTTTCTTTTCTCTTCTTTTCCCTTTTCTCTTTTCTCTTCTTTTCTCTTCTTTTCTCATTTCTCTACTGTCTTTTCTCCTCTTTTCTCTTTTCTCTTTTCTCTTCTCTTTTCTCTTCTTTTCTCTTTATTCTTTTCCCTTCTTTTCTCTTTTCTCTTTTCTCTTTTAATTTATTTTCTCTTCTGTCCCTTTTATCTTCTTTTCTCTTTTGTCTTCTTTTCTCTTCTTTTCTCTTTTCTCTTTTCTCCTCTATTCTCTTCTTTTCTCATTTCTCTTCTTTTCTCTTCGTTTCTATTTCCTCTTATCTCTTTTCTCTTTCCTCTCTTTTTCACTACTTTTCGCTTTTCTTTTTTCTCTTTTCTCTTATTACTCTTCTTTTCACTTCTTTTCTCAGCTTTTCTCTTCTTTGTCCTTTCTCTTCCTTTCTATCTTTTCTCTTCTTTTCTCTTTTGTCTTTTCTCTTCTTTTCCCTTTTCTCTTTTCTCTTCTTTTCTCATTTCTCGTCTTTTCCCTTTGCTCTTCCTTTTTCTTCTTTTCTCTTCTATTCTCTTTTTTCTTTTCTCTTCTTTTCCCTTTTCTCTTTTCTCTTCTTTTCTCTTCTGTTCTCTTCTTTTATCTTTTCTCTTTTCTCTTTTCTCTTCTTTTCTCTTCTTTTCTCTTCTCTTCTCTTTTTTCTTTTCCCTTCATTTCTCTGTTCTCTTTTAACTTATTTTCTCTTCTGTCCCTTTTATCTTCTTTTCTCTTCTCTTCTCTTTTCTCTTTTGTCTTCTTTTCTATTCTTCTCTCTTCTTTTCTCTTTTCCCTTTTCTCTTCTTTTCTCGTTTCTCTTCTTTTCTCTTTGCTCTTCCTTTTTCTTCTTTTCTCTTCTATTCTCTTTTTTCTTTTCTCTTCTTTTCCCTTTTCTCTTTTCTCTTCTTTTCTCTTCTTTTCTCATTTCTCTACTGTCTTTTCTCATCTTTTCTCTTTTCTCTTTTCTCTTCTCTTTTCTCTTCTTTTCTCTTTATTCTTTTCCCTTCTTTTCTCTTTTCTCTTTTAACTTATTTTCTCTTCTGTCCCTTTTATCTTCTTTTCTCTTTTGTCTTCTTTTCTCTTTTCTCTTTTCTCCTCTATTCTCTTCTTTTCTCATTTCTCTTCTTTTCTCTTCGTTTCTATTTCCTCTTATCTCTTTTCTCTTTCCTCTCTTTTTCACTACTTTTCGCTTTTCTTTTTTCTCTTTTCTCGTATTAATCTTCTTTTCTCTTCTTTTCTCAGCTTTTCTCTTCTTTGTCCTTTGTCTTCCTTTCTATCTTTGCTCTTCTTTTCTCCTTTGTCTTTTCTCTTCTTTTCCATTTTCTCTTTTCTCTTCTTTTCTCTTCTTTTCTCATTTCTCTTCTCTCTTTTCTCTTCTTTTCTCTTTTCTCTTTTGTCTTCTTTTCTTGTCTCTTTTCTCTTTTCTCTTCTTTTCTCTTCTTTTCTCTTTTCTCTTTTGTCTTCTCTTCTTGTCTCTTCTCTTTTCTCTTCTTCTCTCTTCTTTTCTCTTTTCTCATTTCTCTTCTTTTCTCTTTTCTCTTCTTTTCTCTTTTCTCTTTTCATCAAATTCCCTTCTTTTCTCTTTTCTCTTTTCTCTTATTCTTTTCACTTCTTTTCTCTTCTTTTAACTTCTTTTCTCTTTTCCCTTTTCTCTTCTTTTCTCTTCTTTTCTCATTTCTCTTCTCTCTTTTCTCTTCTCTTTTCTCTTCTTTTCTCTTTTTTCTTCTCCCTTCTTTTCTCTTTTCTCTTTGAACTTATTTTCTCTTCTGTCCCTTTTATCTTCTTTTCTCTTCTCTTCTCTTTTCTCTTTTGTCTTCTTTTCTATTCTTTTCTCTTCTTTTCTCTTTTCCCTTCTTTTCTCTTTTCTCTTTTCTCCTCTATTCTCTTCTTTTCTCTTTTCCCTTTTCTCATTTCTCTTCCTTTCTCTTCTTTTCTATTTCCTCTTATCTCTTTTCTCTTCCCTCTCTTTTTCTCTTCCTTCGCTTTTCTTTTTTCTCTTTTCTCATTTTTTCTCTTGTTTTTCAGCTTTTCTCTTCTTTGTCCTTTCTCTTCTTTTCTACCTTTTCTCTTCTTTTTTCTTTTCTCTTTTGTCTTCTTTTCTTGTCTCTTTTCTCTTTTCTCTTCTTTTCTCTTTTCTCATTTCTATTATTCTTTTCACTTCATTTCTCTTCTTTTATCTTCTTTTCTCTTTTCCTTTTTCTCTTCTTTTCTCTTCTTTTCTCTTCTTTTCTCTTTTCTCTTTACTCTTCTTTTCTCATTTCTCTTTTCTCCTCTTTTTTCTGCTTTTCTCTTCTTTTCTCTTCTTTCTCTTTTCTCTTCCCTTTTCTCTCTTCTCTTCCTTTCTCTTTTCTCTTCTTTTCTCTTCTTTTCTTTCTCTTCTCTCTTCTCTCTTCTTTTCTCTTTTCTCTTCTTTTTTCTTCTTTTCTCTTCTTTTCTCTTTTTTCTTTTCCCTTCATTTCCCTTTTCTCTTTTAACTTATTTTCTCTTCTGTCCCTTTTATCTTCTTTTCTCTTCTCTTCTCTGTTCTCTTTTGTCTTCTTTTCTTTCTTCTCTCTTCTTTTCTCTTTTCTCTTTTCTCTTCTCTTTTCTCTTCTTTTCTCTTTATTCTTTTCCCTTCTTTTCTCTTTTCTCTTTTCTCTTTTAACTTATTTTCTCTTCTGTCCCTTTTATCTTCTTTTCTCTTTTGTCTTCTTTTCTCTTCTTTTCTCTTTTCTCTTTTCTCCTCTATTCTCTTCTTTTCTCATTTCTCTTCTTTTCTCTTCGTTTCTATTTCCTCTTATCTCTTTTCTCTTTCCTCTCTTTTTCACTACTTTTCGCTTTTCTTTTTTCTCTTTTCTCGTATTATTCTTCTTTTCTCTTCTTTTCTCAGCTTTTCTCTTCTTTGTCCTTTGTCTTCCTTTCTATCTTTTCTCTTCTTTTCTCCTTTGTCTTTTCTCTTCTTTTCCCTTTTCTCTTTTCTCTTCTTTTCTCTTCTTTTCTCATTTCTCTTCTCTCTTTTCTCTTCTTTTCTCTTTTCTCTTTTGTCTTCTTTTCTTGTCTCTTTTCTCTTTTCTCTTCTTTTCTCTTCTTTTCTCTTTTCTCTTTTCATCAAATTCCCTTCTTTTCTCTTTTCTCATTTCTCTTATTCTTTTCACTTCTTTTCTCTTCTTTTAACTTCTTTTCCCTTTTCCCTTTTCTCTTCTTTTCTCTTCTTTTCTCATTTCTCTTCTCTCTTTTCTCTCCTCTTTTCACTTCTTTTCTCTTTTTTCTTCTCCCTTCTTTTCTCTTTTCTCTTTGAACTTATTTTCTCTTCTGTCCCTTTTGTCTTCTTTTCTCTTCTCTTCTCTGTTCTCTTTTGTCTTCTTTTCTATTCTTCTCTCTTCTTTTCTCTTTTCCCTTTTCTCGTCTTTTCTCATTTCTCTTCTTTTCTCTTTGCTCTTCCTTTTTCTTCTTTTCTCTTCTTTTCTCTTCTTTACTCTTTTCTCTTTTCTCTTTACTCTTCTTTTCTCTTCTTTTCTCATTTCTCTTTTCTCCTCTTTTTTCTGCTTTTCTCTTCTTTTCTCTTCTTTCTCTTTTCTGTTCCCTTTTCTCTCTTCTCTTCCTTTCTCTTTTCTCTTTTCTCTTCTTTTCTTTCTCTTCTCTCTTTTCTCTTCTTTTTTCTTTTCTCTTCTCTCTTCTTTTCTCTTTTCTCTTCTTTTATCTTCTTTTCTCTTCTTTTCTCTTTTTTCTTTTCCCTTCATTTCTCTTTTCGCTTTTAACTTATTTTCTCTTCTGTCCCTTTTATCTTCTTTTCTCTTCTCTTCTCTTTTCTCTTTTGTCTTCTTTTCTATTCTTCTCTCTTCTTTTCTCTTTTCCCTTTTCTCTTCTTTTCTCGTTTCTCTTCTTTTCTCTTCGCTCTTCCTTTTTCTTCTTTTCTCTTCTATTCTCTTTTTTCTTTTCTCTTCTTTTCCCTTTTCTCTTTTCTCTTCTTTTCTCTTCTTTTCTCATTTCTCCACTGTCTTTTCTCTTCTTTTCTCTTTTCTCTTTTCTCCTCTATTCGCTTCTTTTCTCATTTCTCTTCTTTTCTCGTCTTTTCTATTTCCTCTTATCTCTTTTCTCTTTCCTCTCTTTTTCACTACTTTTCGCTTTTCTTTTTTCTCTTTTCTCTTATTACTCTTCTTTTCTCAGCTTTTCTCTTCTTTGTCCTTTCTCTTCCTTTCTATCTTTTCTCTTCTTTTCTCTTTTGTCTTTTCTCTTCTATTCCCTTTTCTCTTTTCTCTTCTTTTCTCTTCTTTTCTCATTTCTCTTATCTCTTTTCGCTTCTTTTCTCTTTTCTCTTTTGTCTTCTTTTCTTGTCTCTTTTTCTTTTCTCTTCTTTTCTCTTCTTTTCTCTTTTCTCTTTTGTCTTCTCTTCTTGTCTCTTCTCTTTTCTCTTCTTCTCTCTTCTTTTCTCTTTTCTCATTTCTCTTCTTTTACTCTTTTTTCTCTTCTTTTCTCTTTTCTCTTCTTTTCTCTTTTCTCTTCTCTCTTCTTTTCTCTTTTCTCTTCTTTTTTCTTCTTTTCTCTTCTTTTCTCTTTTTTCTTTTCCCTTCATTTCTCTTTTCTCTTTTAACTTATTTTCTCTTCTGTCCCTTTTATCTTCTTTTCTCTTCTCTTCTCTGTTCTCTTTTGTCTTCTTTTCTATTCTTCTCTCTTCTTTTCTCTTTTCCCTTTTCTCGTCTTTTCTCATTTCTCTTCTTTTCTCTTTGCTCTTCCTTTTTCTTCTTTTGTCTTCTTTTCTCTTCTTTTCTCTTTTCTCTTTTCTCTTTACTCTTCTTTTCTCTTCTTTTCTCATTTCTCTTTTCTCCTCTTTTTTCTGCTTTTCTCTTCTTTTCTCTTCTTTCTCTTTTCTGTTCCCTTTTCTCTCTTCTCTTCCTTTCTCTTTTCTCTTCTTTTCTCTTCTTTTCTTTCTCTTCTCTCTTCTCTCTTCTTTTCTCTTTTCTCTTCTTTTTTCTTCTTTTCTCTTCTTTTCTCTTTTTTCTTTTCCCTTCATTTCTCTTTTCGCTTTTAACTTATTTTCTCTTCTGTCCCTTTTATCTTCTTTTCTCTTCTCTTCTCTTTTCTCTTTTGTCTTCTTTTCTATTCTTCTCTCTTCTTTTCTCTTTTCCCTTTTCTCTTCTTTTCTCATTTCTCTTCTTTTCTCTTTGCTCTTCCTTTTTCTTCTTTTCTCTTCTATTCTCTTTTTTCTTTTCTCTTCTTTTCCCTTTTCTCTTTTCTCTTCTTTTCTCTTCTTTTCTCATTTCTCTACTGTCTTTTCTCTTCTTTTCTCTTTTCTCTTTTCTCCTCTATTCTCTTCTTTTCTCATTTCTCTTCTTTTCTCTTCTTTTCTATTTCCTCTTATCTCTTTTCTCTTTCCTCTCTTTTTCACTACTTTTCGCTTTTCTTTTTTCTCTTTTCTCTTATTACTCTTCTTTTCTCAGCTTTTCTCTTCTTTGTCCTTTCTCTTCCTTTCTATCTTTTCTCTTCTATTCCCTTTTCCCTTTTCTCGTCTTTTCTCATTTCTCTTCTTTTCTCTTTGCTCTTCCTTTTTCTTTTTTCTCTTCTTTTCTCTTCTTTTCTCTTTTCTCTTTTCTCTTTACTCTTCTTTTCTCTTCTTTTCTCATTTCTCTTTTCTCCTCTTTTTTCTGCTTTTCTCTTCTTTTCTCTTCTTTCTCTTTTCTGTTCCCTTTTCTCTCTTCTCTTCCTTTCTCTTTTCTCTTCTTTTCTCTTCTTTTCTTTCTCTTCTCTCTTTTCTCTTCTTTTCTCTTTTCTCTTCTCTCTTCTTTTCTCTTCTTTTTTCTTCTTTTCTCTTCTTTTCTCTTTTTTCTTTTCCCTTCATTTCTCTTTTCTCTTTTAACTTATTTTCTCTTCTGTCCCTTTTATCTTCTTTTCTCTTCTCTTCTCTTTTCTCTTTTGTCTTCTTTTCTATTCTTCTCTCTTCTTTTCTCTTTTCCCTTTTCTCTTCTTTTCTCTTTTCTCTACTTTTCTCTTTTCTCTTTTGTCTTCTTTTCTTGTCTCTTTTCTCTTTTCTCTTCTTTTCTCTTCTTTTCTCTTTTCTCTTTTGTCTTCTCTTCTTGTCTCTTCTCTTTTCTCTTCTTCTCTCTTCTTTTCTCTTTTCTCATTTCTCTTCTTTTACTTTTTTTTGTCTTCTTTTCTCTTTTCTCTTCTTTTCTCTTTGCTCTTCCTTTTTCTTCTTTTCTCTTCTATTCACTTTTTTCTTTTCTCTTCTTTTCCCTTTTCTCTTTTCTCTTCTTTTCTCATTTCTCTACTGTCTTTTCTCGTCTTTTCTCTTTTCTCTTTTCTCTTCTCTTTTCTCTTCTTTTCTCTTTATTCTTTTCCCTTCTTTTCTCTTTTCTCTTTTCTCTTTTAACTTATGTTCTCTACTGTCCCTTTTCTCTTCTTTTCTCTTCTCTTCTCTTTTCTCTTTTGTCTTCTTTTCTATTCTTCTCTCTTCTTTTCTCTTTTCCCTTTTCTCTTCTTTTCTCGTTTCTCTTCTTTTCTCTTTGCTCTTCCTTTTTCTTCTTTTCTCTTCTATTCTCTTTTTTCTTTTCTCTTCTTTTCCCTTTTCTCTTTTCTCTTCTTTTCTCTTCTTTTCTCATTTCTCTACTGTCTTTTCTCTTCTTTTCTCTTTTCTCTTTTCTCTTTACTCTTCTTTTCTCTTCTTTTCTCATTTCTCTTTTCTCCTCTTTTTTCTGCTTTTCTCTTCTTTTCTCTTCTTTCTCTTTTCTGTTCCCTTTTCTCTCTTCTCTTCCTTTCTCTTTTCTCTTCTTTTCTCTTCTTTTCTTTCTCTTCTCTCTTTTCTCTTCTTTTCTCTTTTCTCTTCTCTCTTCTTTTCTCTTCTTTTTTCTTCTTTTCTCTTCTTTTCTCATTTTTCTTTTCCCTTCATTTCTCTTTTCTCTTTTAACTTATTTTCTCTTCTGTCCCTTTAATCTTCTTTTCTCTTCTCTTCTCTTTTCTCTTTTGTCTTCTTTTCTATTCTTCTCTCTTCTTTTCTCTTTTCCCTTTTCTCTTCTTTTCTCTTTTCTCTTCTTTTCTCTTTTCTCTTTTGTCTTCTTTTCTTGTCTCTTTTCTCTTTTCTCTTCTTTTCTCTTCTTTTCTCTTTTCTCTTTTGTCTTCTCTTCTTGTCTCTTCTCTTTTCTCTTCTTCTCTCTTCTTTTCTCTTTTCTCATTTCTCTTCTTTTACTTTTTTTTGTCTTCTTTTCTCTTTTCTCTTCTTTTCTCTTTGCTCTTCCTTTTTCTTCTTTTCTCTTCTATTCACTTTTTTCTTTTCTCTTCTTTTCCCTTTTCTCTTTTCTCTTCTTTTCTCTTCTTTTCTCATTTCTCTACTGTCTTTTCTCGTCTTTTCTCTTTTCTCTTTTCTCTTCTTTTCTCTTTATTCTTTTCCCTTCTTTTCTCTTTTCTCTTTTCTCTTTTAACTTATGTTCTCTACTGTCCCTTTTATCTTCTTTTCTCTTCTCTTCTCTTTTCTCTTTTGTCTTCTTTTCTATTCTTCTCTCTTCTTTTCTCTTTTCCCTTTTCTCTTCTTTTCTCGTTTCTCTTCTTTTCTCTTTGCTCTTCCTTTTTCTTCTTTTCTCTTCTATTCTCTTTTTTCTTTTCTCTTCTTTTCCCTTTTCTCTTTTCTCTTCTTTTCTCTTCTTTTCTCATTTCTCTACTGTCTTTTATCATCTTTTCTCTTTTCTCTTTTCTCTTCTCTTTTCTCTTCTTTTCTCTTTATTCTTTTCCCTTCTTTTCTCTTTTCTCTTTTCTCTTTTAACTTATTTTCTCTTCTGTCCCTTTTATCTTCTTTTCTCTTTTGTCTTCTTTTCTCTTCTTTTCTCTTTTCTCTTTTCTCCTCTATTCTCTTCTTTTCTCATTTCTCTTCTTTTCTCTTCGTTTCTATTTCCTCTTATCTCTTTTCTCTTTCCTCTTTTTTTCACTACTTTTCGCTTTTCTTTTTTCTCTTTTCTCTTATTACTCTTCTTTTCTCTTCTTTTCTCAGCTTTTCTCTTCTTTGTCCTTTCTCTTCCTTTCTATCTTTTCTCTTCTTTTCTCTTTTGTCTTTTCTCTTCTTTTCCCATTTCTCTTTTCTCTTCTTTTCTCTTCTTTTCTCATTTCTCTTCTCTCTTTTCACTTCTTTTCTCTTTTCTCTTTTGTCTTCTTTTCTTGTCTCTTTTCTCTTTTCTCTTCTTTTCTCTTCTTTTCTCTTTTCTCTTTTGTCTTTTCTCTTCTTTTCCCTTTTCTCTTTTCTCTTCTTCTCTCTTCTTTTCTCTTTTCTCATTTCTCTTCTTTTCTCTTTTCTCTTCTTTTCTCTTTTCTCTTTTCATCAAATTCCCTTCTTTTCTCTTTTCTCTTTTCTCTTATTCTTTTCACTTCTTTTCTCTTCTTTTAACTTCTTTTCTCTTTTCCCTTTTCTCTTCTTTTCTCTTCTTTTCTCATTTCTCTTCTCTCTTTTCTCTTCTCTTTTCTCTTCTTTCCTCTTTTTTCTTCTCCCTTCTTTTCTCTTTTCTCTTTGAACTTTTTTTCTCTTCTGTCCCTTTTATCTTCTTTTCTCTTCTCTTCTCTTTTCTCTTTTGTCTTCTTTTCTATTCTTTTCTCTTCTTTTCTCTTTTCCCTTCTTTTCTCTTTTCTCTTTTCTCCTCTATTCTCTTCTTTTCTCTTTTCCCTTTTCTCATTTCTCTTCTTTTCTCTTCTTTTCTCTTCCCTCTCTTTTTCTCTTCCTTCGCTTTTCTTTTTTCTCTTTTCTCATTTTTTCTCTTGTTTTTCAGCTTTTCTCTTCTTTGTCCTTTCTCTTCTTTTCTACCTTTTCTCTTCTTTTTTCTTTTCTCTTTTGTCTTCTTTTCTTGTCTCTTTTCTCTTTTCTCTTCTTTTCTCTTTTCTCATTTCTATTATTCTTTTCACTTCATTTCTCTTCTTTTATCTTCTTTTCTCTTTTCCTTTTTCTCTTCTTTTCTCTTCTTTTCTCTTCTTTTCTCTTTTCTCTTTTCTCTTTACTCTTCTTTTCTCTTCTTTTCTCATTTCTCTTTTCTCCTCTTTTTTCTGCTTTTCTCTTCTTTTCTCTTCTTTCTCTTTTCTCTTCCCTTTTCTCTCTTCTCTTCCTTTCTCTTTTCTCTTCTTTTCTCTTCTTTTCTTTCTCTTCTCTCTTCTCTCTTCTTTTCTCTTTTCTCTTCTTTTTTCTTCTTTTCTCTTTTTTCTTTTCCCTTCATTTCTCTTTTCTCTTTTAACTTATTTTCTCTTCTGTCCCTTTTATCTTCTTTTCTCTTCTCTTCTCTTTTCTCTTTTGTCTTCTTTTCTATTCTTCTCTCTTCTTTTCTCTTTTCCCTTTTCTCTTCTTTTCTCTTTTCTCTTCTTTTCTCTTTTCTCTTTTGTCTTCTTTTCTTGTCTCTTTTCTCTTTTCTCTTCTTTTCTCTTCTTTTCTCTTTTCTCTTTTGTCTTCTCTTCTTGTCTCTTCTCTTTTCTCTTCTTCTCTCTTCTTTTCTCTTCTTTCTCTTTTCTCTTCCCTTTTCTCTCTTCTCTTCCTTTCTCTTTTCTCTTCTTTTCTCTTCTTTTCTTTCTCTTCTCTCTTTTCTCTTCTTTTCTCTTTTCTCTTTTCTCTTCTTTTCTCTTTTCTCTTCTTTTTTCTTCTTTTCTCTTCTTTTCTCTTTTTTCTTTTCCCTTCATTTCTCTTTTCTCTTTTAACTTATTTTCTCTTCTGTCCCTTTTATCTTCTTTTCTCTTCTCTTCTCTTTTCTCTTTTGTCTTCTTTTCTATTCTTCTCTCTTCTTTTCTCTTTTCCCTTTTCTCTTCTTTTCTCTTTTCTCTTCTTTTCTCTTTTCTCTTTTGTCTTCTTTTCTTGTCTCTTTTCTCTTTTCTCTTCTTTTCTCTTCTTTTCTCTTTTCTCTTTTGTCTTCTCTTCTTGTCTCTTCTCTTTTCTCTTCTTCTCTCTTCTTTTCTCTTTTCTCATTTCTCTTCTTTTACTTTTTTTTGTCTTCTTTTCTCTTTTCTCTTCTTTTCTCTTTGCTCTTCCTTTTTCTTCTTTTCTCTTCTATTCACTTTTTTCTTTTCTCTTCTTTTCCCTTTTCTCTTTTCTCTTCTTTTCTCTTCTTTTCTCATTTCTCTACTGTCTTTTCTCGTCTTTTCTCTTTTCTCTTTTCTCTTCTTTTCTCTTTATTCTTTTCCCTTCTTTTCTCTTTTCTCTTTTCTCTTTTAACTTATGTTCTCTACTGTCCCTTTTATCTTCTTTTCTCTTCTCTTCTCTTTTCTCTTTTGTCTTCTTTTCTATTCTTCTCTCTTCTTTTCTCTTTTCCCTTTTCTCTTCTTTTCTCGTTTCTCTTCTTTTCTCTTTGCTCTTCCTTTTTCTTCTTTTCTCTTCTATTCTCTTTTTTCTTTTCTCTTCTTTTCCCTTTTCTCTTTTCTCTTCTTTTCTCTTCTTTTCTCATTTCTCTACTGTCTTTTATCATCTTTTCTCTTTTCTCTTTTCTCTTCTCTTTTCTCTTCTTTTCTCTTTATTCTTTTCCCTTCTTTTCTCTTTTCTCTTTTCTCTTTTAACTTATTTTCTCTTCTGTCCCTTTTATCTTCTTTTCTCTTTTGTCTTCTTTTCTCTTCTTTTCTCTTTTCTCTTTTCTCCTCTATTCTCTTCTTTTCTCATTTCTCTTCTTTTCTCTTCGTTTCTATTTCCTCTTATCTCTTTTCTCTTTCCTCTTTTTTTCACTACTTTTCGCTTTTCTTTTTTCTCTTTTCTCTTATTACTCTTCTTTTCTCTTCTTTTCTCAGCTTTTCTCTTCTTTGTCCTTTCTCTTCCTTTCTATCTTTTCTCTTCTTTTCTCTTTTGTCTTTTCTCTTCTTTTCCCATTTCTCTTTTCTCTTCTTTTCTCTTCTTTTCTCATTTCTCTTCTCTCTTTTCACTTCTTTTCTCTTTTCTCTTTTGTCTTCTTTTCTTGTCTCTTTTCTCTTTTCTCTTCTTTTCTCTTCTTTTCTCTTTTCTCTTTTGTCTTTTCTCTTCTTTTCCCTTTTCTCTTTTCTCTTCTTCTCTCTTCTTTTCTCTTTTCTCATTTCTCTTCTTTTCTCTTTTCTCTTCTTTTCTCTTTTCTCTTTTCATCAAATTCCCTTCTTTTCTCTTTTCTCTTTTCTCTTATTCTTTTCACTTCTTTTCTCTTCTTTTAACTTCTTTTCTCTTTTCCCTTTTCTCTTCTTTTCTCTTCTTTTCTCATTTCTCTTCTCTCTTTTCTCTTCTCTTTTCTCTTCTTTCCTCTTTTTTCTTCTCCCTTCTTTTCTCTTTTCTCTTTGAACTTTTTTTCTCTTCTGTCCCTTTTATCTTCTTTTCTCTTCTCTTCTCTTTTCTCTTTTGTCTTCTTTTCTATTCTTTTCTCTTCTTTTCTCTTTTCCCTTCTTTTCTCTTTTCTCTTTTCTCCTCTATTCTCTTCTTTTCTCTTTTCCCTTTTCTCATTTCTCTTCTTTTCTCTTCTTTTCTCTTCCCTCTCTTTTTCTCTTCCTTCGCTTTTCTTTTTTCTCTTTTCTCATTTTTTCTCTTGTTTTTCAGCTTTTCTCTTCTTTGTCCTTTCTCTTCTTTTCTACCTTTTCTCTTCTTTTTTCTTTTCTCTTTTGTCTTCTTTTCTTGTCTCTTTTCTCTTTTCTCTTCTTTTCTCTTTTCTCATTTCTATTATTCTTTTCACTTCATTTCTCTTCTTTTATCTTCTTTTCTCTTTTCCTTTTTCTCTTCTTTTCTCTTCTTTTCTCTTCTTTTCTCTTTTCTCTTTTCTCTTTACTCTTCTTTTCTCTTCTTTTCTCATTTCTCTTTTCTCCTCTTTTTTCTGCTTTTCTCTTCTTTTCTCTTCTTTCTCTTTTCTCTTCCCTTTTCTCTCTTCTCTTCCTTTCTCTTTTCTCTTCTTTTCTCTTCTTTTCTTTCTCTTCTCTCTTCTCTCTTCTTTTCTCTTTTCTCTTCTTTTTTCTTCTTTTCTCTTTTTTCTTTTCCCTTCATTTCTCTTTTCTCTTTTAACTTATTTTCTCTTCTGTCCCTTTTATCGTCTTTTCTCTTCTCTTCTCTTTTCTCTTTTGTCTTCTTTTCTATTCTTCTCTCTTCTTTTCTCTTTTCCCTTTTCTCTTCTTTTCTCTTTTCTCTTCTTTTCTCTTTTCTCTTTTGTCTTCTTTTCTTGTCTCTTTTCTCTTTTCTCTTCTTTTCTCTTCTTTTCTCTTTTCTCTTTTGTCTTCTCTTCTTGTCTCTTCTCTTTTCTCTTCTTCTCTCTTCTTTTCTCTTCTTTCTCTTTTCTCTTCCCTTTTCTCTCTTCTCTTCCTTTCTCTTTTCTCTTCTTTTCTCTTCTTTTCTTTCTCTTCTCTCTTTTCTCTTCTTTTCTCTTTTCTCTTTTCTCTTCTTTTCTCTTTTCTCTTCTTTTTTCTTCTTTTCTCTTCTTTTCTCTTTTTTCTTTTCCCTTCATTTCTCTTTTCTCTTTTAACTTATTTTCTCTTCTGTCCCTTTTATCTTCTTTTCTCTTCTCTTCTCTTTTCTCTTTTGTCTTCTTTTCTATTCTTCTCTCTTCTTTTCTCTTTTCCCTTTTCTCTTCTTTTCTCTTTTCTCTTCTTTTCTCTTTTCTCTTTTGTCTTCTTTTCTTGTCTCTTTTCTCTTTTCTCTTCTTTTCTCTTCTTTTCTCTTTTCTCTTTTGTCTTCTCTTCTTGTCTCTTCTCTTTTCTCTTCTTCTCTCTTCTTTTCTCTTTTCTCATTTCTCTTCTTTTACTTTTTTTTGTCTTCTTTTCTCTTTTCTCTTCTTTTCTCTTTGCTCTTCCTTTTTCTTCTTTTCTCTTCTATTCACTTTTTTCTTTTCTCTTCTTTTCCCTTTTCTCTTTTCTCTTCTTTTCTCTTCTTTTCTCATTTCTCTACTGTCTTTTCTCGTCTTTTCTCTTTTCTCTTTTCTCTTCTCTTTTCTCTTCTTTTCTCTTTATTCTTTTCCCTTCTTTTCTCTTTTCTCTTTTCTCTTTTAACTTATGTTCTCTACTGTCCCTTTTATCTTCTTTTCTCTTCTCTTCTCTTTTCTCTTTTGTCTTCTTTTCTATTCTTCTCTCTTCTTTTCTCTTTTCCCTTTTCTCTTCTTTTCTCTTTTCTCTTCTTTTCTCTTTTCTCTTTTGTCTTCTTTTCTTGTCTCTTTTCTCTTTTCTCTTCTTTTCTCTTCTTTTCTCTTTTCTCTTTTGTCTTCTCTTCTTGTCTCTTCTCTTTTCTCTTCTTCTCTCTTCTTTTCTCTTTTCTCATTTCTCTTCTTTTACTTTTTTTGGTCTTCTTTTCTCTTTTCTCTTCTTTTCTCTTTGCTCTTCCTTTTTCTTCTTTTCTCTTCTATTCACTTTTTTCTTTTCTCTTCTTTTCCCTTTTCTCTTTTCTCTTCTTTTCTCTTCTTTTCTCATTTCTCTACTGTCTTTTCTCGTCTTTTCTCTTTTCTCTTTTCTCTTCTCTTTTCTCTTCTTTTCTCTTTATTCTTTTCCCTTCTTTTCTCTTTTCTCTTTTCTCTTTTAACTTATGTTCTCTACTGTCCCTTTTCTCTTCTTTTCTCTTCTCTTCTCTTTTCTCTTTTGTCTTCTTTTCTATTCTTCTCTCTTCTTTTCTCTTTTCCCTTTTCTCTTCTTTTCTCGTTTCTCTTCTTTTCTCTTTGCTCTTCCTTTTTCTTCTTTTCTCTTCTATTCTCTTTTTTCTTTTCTCTTCTTTTCCCTTTTCTCTTTTCTCTTCTTTTCTCTTCTTTTCTCATTTCTCTACTGTCTTTTATCATCTTTTCTCTTTTCTCTTTTCTCTTCTCTTTTCTCTTCTTTTCTCTTTATTCTTTTCCCTTCTTTTCTCTTTTCTCTTTTCTCTTTTAACTTATTTTCTCTTCTGTCCCTTTTATCTTCTTTTCTCTTTTGTCTTCTTTTCTCTTCTTTTCTCTTTTCTCTTTTCTCCTCTATTCTCTTCTTTTCTCATTTCTCTTCTTTTCTCTTCGTTTCTATTTCCTCTTATCTCTTTTCTCTTTCCTCTTTTTTTCACTACTTTTCGCTTTTCTTTTTTCTCTTTTCTCTTATTACTCTTCTTTTCTCTTCTTTTCTCAGCTTTTCTCTTCTTTGTCCTTTCTCTTCCTTTCTATCTTTTCTCTTCTTTTCTCTTTTGTCTTTTCTCTTCTTTTCCCATTTCTCTTTTCTCTTCTTTTCTCTTCTTTTCTCATTTCTCTTCTCTCTTTTCACTTCTTTTCTCTTTTCTCTTTTGTCTTCTTTTCTTGTCTCTTTTCTCTTTTCTCTTCTTTTCTCTTCTTTTCTCTTTTCTCTTTTGTCTTTTCTCTTCTTTTCCCTTTTCTCTTTTCTCTTCTTCTCTCTTCTTTTCTCTTTTCTCATTTCTCTTCTTTTCTCTTTTCTCTTCTTTTCTCTTTTCTCTTTTCATCAAATTCCCTTCTTTTCTCTTTTCTCTTTTCTCTTATTCTTTTCACTTCTTTTCTCTTCTTTTAACTTCTTTTCTCTTTTCCCTTTTCTCTTCTTTTCTCTTCTTTTCTCATTTCTCTTCTCTCTTTTCTCTTCTCTTTTCTCTTCTTTCCTCTTTTTTCTTCTCCCTTCTTTTCTCTTTTCTCTTTGAACTTTTTTTCTCTTCTGTCCCTTTTATCTTCTTTTCTCTTCTCTTCTCTTTTCTCTTTTGTCTTCTTTTCTATTCTTTTCTCTTCTTTTCTCTTTTCCCTTCTTTTCTCTTTTCTCTTTTCTCCTCTATTCTCTTCTTTTCTCTTTTCCCTTTTCTCATTTCTCTTCTTTTCTCTTCTTTTCTCTTCCCTCTCTTTTTCTCTTCCTTCGCTTTTCTTTTTTCTCTTTTCTCATTTTTTCTCTTGTTTTTCAGCTTTTCTCTTCTTTGTCCTTTCTCTTCTTTTCTACCTTTTCTCTTCTTTTTTCTTTTCTCTTTTGTCTTCTTTTCTTGTCTCTTTTCTCTTTTCTCTTCTTTTCTCTTTTCTCATTTCTATTATTCTTTTCACTTCATTTCTCTTCTTTTATCTTCTTTTCTCTTTTCCTTTTTCTCTTCTTTTCTCTTCTTTTCTCTTCTTTTCTCTTTTCTCTTTTCTCTTTACTCTTCTTTTCTCTTCTTTTCTCATTTCTCTTTTCTCCTCTTTTTTCTGCTTTTCTCTTCTTTTCTCTTCTTTCTCTTTTCTCTTCCCTTTTCTCTCTTCTCTTCCTTTCTCTTTTCTCTTCTTTTCTCTTCTTTTCTTTCTCTTCTCTCTTCTCTCTTCTTTTCTCTTTTCTCTTCTTTTTTCTTCTTTTCTCTTTTTTCTTTTCCCTTCATTTCTCTTTTCTCTTTTAACTTATTTTCTCTTCTGTCCCTTTTATCTTCTTTTCTCTTCTCTTCTCTGTTCTCTTTTGTCTTCTTTTCTATTCTTCTCTCTTCTTTTCTCTTTTCCCTTTTCTCTTCTTTTCTCGTTTCTCTTCTTTTCTCTTTGCTCTTCCTTTTTCTTCTTTTCTCTTCTATTCTCTTTTTTCTTTTCTCTTCTTTTCCCTTTTCTCTTTTCTCTTCTTTTCTCTTCTTTTCTCATTTCTCTACTGTCTTTTCTCGTCTTTTCTCTTTTCTCTTTTCTCTTCTCTTTTCTCTTCTTTTCTCTTTATTCTTTTCCCTTCTTTTCTCTTTTCTCTTTTCTCTTTTAACTTATGTTCTCTACTGTCCCTTTTATCTTCTTTTCTCTTTTGTCTTCTTTTCTCTTCTTTTCACTTTTCTCTTTTCTCCTCTATTCTCTTCTTTTCTCATTTCTCTTTTCTCTTCTCTTTTCTCTTCTTTTCTCTTTATTCTTTTCCCTTCTTTTCTCTTTTCTCTTTTCTCTTTTAACTTACGTTATCTACTGTCCCTTTTATCTTCTTTTCTCTTTTGTCTTCTTTTCTCTTCTTTTCTCTTTTCTCTTTTCTCCTCTATTCTCTTCTTTTCTCATTTCTCTTCTTTTCTCTTCTTTTCTATTTCCTCTTATCTCTTTTCTCTTTTCTCTCTTTTTCACTACTTTTCGCTTTTCTTATTTCTCTTTTCTCTTATTTCTCTTCTTTTCTATTCTTTTCTCAGCTTTTCTCTTCTTTGTCCTTTCTCTTCCTTTCTATCTTTTCTCTTCTTTTCTCTTTTGTCTTTTCTCTTCTTTTCCCTTTTCTCTTTTCTCTTCTTTTCTCTTCTTTTCTCATTTCTCTTCTCTCTTTTCTCTTCTTTTCTCTTTTCTCTTTTCTCTTCTTTTCTTGTCTCTTCTCTTTTCTCTTCTTCTCTCTTCTTTGCTCTTTTCTCATTTCTCTTCTTTTACTCTTTTTTTCTCTTCTTTTCTCTTTTCTCTTCTTTTCTCTTTTCTCTTTTGTCTTCTTTTCTTGTCTCTTTTCCCTTTTCCCTTCTTTTCTCTTCTTTTCTCTTTTCTCTTTTGTCTTCTCTTCTTGTCTCTTCTCTTTTCTCTTCTTCTCTCTTCTTTTCTCTTTTATCATTTCTCTTCTTTTACTCTTTTTTCTCTTCTTTTCTCTTTTCTCTTCTTTTCTCTTTTCTCTTTTCTCTTTTCTCTTCTTTTCTCTTCTTTTCTCATTTCTCTTTTCTCTTCTTTTCTCTTCTTTCTCTTTTCTGTTCTCTTTTCTCTTTTCTCTTCCTTTCTCTTTTCTCTTCTTTTCTCTTCTTTTCTTTCTCTTCTCTCTTCTCTCTTCTTTTCTCTTTTCTCTTCTTTTTTCTTCTTTTCTCTTTTTTCTTTTCCCTTCATTTCTCTTTTCTCTTTTAACTTATTTTCTCTTCTGTCCCTTTTATCTTCTTTTCTCTTCTCTTCTCTTTTCTCTTTTGTCTTCTTTTCTATTCTTCTCTCTTCTTTTCTCTTTCCTCTTCTTTTCTCTTTTCCCTTTTCTCTTATTTTCTCTTCTTTTCTCTTTTCTCTTTTGTCTTCTCTTCTTGTCTCTTCTCTTTTCTCTACTTCTCTCGTCTTTTCTCTTTTCTCATTTCTCTTCTTTTGCTCTTTTTTTCTCTTCTTTTCTCTTTTCTCTTCTTTTCTCTTTTCCCTTTTCATCTATTTTCCCTTCTTTTCTCTTTTCTCTTTTCTCTTTTCTCTTATTCTTTTCACTTCTTTTCTCTTCTTTTCTCTTCCTGTCTCATTTCTCTGTTCTCTTCTTTTCTCTGCTTTTCTCTTCTTTCTCTTCTTTCTCTTTTCTGTTCTCTTTTCTCTTCCTTTTTCTTTTCTCTTCTTTTCTCTTCTTTTCTTTCTCTTCTCCCTTTTCTCTTCTTTTCTCCTTGCTCTTTTCTCTTCTTTTTTCTTCTTTTCTCTTCTATTCTCTTTTTTTCTCTTCTTTTCTCTTTTCTCTTTTCTCTTCTTTTCCCTTTTCTCTTTTCTCTTCTTTTCTCTTCTTTTCTCATTTCTCTTCTCTCTTTTCTCTTCTCTTTTCTCTTCTTTTCTCTTTTTTCTTTTCCCTTCTTTTCTCTTTTCTCTTTTAATTTATTTTCTCTTCTGTCCCTTTTGATCTTCTTTTCTCTTCTCTTCTCTTTTCTCTTTTGTCTTTTTTTCTATTCTTCTCTCTTCTTTTCTCTTTTCCCTTTTCTCTTCTTTTCTCTTTTCTCTTCTTTTCTCTTTGCCCTTCTTTTTTCTTCTTTTCCCTTTTCTCTTTTCTCTTCTTTTCTCTTCTTTTCTCATTTCTCTTCTAGAACAATACAGCACAGAACAGGCCCTTCGGCCCACGATGTTGTGCCGAACTTCTATCCTAGATTAAGCACCCATCCATGTACCTATCCAAATGCCGCTTAAAGGTCGCCAATGAATCTGACTCTACCACTCCCTCGGGCAGCGCATTCCATGCCCCCACCACTCTCTGGGTAAAGAACCCACCCCTGACATCTCCCCTATACCTTCCACCCTTCACCTTAAATTTATGTCCCCTTGTAACACTCTGTTGTACCCGGGGAAAAACTTTCTGACTGTCTACTCTATCTATTCCTCTGATCATCTTATAAACCTCGATCAAGTCACCCCTCATCCTTCGCCGTTCCAACGAGAAAAGGCCGAGAACTCTCAACCTATCCTCGTACGACCTACTCTCCATTCCAGGCAACATCCTGGTAAATCTTCTCTGCACCCTCTCGAAAGCTTCCACATCTTTCCTAAAGTGAGGCGACCAGAACTGCACACAGTACTCCAAATGTGGCCTAACCAAAGTCCTGTACAGCTGCAACATCACCTCACGACTCTTGAATTCAATCCCTCTGCTAATGAACGATAATACTCCATAGGCCTTCTTACAAACTCTATCCACCTGAGTGGCAACCTTCAAAGATCTATGTACATAGACCTCAAGATCCCTCTGTTCCTCCACCTGACCAAGAACCCTACCATTAACCCTGTATTCCGCATTCTGATTTGTTCTTCCAAAATTTGTTCTTCTCTTTTCTCTTATTTTCTCTTTTCTCTTTTCTCTTCTCTTTTCTCTTCTTTTCTCTTTATTCTTTTCCCTTCTTTTCTCTTTTCTCTTTTCTCTTTTAACTTATTTTCTCTTCTGTCCCTTTTATATTCTTTTCTCTTTTGTCTTCTTTTCTCTTCTTTTCTCTTTTCTCTTTTCTCCTCTATTCTCTTCTTTTCTCATTTCTCTTCTTTTCTCTTCTTTTCTATTTCCTCTTATCTCTTTTCTCTTCCCTCTCTTTTTCTCTTCCTTCGCTTTTCTTTTTTCACTTTTCTCATTTTTTCTCTTGTTTTCTCATCTTTTCTCTTCATTGTCCTTTCTCTTCTTTTCTACCTTTTCTCTTCTTTACTCTTTTCTCTTTTGTCTTATTTTCTTGTCTCTTTTCTCTTTTCTCTTCTTTTCTCTTCTTTTCTCTTTTCTCATTTCTCTTATTCTTTTCACTTCTTTTCTCTTTTTTTATCTTCTTTTCTCTTTTCCTTTTTCTCTTCTTTTCTCTTCTGTTCTCTTTTCTCTTTTCTCTTTTCTCTACTTTTCTCTTCTTTTCTCTTCTCTTCTCTTTTCTCTTTTGTCTTCTTTTCTATTCTTCTCTCTTCTTTTCTCTTTTCCCTTTTCTCTTCTTTTCTCGTTTCTCTTCTTTTCTCTTTGCTCTTCCTTTTTCTTCTTTACTCTTCTATTCTCTTTTTTCTTTTCTCTTCTTTTCCCTTTTCTCTTTTCCCTTCTTATCTCTTCCTTTCTCATTTCTCTTTTCTCCTCTTTTTTCTGCTTTTCACTTCTTTTCTCTTCTTTCTCTTTTCTGTTCCCTTTTCTCTCTTCTCTTCCTTTCTCTTTTCTCTTCTTTTCTCTTCTTTTCTTTCTCTTCTCTCTTTTCTCTTCTTTTCTCTTTTCTCTTCTCTCTTCTTTTCTCTTTTCTCTTCATTTTTCTTCTTTTCTCTTCTTTTCTCTTTTTTCTTTTCCCTTCATTTCTCTTTTCTCTTTTAACTTATTTTCTCTTCTGTCCCTTTTATCTTCTTTTCTCTTCTCTTCTCTTTTCTCTTTTGTCTTCTTTTCTATTCTTCTCTCTTCTTTTCTCTTTTCCCTTTTCTCGTCTTTTCTCATTTCTCTTCTTTTCTCTTTGCTCTTCCTTTTTCTTCTTTTCTCTTCTTTTCTCTTCTTTTCTCTTTTCTCTTTACTCTTCTTTTCTCTTCTTTTCTCATTTCTCTTTTCTCCTCTTTTTTCTGCTTTTCTCTTCTTTTCTCTTCTTTCTCTTTTCTGTTCCCTTTTCTCTCTTCTCTTCCTTTCTCTTTTCTCTTCTTTTCTCTTCTTTTCTTTCTCTTCTCTCTTTTCTCTTCTTTTCTCTTTTCTCTTCTCTCTTCTTTTCTCTTTTCTCTTCTTTTTTCTTCTTTTCTCTTCTTTTCTCTTTTTTCTTTTCCCTTCATTTCTCTTTTCTCTTTTAACTTATTTTCTCTTCTGTCCCTTTTATCTTCATTTCTCTTCTCTTCTCTTTTCTCTTTTGTCTTCTTTTCTATTCTTCTCTCTTCTTTTCTCTTTTCCCTTTTCTCTTCTTTTCTCTTTTCTCTTCTTTTCTCTTTTCTCTTTTGTCTTCTTTTCTTGTCTCTTTTCTCTTTTCTCTTCTTTTCTCTTCTTTTCTCTTTTCTCTTTTGTCTTCTCTTCTTGTCTCTTCTCTTTTCTCTTCTTCTCTCTTCTTTTCTCTTTTCTCATTTCTCTTCTTTTACTCTTTTTTTCTCTTCTTTTCTCTTTTCTCATCTTTTCTCTTTGCTCTTCCTTTTTCTTCTTTTCTCTTCTATTCTCTTTTTTCTTTTCTCTTCTTTTCCCTTTTCTCTTTTCTCTTCTTTTCTCTTTTCTCTTTTCTCCTCTATTCTCTTCTTTTCTCATTTCTCTTCTTTTCTCTTCTTTTCTATTTCCTCTTATCTCTTTTCTCTTTTCTCTCTTTTTCACTACTTTTCGCTTTTCTTATTTCTCTTTTCTCTTATTACTCTTCTTTACTCTTCTTTTCTCAGCTTTTCTCTTCTTTGTCCTTTCTCTTCCTTTCTATCTTTTCTCTTCTTTTCTCTTTTGTCTTTTCTCTTTTCTCTTCTTTTCTCTTTTCTCTTTTGTCTTCTTTTCTTGTCTCTTCTCTTTTCTCTTCTTCTCTCTTCTTTTCTCTTTTCTCATTTCTCTTCTTTTACTCTTTTTTTCTCTTCTTTTCTCTTTTCTCTTCTTTTCTCTTTTCTCTTTTGTCTTCTTTTCTTGTCTCTTTTCCCTTTTCTCTTCTTTTCTCTTCTTTTCTCTTTTCTCTTTTGTCTTCTCTTCTTGTCTCTTCTCTTTTCTCTTCTTCTCTCTTCTTTTCTCTTTTATCATTTCTCTTCTTTTACTCTTTTTTCTCTTCTTTTCTCTTTTCTCTTCTTTTCCCTTTTCTATTTTCATCTATTTTCCCTTCTTTTCTCTTTTCTCTTTTCTCTTATTCTTTTCACTTCTTTTCTCATCTTTTAACTTGTTTTCTCTTTTCCCTTTTCTCTTCTTTTCTCTTCTTTTCTCATTTCTCTTCTCTCTTTTCTCTTCTCTTTTCTCTTCTTTTCTCTTTTCTCTTTTCTCTTTACTCTTCTTTTCTCTTCTTTTCTCATTTCTCTTTTCTCCTCTTTTTTCTGCTTTTCTCTTCTTTTCTCTTCTTTCTCTTTTCTGTTCCCTTTTCTCTCTTCTCTTCCTTTCTCTTTTCTCTTCTTTTCTCTTCTTTTCTTTCTCTTCTCTCTTTTCTCTTCTTTTCTCTTTTCTCTTCTCTCTTCTTTTCTCTTTTCTCTTCATTTTTCTTCTTTTCTCTTCTTTTCTCTTTTTTCTTTTCCCTTCATTTCTCTTTTCTCTTTTAACTTATTTTCTCTTCTGTCCCTTTTATCTTCTTTTCTCTTCTCTTCTCTGTTCTCTTTTGTCTTCTTTTCTATTCTTCTCTCTTCTTTTCTCTTTTCCCTTTTCTCGTCTTTTCTCATTTCTCGTCTTTTCTCTTTGCTCTTCCTTTTTCTTCTTTTCTCTTCTTTTCTCATCTTTCCTCTTTTCTCTTTTCTCTTTACTCTTCTTTTCTCTTCTTTTCTCATTTCTCTTTTCTCCTCTTTTTTCTGCTTTTCTCTTCTTTTCTCTTCTTTCTCTTTTCTGTTCCCTTTTCTCTCTTCTCTTCCTTTCTCTTTTCTCTCCTTTTCACTTCTTTTCTTTCTCTTCTCTCTTTTCTCTTCTTTTCTCTTTTCTCTTCTCTCTTCTTTTCTCTTTTCTCTTCTTTTTTCTTCTTTTCTCTTCTTTTCTCTTTTTTCTTTTCCCTTCATTTCTCTTTTCTCTTTTAACTTATTTTCTCTTCTGTCCCTTTTATCTTCTTTTCTCTTCTCTTCTCTTTTCTCTTTTGTCTTCTTTTCTATTCTTCTCTCTTCTTTTCTCTTTTCCCTTTTCTCTTCTTTTCTCGTTTCTCTTCTTTTCTCTTTGCTCTTCCTTTTTCTTCTTTTCTCTTCTATTCTCTTTTTTCTTTTCTCTTCTTTTCCCTTTTCTCTTTTCTCTTTTTTCTCTTCTTTTCTTGTTTCTCTACTGTCTTTTCTCGTCTTTTCTCTTTTCTCTTCTTTTTTCTCTTCTTTTCTCTTTATTCTTTTCCCTTCTTTTCTCTTTTCTCTTTTCTCTTTTAACTTATTTTCTCTTCTGTCCCTTTTATCTTCTTTTCTCTTTTGTCTTCTTTTCTCTTCTTTTCTCTTTTCTCTTTTCTCCACTATTCTCTTCTTTTCTCATTTCTCTTCTTTTCTCTTCTTTTCTATTTCCTCTTATCTCTTTTCTCTTTCCTCTCTTTTTCACTACTTTTCGCTTTTCTTTTTTCTCTTTTCTCTTATTACTCTTCTTTTCTCTTCTTTTCTCAGCTTTTCTCTTCTTTGTCCTTTCTCTTCCTTTCTATCTTTTCTCTTCTTTTCTTTTTTGTCTTTTCTCTTCTATTCCCTTTTCTCTTTTCTCTTCTTTTCTCTTCTTTTCTCATTTCTCTTCTCTTTTCTCTTATTTTCTCTTTTCTCTTTTCTCTTCTCTTTTCTCTACTTTTCTCTTTATTCTTTTCCCTTCTTTTCTCTTTTCTCTTTTCTCTTTTAACTTATTTTCTCTTCTGTCCCTTTTATCTTCTTTTCTCTTTTGTCTTCTTTTCTCTTCTTTTCTCTTTTCTCTTTTCTCCTCTATTCTCTTCTTTTCTCATTTCTCTTCATTTCTCTTCGTTTCTATTTCCTCTTATCTCTTTTCTATTCCCTCTCTTTTTCTCTTCCTTCGCTTTTCTTTTTTCTCTTTTCTCATTTTTTCTCTTGTTTTCTCATCTTTTCTCTTCATTGTCCTTTCTCTTCTTTTCTACCTTTTCTCTTCTTTACTCTTTTCTCTTTTGTCTTCTTTTCTTGTCTCTTTTCTCTTTTCTCTTCTTTTCTCTTCTTTTCTCTTTTCTCATTTCTCTTATTCTTTTCACTTCTTTTCTCTTCTTTTATCTTCTTTTCTCTTTTCCTTTTTCTCTTCTTTTCTCTTCTGTTCTCTTCTTTTCTCTTTTCTCTTTTCTCTTCTTTTCTCTTCTTTTCTCTTCTCTTCTCTTTTTTCTTTTCCCTTCATTTCTCTGTTCTCTTTTAACTTATTTTCTCTTCTGTCCCTTTTATCTTCTTTTCTCTTCTCTTCTCTTTTCTCTTTTGTCTTCTTTTCTATTCTTCTCTCTTCTTTTCTCTTTTCCCTTTTCTCGTCTTTTCTCATTTCTCTTCTTTTCTCTTTGCTCTTCCTTTTTCTTCTTTTCTCTTCTTTTCTCTTCTTTTCTCTTTTCTCTTTTCTCTTTACTCTTCTTTTCTCTTCTTTTCTCATTTCTCTTTGCTCTTCCTTTTTCTTCTTTTCTCTTCTCTTCTCTTTTCTCTTTTGTCTTCTTTTCTATTCTTCTCTCTTCTTTTCTCTTTTCCCTTTTCTCTTCTTTTCTCGTTTCTCTTCTTTTCTCTTTGCTCTTCCTTTTTCTTCTTTTCTCTTCTATTCTCTTTTTTCTTTTCTCTTCTTTTCCCTTTTCTCTTTTCTCTTCTTTTCTCTTCTTTTCTCATTTCTCTACTGTCTTTTCTCATCTTTTCTCTTTTCTCTTTTCTCTTCTCTTTTCTCTTCTTTTCTCTTTATTCTTTTCCCTTCTTCTCTCTTTTCTCTTTTCTCTTTTAACTTATTTTCTCTTCTGTCCCTTTTATCTTCTTTTCTCTTTTGTCTTCTTTTCTCTTCTTTTCTCTTTTCTCTTTTCTCCTCTATTCTCTTCTTTTCTCATTTCTCTTCTTTTCTCTTCGTTTCTATTTCCTCTTATCTCTTTTCTCTTTCCTCTCTTTTTCACTACTTTTCGCTTTTCTTTTTTCTCTTTTCTCTTATTACTCTTCTTTTCTCTTCTTTTCTCAGCTTTTCTCTTCTTTGTCCTTTCTCTTCCTTTCTATCTTTTCTCTTCTTTTCTCTTTTGTCTTTTCTCTTCTTTTCCCTTTTCTCTTTTCTCTTCTTTTCTCATTTCTCGTCTTTTCTCTTTGCTCTTCCTTTTTCTTCTTTTCTCTTCTATTCTCTTTTTTCTTTTCTCTTCTTTTCCCTTTTCTCTTTTCTCTTCTTTTCTCTTCTGTTCTCTTCTTTTCTCTTTTCTCTTTTGTCTTCTCTTCTTGTCTCTTCTCTTTTCTCTACTTCTCTCTTCTTTTCTCTTTTCTCATTTCTCTTCTTTTACTTTTTTTTCTCTTCTTTTCTCTTTTCTCTTCTTTTCTCTTTGCTCTTCCTTTTTCTTCTTTTCTCTTCTATTCTCTTTTTTCTTTTCTCTTCTTTTCCCTTTTCTCTTTTCTCTTCTTTTCTCTTCTGTTCTCTTCTTTTCTCTTTTCTCTTTTCTCTTTTCTCTTCTTTTCTCTTCTTTTCTCTTCTCTTCTCTTTTTTCTTTTCCCTTCATTTCTCTTTTCTCTTTTAACTTATTTTCTCTTCTGTCCCTTTTATCTTCTTTTCTCTTCTCTTCTCTTTTCTCTTTTGTCTTCTTTTCTATTCTTCTCTCTTCTTTTCTCTTTTCCCTTTTCTCTTCTTTTCTCGTTTCTCTTCTTTTCTCTTTGCTCTTCCTTTTTCTTCTTTTCTCTTCTATTCTCTTTTTTCTTTTCTCTTCTTTTCCCTTTTCTCTTTTCTCTTCTTTTCTCTTCTTTTCTCATTTCTCTACTGTCTTTTCTCATCTTTTCTCTTTTCTCTTTTCTCTTCTCTTTTCTCTTCTTTTCTCTTTATTCTTTTCCCTTCTTTTCTCTTTTCTCCTTTAACTTATTTTCTCTTCTGTCCCTTTTATCTTCTTTTCTCTTCTCTTCTCTGTTCTCTTTTGTCTTCTTTTCTATTCTTCTCTCTTCTTTTCTCTTTTCCCTTTTCTCGTCTTTTCTCATTTCTCTTCTTTTCTCTTTGCTCTTCCTTTTTCTTCTTTTGTCTTCTTTTCTCTTCTTTTCTCTTTTCTCTTTTCTCTTTACTCTTCTTTTCTCTACTTTTCTCATTTCTCTTTTCTGCTCTTTTTTCTGCTTTTCTCTTCTTTTCTCTTCTTTCTCTTTTCTGTTCCCTTTTCTCTCTTCTCTTCCTTTCTCTTTTCTCTTCTTTTCTCTTCTTTTCTTTCTCTTCTCTCTTTTCTCTTCGTTTCTCTTTTCTCTTCTCTCTTCTTTTCTCTTCTTTTTTCTTCTTTTCTCTTCTTTTCTCTTTTTTCTCTTCCCTTCATTTCTCTTTTCTCTTTTAACTTATTTTCTCTTCTGTCCCTTTTATCTTCTTTTCTCTTCTCTTCTCTTTTCTCTTTTGTCTTCTTTTCTATTCTTCTCTCTTCTTTTCTCTTTTCCCTTTTCTCTTCTTTTCTCTTTTCTCTTCTTTTCTCTTTTCTCTTTTGTCTTCTTTTCTTGTCTCTTTTCTCTTTTCTCTTCTTTTCTCTTCTTTTCTCTTTTCTCTTTTGTCTTCTCTTCTTGTCTCTACTCTTTTCTCTTCTTTTCTCTTCTTTTCTCTTTTCTCATTTCTCTTCTTTTACTCTTTTTTTCTCTTCTTTTCTCTTTTCTCTTCTTTTCACTTTGCTCTTCCTTTTTCTTCTTTTCTCTTCTTTTCTCTTTATTCTTTTCCCTTCTTTTCTCTTTTCTCTTTTCTCTTTTAACTTATGTTCTCTACTGTCCCTTTTATCTTCTTTTCTCTTCTCTTCTCTTTTCTCTTTTGTCTTCTTTTCTATTCTTCTCTCTTCTTTTCTCTTTTCCCTTTTCTCTTCTTTTCTCGTTTCTCTTCTTTTCTCTTTGCTCTTCCTTTTTCTTCTTTTCTCTTCTATTCTCTTTTTTCTTTTCTCTTCTTTTCCCTTTTCTCTTTTCTCTTCTTTTCTCTTCTTTTCTCATTTCTCTACTGTCTTTTATCATCTTTTCTCTTTTCTCTTTTCTCTTCTCTTTTCTCTTCTTTTCTCTTTATTCTTTTCCCTTCTTTTCTCTTTTCTCTTTTCTCTTTTAACTTATTTTCTCTTCTGTCCCTTTTATCTTCTTTTCTCTTTTGTCTTCTTTTCTCTTCTTTTCTCTTTTCTCTTTTCTCCTCTATTCTCTTCTTTTCTCATTTCTCTTCTTTTCTCTTCGTTTCTATTTCCTCTTATCTCTTTTCTCTTTCCTCTTTTTTTCACTACTTTTCGCTTTTCTTTTTTCTCTTTTCTCTTATTACTCTTCTTTTCTCTTCTTTTCTCAGCTTTTCTCTTCTTTGTCCTTTCTCTTCCTTTCTATCTTTTCTCTTCTTTTCTCTTTTGTCTTTTCTCTTCTTTTCCCATTTCTCTTTTCTCTTCTTTTCTCTTCTTTTCTCATTTCTCTTCTCTCTTTTCACTTCTTTTCTCTTTTCTCTTTTGTCTTCTTTTCTTGTCTCTTTTCTCTTTTCTCTTCTTTTCTCTTCTTTTCTCTTTTCTCTTTTGTCTTTTCTCTTCTTTTCCCTTTTCTCTTTTCTCTTCTTCTCTCTTCTTTTCTCTTTTCTCATTTCTCTTCTTTTCTCTTTTCTCTTCTTTTCTCTTTTCTCTTTTCATCAAATTCCCTTCTTTTCTCTTTTCTCCTTTCTCTTATTCTTTTCACTTCTTTTCTCTTCTTTTAACTTCTTTTCTCTTTTCCCTTTTCTCTTCTTTTCTCTTCTTTTCTCATTTCTCTTCTCTCTTTTCTCTTCTCTTTTCTCTTCTTTCCTCTTTTTTCTTCTCCCTTCTTTTCTCTTTTCTCTTTGAACTTTTTTTCTCTTCTGTCCCTTTTATCTTCTTTTCTCTTCTCTTCTCTTTTCTCTTTTGTCTTCTTTTCTATTCTTTTCTCTTCTTTTCTCTTTTCCCTTCTTTTCTCTTTTCTCTTTTCTCCTCTATTCTCTTCTTTTCTCTTTTCCCTTTTCTCATTTCTCTTCTTTTCTCTTCTTTTCTCTTCCCTCTCTTTTTCTCTTCCTTCGCTTTTCTTTTTTCTCTTTTCTCATTTTTTCTCTTGTTTTTCAGCTTTTCTCTTCTTTGTCCTTTCTCTTCTTTTCTACCTTTTCTCTTCTTTTTTCTTTTCTCTTTTGTCTTCTTTTCTTGTCTCTTTTCTCTTTTCTCTTCTTTTCTCTTTTCTCATTTCTATTATTCTTTTCACTTCATTTCTCTTCTTTTATCTTCTTTTCTCTTTTCCTTTTTCTCTTCTTTTCTCTTCTTTTCTCTTCTTTTCTCTTTTCTCTTTTCTCTTTACTCTTCTTTTCTCTTCTTTTCTCATTTCTCTTTTCTCCTCTTTTTTCTGCTTTTCTCTTCTTTTCTCTTCTTTCTCTTTTCTCTTCCCTTTTCTCTCTTCTCTTCCTTTCTCTTTTCTCTTCTTTTCTCTTCTTTTCTTTCTCTTCTCTCTTCTCTCTTCTTTTCTCTTTTCTCTTCTTTTTTCTTCTTTTCTCTTTTTTCTTTTCCCTTCATTTCTCTTTTCTCTTTTAACTTATTTTCTCTTCTGTCCCTTTTATCTTCTTTTCTCTTCTCTTCTCTTTTCTCTTTTGTCTTCTTTTCTATTCTTCTCTCTTCTTTTCTCTTTTCCCTTTTCTCTTCTTTTCTCTTTTCTCTTCTTTTCTCTTTTCTCTTTTGTCTTCTTTTCTTGTCTCTTTTCTCTTTTCTCTTCTTTTCTCTTCTTTTCTCTTTTCTCTTTTGTCTTCTCTTCTTGTCTCTTCTCTTTTCTCTTCTTCTCTTTTCTTTTCTCTTCTTTCTCTTTTCTCTTCCCTTTTCTCTCTTCTCTTCCTTTCTCTTTTCTCTTCTTTTCTCTTCTTTTCTTTCTCTTCTCTCTTTTCTCTTCTTTTCTCTTTTCTCTTTTCTCTTCTTTTCTCTTTTCTCTTCTTTTTTCTTCTTTTCTCTTCTTTTCTCTTCCCTTCATTTCTCTTTTCTCTTTTAACTTATTTTCTCTTCTGTCCCTTTTATCTTCTTTTCTCTTCTCTTCTCTTTTCTCTTTTGTCTTCTTTTCTATTCTTCTCTCTTCTTTTCTCTTTTCCCTTTTCTCTTCTTTTCTCTTTTCTCTTCTTTTCTCTTTTCTCTTTTGTCTTCTTTTCTTGTCTCTTTTCTCTTTTCTCTTCTTTTCTCTTCTTTTCTCTTTTCTCTTTTGTCTTCTCTTCTTGTCTCTTCTCTTTTCTCTTCTTCTCTCTTCTTTTCTCTTTTCTCATTTCTCTTCTTTTACTTTTTTTGTCTTCTTTTCTCTTTTCTCTTCTTTTCTCTTTGCTCTTCCTTTTTCTTCTTTTCTCTTCTATTCACTTTTTTCTTTTCTCTTCTTTTCCCTTTTCTCTTTTCTCTTCTTTTCTCTTCTTTTCTCATTTCTCTACTGTCTTTTCTCGTCTTTTCTCTTTTCTCTTTTCTCTTCTCTTTTCTCTTCTTTTCCCTTCTTTTCTCTTTTCTCTTTTCTCTTTTAACTTATGTTCTCTACTGTCCCTTTTATCTTCTTTTCTCTTCTCTTCTCTTTTCTCTTTTGTCTTCTTTTCTATTCTTCTCTCTTCTTTTCTCTTTTCCCTTTTCTCTTCTTTTCTCTTTTCTCTTCTTTTCTCTTTTCTCTTTTGTCTTCTTTTCTTGTCTCTTTTCTCTTTTCTCTTCTTTTCTCTTCTTTTCTCTTTTCTCTTTTGTCTTCTCTTCTTGTCTCTTCTCTTTTCTCTTCTTCTCTCTTCTTTTCTCTTTTCTCATTTCTCTTCTTTTACTTTTTTTTGTCTTCTTTTCTCTTTTCTCTTCTTTTCTCTTTGCTCTTCCTTTTTCTTCTTTTCTCTTCTATTCACTTTTTTCTTTTCTCTTCTTTTCCCTTTTCTCTTTTCTCTTCTTTTCTCTTCTTTTCTCATTTCTCTACTGTCTTTTCTCGTCTTTTCTCTTTTCTCTTTTCTCTTCTCTTTTCTCTTCTTTTCTCTTTATTCTTTTCCCTTCTTTTCTCTTTTCTCTTTTCTCTTTTAACTTATGTTCTCTACTGTCCCTTTTATCTTCTTTTCTCTTCTCTTCTCTTTTCTCTTTTGTCTTCTTTTCTATTCTTCTCTCTTCTTTTCTCTTTTCCCTTTTCTCTTCTTTTCTCGTTTCTCTTCTTTTCTCTTTGCTCTTCCTTTTTCTTCTTTTCTCTTCTATTCTCTTTTTTCTTTTCTCTTCTTTTCCCTTTTCTCTTTTCTCTTCTTTTCTCTTCTTTTCTCATTTCTCTACTGTCTTTTATCATCTTTTCTCTTTTCTCTTCTCTTTTCTCTTCTTTTCTCTTTATTCTTTTCCCTTCTTTTCTCTTTTCTCTTTTCTCTTTTAACTTATTTTCTCTTCTGTCCCTTTTATCTTCTTTTCTCTTTTGTCTTCTTTTCTCTTCTTTTCTCTTTTCTCTTTTCTCCTCTATTCTCTTCTTTTCTCATTTCTCTTCTTTTCTCTTCGTTTCTATTTCCTCTTATCTCTTTTCTCTTTCCTCTTTTTTTCACTACTTTTCGCTTTTCTTTTTTCTCTTTTCTCTTATTACTCTTCTTTTCTCTTCTTTTCTCAGCTTTTCTCTTCTTTGTCCTTTCTCTTCCTTTCTATCTTTTCTCTTCTTTTCTCTTTTGTCTTTTCTCTTCTTTTCCCATTTCTCTTTTCTCTTCTTTTCTCTTCTTTTCTCATTTATCTTCTCTCTTTTCACTTCTTTTCTCTTTTCTCTTTTGTCTTCTTTTCTTGTCTCTTTTCTCTTTTCTCTTCTTTTCTCTTCTTTTCTCTTTTCTCTTTTGTCTTTTCTCTTCTTTTCCCTTTTCTCTTTTCTCTTCTTCTCTCTTCTTTTCTCTTTTCTCATTTCTCTTCTTTTCTCTTTTCTCTTCTTTTCTCTTTTCTCTTTTCATCAAATTCCCTTCTTTTCTCTTTTCTCTTTTCTCTTATTCTTTTCACTTCTTTTCTCTTCTTTTAACTTCTTTTCTCTTTTCCCTTTTCTCTTCTTTTCTCTTCTTTTCTCATTTCTCTTCTCTCTTTTCTCTTCTCTTTTCTCTTCTTTCCTCTTTTTTCTTCTCCCTTCTTTTCTCTTTTCTCTTTGAACTTTTTTTCTCTTCTGTCCCTTTTATCTTCTTTTCTCTTCTCTTCTCTTTTCTCTTTTGTCTTCTTTTCTATTCTTTTCTCTTCTTTTCTCTTTTCCCTTCTTTTCTCTTTTCTCTTTTCTCCTCTATTCTCTTCTTTTCTCTTTTCCCTTTTCTCATTTCTCTTCTTTTCTCTTCTTTTCTCTTCCCTCTCTTTTTCTCTTCCTTCGCTTTTCTTTTTTCTCTTTTCTCATTTTTTCTCTTGTTTTTCAGCTTTTCTCTTCTTTGTCCTTTCTCTTCTTTTCTACCTTTTCTCTTCTTTTTTCTTTTCTCTTTTGTCTTCTTTTCTTGTCTCTTTTCTCTTTTCTCTTCTTTTCTCTTTTCTCATTTCTATTATTCTTTTCACTTCATTTCTCTTCTTTTATCTTCTTTTCTCTTTTCCTTTTTCTCTTCTTTTCTCTTCTTTTCTCTTCTTTTCTCTTTTCTCTTTTCTCTTTACTCTTCTTTTCTCTTCTTTTCTCATTTCTCTTTTCTCCTCTTTTTTCTGCTTTTCTCTTCTTTTCTCTTCTTTCTCTTTTCTCTTCCCTTTTCTCTCTTCTCTTCCTTTCTCTTTTCTCTTCTTTTCTCTTCTTTTCTTTCTCTTCTCTCTTCTCTCTTCTTTTCTCTTTTCTCTTCTTTTTTCTTCTTTTCTCTTTTTTCTTTTCCCTTCATTTCTCTTTTCTCTTTTAACTTATTTTCTCTTCTGTCCCTTTTATCTTCTTTTCTCTTCTCTTCTCTGTTCTCTTTTGTCTTCTTTTCTATTCTTCTCTCTTCTTTTCTCTTTTCCCTTTTCTCTTCTTTTCTCGTTTCTCTTCTTTTCTCTTTGCTCTTCCTTTTTCTTCTTTTCTCTTCTATTCTCTTTTTTCTTTTCTCTTCTTTTCCCTTTTCTCTTTTCTCTTCTTTTCTCTTCTTTTCTCATTTCTCTACTGTCTTTTCTCGTCTTTTCTCTTTTCTCTTTTCTCTTCTCTTTTCTCTTCTTTTCTCTTTATTCTTTTCCCTTCTTTTCTCTTTTCTCTTTTCTCTTTTAACTTATGTTCTCTACTGTCCCTTTTATCTTCTTTTCTCTTTTGTCTTCTTTTCTCTTCTTTTCACTTTTCTCTTTTCTCCTCTATTCTCTTCTTTTCTCATTTCTCTTTTCTCTTCTCTTTTCTCTTCTTTTCTCTTTATTCTTTTCCCTTCTTTTCTCTTTTCTCTTTTCTCTTTTAACTTACGTTATCTACTGTCCCTTTTATCTTCTTTTCTCTTTTGTCTTCTTTTCTCTTCTTTTCTCTTTTCTCTTTTCTCCTCTATTCTCTTCTTTTCTCATTTCTCTTCTTTTCTCTTCTTTTCTATTTCCTCTTATCTCTTTTCTCTTTTCTCTCTTTTTCACTACTTTTCGCTTTTCTTATTTCTCTTTTCTCTTATTTCTCTTCTTTTCTATTCTTTTCTCAGCTTTTCTCTTCTTTGTCCTTTCTCTTCCTTTCTATCTTTTCTCTTCTTTTCTCTTTTGTCTTTTCTCTTCTTTTCCCTTTTCTCTTTTCTCTTCTTTTCTCTTCTTTTCTCATTTCTCTTCTCTCTTTTCTCTTCTTTTCTCTTTTCTCTTTTCTCTTCTTTTCTTGTCTCTTCTCTTTTCTCTTCTTCTCTCTTCTTTGCTCTTTTCTCATTTCTCTTCTTTTACTCTTTTTTCTCTTCTTTTCTCTTTTCTCTTCTTTTCTCTTTTGTCTTCTTTTCTTGTCTCTTTTCCCTTTTCCCTTCTTTTCTCTTCTTTTCTCTTTTCTCTTTTGTCTTCTCTTCTTGTCTCTTCTCTTTTCTCTTCTTCTCTCTTCTTTTCTCTTTTATCATTTCTCTTCTTTTACTCTTTTTTCTCTTCTTTTCTCTTTTCTCTTCTTTTCTCTTTTCTCTTTTCTCTTTTCTCTTCTTTTCTCTTCTTTTCTCATTTCTCTTTTCTCTTCTTTTCTCTTCTTTCTCTTTTCTGTTCTCTTTTCTCTTTTCTCTTCCTTTCTCTTTTCTCTTCTTTTCTCTTCTTTTCATTCTCTTCTGTCTTTTCTCTTCTTTTCTCTTTTCTCTTCTTTTCTCTTTTCTGTTTTTTTTCTTCTTTTCTCTTCTATTCTCTTTTTTCTTTTCTCTTCTTCTCTCTTTTCTCTTTTCTCTTCTATTCCCCTTTCTCTTTTCTCTTCTTCTCTCTCCTTTTCTCTTTTCTCATTTCTCTTCTTTTACTTTTTTTTCTCTTCTTTTCTCTTTTTTCTTCTTTTCTCTTTTCCCTTTTCTCTTCTTTTCTCTTCTTTTCTCTTTTCTCTTTTGTCTTCTCTTCTTGTCTCTTCTCTTTTCTCTACTTCTCTTGTCTTTTCTCTTTTCTCATTTCTCTTCTTTTGCTCTTTTTTTCTCTTCTTTTCTCTTCTTTTCTATTTCCTCTTAGCTCTTTTCTCTTTCCTCTCTTTTTCACTACTTTTCGCTTTTCTTTTTTCTCTTTTCTCTTATTACTCTTCTTTTCTCTTCTTTTCTCAGCTTTTCTCTTCTTTGTCCTTGCTCTTCCTTTCTATCTTTTCTCTTCTTTTCTTTTTTGTCTTTTCTCTTCTATTCCCTTTTCTCTTTTCTCTTCTTTTCTCTTTTCTCATTTCTATTATTCTTTTCACTTCATTTCTCTTCTTTTATCTTCTTTTCTCTTTTCCTTTTTCTCTTCTTTTCTCTTCTTTTCTCTTCTTTTCTCTTTTCTCTTTTCTCTTTACTCTTCTTTTCTCTTCTTTTCTCATTTCTCTTTTCTCCTCTTTTTTCTGCTTTTCTCTTCTTTTCTCTTCTTTCTCTTTTCTCTTCCCTTTTCTCTCTTCTCTTCCTTTCTCTTTTCTCTTCTTTTCTCTTCTTTTCTTTCTCTTCTCTCTTCTCTCTTCTTTTCTCTTTTCTCTTCTTTTTTCTTCTTTTCTCTTTTTTCTTTTCCCTTCATTTCTCTTTTCTCTTTTAACTTATTTTCTCTTCTGTCCCTTTTATCTTCTTTTCTCTTCTCTTCTCTGTTCTCTTTTGTCTTCTTTTCTATTCTTCTCTCTTCTTTTCTCTTTTCCCTTTTCTCTTCTTTTCTCGTTTCTCTTCTTTTCTCTTTTCCCTTTTCTCTTCTTTTCTCGTTTCTCTTCTTTTCTCTTTGCTCTTCCTTTTTCTTCTTTTCTCTTCTATTCTCTTTTTTCTTTTCTCTTCTTTTCCCTTTTCTCTTTTCTCTTCTTTTCTCTTCTTTTCTCATTTCTCTACTGTCTTTTCTCGTCTTTTCTCTTTTCTCTTTTCTCTTCTCTTTTCTCTTCTTTTCTCTTTATTCTTTTCCCTTCTTTTCTCTTTTCTCTTTTCTCTTTTAACTTATGTTCTCTACTGTCCCTTTTATCTTCTTTTCTCTTTTGTCTTCTTTTCTCTTCTTTTCCCTTTTCTCTTTTCTCTTCTTCTCTCTTCTTTTCTCTTTTCTCATTTCTCTTCTTTTCTCTTTTCTCTTCTTTTCTCTTTTCTCTTTTCATCAAATTCCCTTCTTTTCTCTTTTCACTTTTCTCTTATTCTTTTCACTTCTTTTCTCTTCTTTTAACTTCTTTTCTCTTTTCCCTTTTCTCTTCTTTTCTCTTCTTTTCTCATTTCTCTTCTCTCTTTTCTCTTCTCTTTTCTCTTCTTTCCTCTTTTTTCTTCTCCCTTCTTTTCTCTTTTCTCTTTGAACTTTTTTTCTCTTCTGTCCCTTTTATCTTCTTTTCTCTTCTCTTCTCTTTTCTCTTTTGTCTTCTTTTCTATTCTTTTCTCTTCTTTTCTCTTTTCCCTTCTTTTCTCTTTTCTCTTTTCTCCTCTATTCTCTTCTTTTCTCTTTTCCCTTTTCTCATTTCTCTTCTTTTCTCTTCTTTTCTCTTCCCTCTCTTTTTCTCTTCCTTCGCTTTTCTTTTTTCTCTTTTCTCATTTTTTCTCTTGTTTTTCAGCTTTTCTCTTCTTTGTCCTTTCTCTTCTTTTCTACCTTTTCTCTTCTTTTTTCTTTTCTCTTTTGTCTTCTTTTCTTGTCTCTTTTCTCTTTTCTCTTCTTTTCTCTTTTCTCATTTCTATTATTCTTTTCACTTCATTTCTCTTCTTTTATCTTCTTTTCCCTTTTCCTTTTTCTCTTCTTTTCTCTTCTTTTCTCTTCTTTTCTCTTTTCTCTTTTCTCTTTACTCTTCTTTTCTCTTCTTTTCTCATTTCTCTTTTCTCCTCTTTTTTCTGCTTTTCTCTTCTTTTCTCTTCTTTCTCTTTTCTCTTCCCTTTTCTCTCTTCTCTTCCTTTCTCTTTTCTCTTCTTTTCTCTTCTTTTCTTTCTCTTCTCTCTTCTCTCTTCTTTTCTCTTTTCTCTTCTTTTTTCTTCTTTTCTCTTTTTTCTTTTCCCTTCATTTCTCTTTTCTCTTTTAACTTATTTTCTCTTCTGTCCCTTTTATCTTCTTTTCTCTTCTCTTCTCTGTTCTCTTTTGTCTTCTTTTCTATTCTTCTCTCTTCTTTTCTCTTTTCCCTTTTCTCTTCTTTTCTCGTTTCTCTTCTTTTCTCTTTGCTCTTCCTTTTTCTTCTTTTCTCTTCTATTCTCTTTTTTCTTTTCTCTTCTTTTCCCTTTTCTCTTTTCTCTTCTTTTCTCTTCTTTTCTCATTTCTCTACTGTCTTTTCTCGTCTTTTCTCTTTTCTCTTTTCTCTTCTCTTTTCTCTTCTTTTCTCTTTATTCTTTTCCCTTCTTTTCTCTTTTCTCTTTTCTCTTTTAACTTATGTTCTCTACTGTCCCTTTTATCTTCTTTTCTCTTTTGTCTTCTTTTCTCTTCTTTTCACTTTTCTCTTTTCTCCTCTATTCTCTTCTTTTCTCATTTCTCTTTTCTCTTCTCTTTTCTCTTCTTTTCTCTTTATTCTTTTCCCTTCTTTTCTCTTTTCTCTTTTCTCTTTTAACTTACGTTATCTACTGTCCCTTTTATCTTCTTTTCTCTTTTGTCTTCTTTTCTCTTCTTTTCTCTTTTCTCTTTTCTCCTCTATTCTCTTCTTTTCTCATTTCTCTTCTTTTCTCTTCTTTTCTATTTCCTCTTATCTCCTTTCTCTTTTCTCTCTTTTTCACTACTTTTCGCTTTTCTTATTTCTCTTTTCTCTTATTTCTCTTCTTTTCTATTCTTTTCTCAGCTTTTCTCTTCTTTGTCCTTTCTCTTCCTTTCTATCTTTTCTCTTCTTTTCTCTTTTGTCTTTTCTCTTCTTTTCCCTTTTCTCTTTTCTCTTCTTTTCTCTTCTTTTCTCATTTCTCTTCTCTCTTTTCTCTTCTTTTCTCTTTTCTCTTTTCTCTTCTTTTCTATTCTTCTCTCTTCTTTTCTCTTTTCCCTTTTCTCTTCTTTTCTCTTTTCTCTTCTTTTCTCTTTTCTCTTTTGTCTTCTTTTCTTGTCTCTTTTCTCTTTTCTCTTCTTTTCTCTTCTTTTCTCTTTTCTCTTTTGTCTTCTCTTCTTGTCTCTTCTCTTTTCTCTTCTTCTCTCTTCTTTTCTCTTTTCTCATTTCTCTTCTTTTACTTTTTTTTGTCTTCTTTTCTCTTTTCTCTTCTTTTCTCTTTGCTCTTCCTTTTTCTTCTTTTCTCTTCTATTCACTTTTTTCTTTTCTCTTCTTTTCCCTTTTCTCTTTTCTCTTCTTTTCTCTTCTTTTCTCATTTCTCTACTGTCTTTTCTCGTCTTTTCTCTTTTCTCTTTTCTCTTCTCTTTTCTCTTCTTTTCTCTTTATTCTTTTCCCTTCTTTTCTCTTTTCTCTTTTCTCTTTTAACTTATGTTCTCTACTGTCCCTTTTATCTTCTTTTCTCTTCTCTTCTCTTTTCTCTTTTGTCTTCTTTTCTATTCTTCTCTCTTCTTTTCTCTTTTCCCTTTTCTCTTCTTTTCTCGTTTCTCTTCTTTTCTCTTTGCTCTTCCTTTTTCTTCTTTTCTCTTCTATTCTCTTTTTTCTTTTCTCTTCTTTTCCCTTTTCTCTTTTCTCTTCTTTTCTCTTCTTTTCTCATTTCTCTACTGTCTTTTATCATCTTTTCTCTTTTCTCTTTTCTCTTCTCTTTTCTCTTCTTTTCTCTTTATTCTTTTCCCTTCTTTTCTCTTTTCTCTTTTCTCTTTTAACTTATTTTCTCTTCTGTCCCTTTTATCTTCTTTTCTCTTTTGTCTTCTTTTCTCTTCTTTTCTCTTTTCTCTTTTCTCCTCTATTCTCTTCTTTTCTCATTTCTCTTCTTTTCTCTTCGTTTCTATTTCCTCTTATCTCTTTTCTCTTTCCTCTTTTTTTCACTACTTTTCGCTTTTCTTTTTTCTCTTTTCTCTTATTACTCTTCTTTTCTCTTCTTTTCTCAGCTTTTCTCTTCTTTGTCCTTTCTCTTCCTTTCTATCTTTTCTCTTCTTTTCTCTTTTGTCTTTTCTCTTCTTTTCCCATTTCTCTTTTCTCTTCTTTTCTCTTCTTTTCTCATTTCTCTTCTCTCTTTTCACTTCTTTTCTCTTTTCTCTTTTGTCTTCTTTTCTTGTCTCTTTTCTCTTTTCTCTTCTTTTCTCTTCTTTTCTCTTTTCTCTTTTGTCTTCTTTTCTTGTCTCTTTTCTCTTTTCTCTTCTTTTCTCTTCTTTTCTCTTTTCTCTTTTGTCTTTTCTCTTCTTTTCCCTTTTCTCTTTTCTCTTCTTCTCTCTTCTTTTCTCTTTTCTCATTTCTCTTCTTTTCTCTTTTCTCTTCTTTTCTCTTTTCTCTTTTCATCAAATTCCCTTCTTTTCTCTTTTCTCTTTTCTCTTATTCTTTTCACTTCTTTTCTCTTCTTTTAACTTCTTTTCTCTTTTCCCTTTTCTCTTCTTTTCTCTTCTTTTCTCATTTCTCTTCTCTCTTTTCTCTTCTCTTTTCTCTTCTTTCCTCTTTTTTCTTCTCCCTTCTTTTCTCTTTTCTCTTTGAACTTTTTTTCTCTTCTGTCCCTTTTATCTTCTTTTCTCTTCTCTTCTCTTTTCTCTTTTGTCTTCTTTTCTATTCTTTTCTCTTCTTTTCTCTTTTCCCTTCTTTTCTCTTTTCTCTTTTCTCCTCTATTCTCTTCTTTTCTCTTTTCCCTTTTCTCATTTCTCTTCTTTTCTCTTCTTTTCTCTTCCCTCTCTTTTTCTCTTCCTTCGCTTTTCTTTTTTCTCTTTTCTCATTTTTTCTCTTGTTTTTCAGCTTTTCTCTTCTTTGTCCTTTCTCTTGTTTTCTACCTTTTCTCTTCTTTTTTCTTTTCTCTTTTGTCTTCTTTTCTTGTCTCTTTTCTCTTTTCTCTTCTTTTCTCTTTTCTCATTTCTATTATTCTTTTCACTTCATTTCTCTTCTTTTATCTTCTTTTCTCTTTTCCTTTTTCTCTTCTTTTCTCTTCTTTTCTCTTCTTTTCTCTTTTCTCTTTTCTCTTTACTCTTCTTTTCTCTTCTTTTCTCATTTCTCTTTTCTCCTCTTTTTTCTGCTTTTCTCTTCTTTTCTCTTCTTTCTCTTTTCTCTTCCCTTTTCTCTCTTCTCTTCCTTTCTCTTTTCTCTTCTTTTCTCTTCTTTTCTTTCTCTTCTCTCTTCTCTCTTCTTTTCTCTTTTCTCTTCTTTTTTCTTCTTTTCTCTTTTTTCTTTTCCCTTCATTTCTCTTTTCTCTTTTAACTTATTTTCTCTTCTGTCCCTTTTATCTTCTTTTCTCTTCTCTTCTCTGTTCTCTTTTGTCTTCTTTTCTATTCTTCTCTCTTCTTTTCTCTTTTCCCTTTTCTCTTCTTTTCTCGTTTCTCTTCTTTTCTCTTTGCTCTTCCTTTTTCTTCTTTTCTCTTCTATTCTCTTTTTTCTTTTCTCTTCTTTTCCCTTTTCTCTTTTCTCTTCTTTTCTCTTCTTTTCTCATTTCTCTACTGTCTTTTCTCGTCTTTTCTCTTTTCTCTTTTCTCTTCTCTTTTTTCTTCTTTTCTCTTTTTTCTTTTCCCTTCATTTCTCTTTTCTCTTTTAACTTATTTTCTCTTCTGTCCCTTTTATCTTCTTTTCTCTTTTGTCTTCTTTTCTCTTCTTTTCTCTTTTCTCTTTTCTCCTCTATTCTCTTCTTTTCTCATTTCTCTTCTTTTCTCTTCGTTTCTATTTCCTCTTATCTCTTTTCTCTTTCCTCTTTTTTTCACTACTTTTCGCTTTTCTTTTTTCTCTTTTCTCTTATTACTCTTCTTTTCTCTTCTTTTCTCAGCTTTTCTCTTCTTTGTCCTTTCTCTTCCTTTCTATCTTTTCTCTTCTTTTCTCTTTTGTCTTTTCTCTTCTTTTCCCATTTCTCTTTTCTCTTCTTTTCTCTTCTTTTCTCATTTCTCTTCTCTCTTTTCACTTCTTTTCTCTTTTCTCTTTTGTCTTCTTTTCTTGTCTCTTTTCTCTTTTCTCTTCTTTTCTCTTCTTTTCTCTTTTCTCTTTTGTCTTCTTTTCTTGTCTCTTTTCTCTTTTCTCTTCTTTTCTCTTCTTTTCTCTTTTCTCTTTTGTCTTTTCTCTTCTTTTCCCTTTTCTCTTTTCTCTTCTTCTCTCTTCTTTTCTCTTTTCTCATTTCTCTTCTTTTCTCTTTTCTCTTCTTTTCTCTTTTCTCTTTTCATCAAATTCCCTTCTTTTCTCTTTTCTCTTTTCTCTTATTCTTTTCACTTCTTTTCTCTTCTTTTAACTTCTTTTCTCTTTTCCCTTTTCTCTTCTTTTCTCTTCTTTTCTCATTTCTCTTCTCTCTTTTCTCTTCTCTTTTCTCTTCTTTCCTCTTTTTTCTTCTCCCTTCTTTTCTCTTTTCTCTTTGAACTTTTTTTCTCTTCTGTCCCTTTTATCTTCTTTTCTCTTCTCTTCTCTTTTCTCTTTTGTCTTCTTTTCTATTCTTTTCTCTTCTTTTCTCTTTTCCCTTCTTTTCTCTTTTCTCTTTTCTCCTCTATTCTCTTCTTTTCTCTTTTCCCTTTTCTCATTTCTCTTCTTTTCTCTTCTTTTCTCTTCCCTCTCTTTTTCTCTTCCTTCGCTTTTCTTTTTTCTCTTTTCTCATTTTTTCTCTTGTTTTTCAGCTTTTCTCTTCTTTGTCCTTTCTCTTCTTTTCTACCTTTTCTCTTCTTTTTTCTTTTCTCTTTTGTCTTCTTTTCTTGTCTCTTTTCTCTTTTCTCTTCTTTTCTCTTTTCTCATTTCTATTATTCTTTTCACTTCATTTCTCTTCTTTTATCTTCTTTTCTCTTTTCCTTTTTCTCTTCTTTTCTCTTCTTTTCTCTTCTTTTCTCTTTTCTCTTTTCTCTTTACTCTTCTTTTCTCTTCTTTTCTCATTTCTCTTTTCTCCTCTTTTTTCTGCTTTTCTCTTCTTTTCTCTTCTTTCTCTTTTCTCTTCCCTTTTCTCTCTTCTCTTCCTTTCTCTTTTCTCTTCTTTTCTCTTCTTTTCTTTCTCTTCTCTCTTCTCTCTTCTTTTCTCTTTTCTCTTCTTTTTTCTTCTTTTCTCTTTTTTCTTTTCCCTTCATTTCTCTTTTCTCTTTTAACTTATTTTCTCTTCTGTCCCTTTTATCTTCTTTTCTCTTCTCTTCTCTGTTCTCTTTTGTCTTCTTTTCTATTCTTCTCTCTTCTTTTCTCTTTTCCCTTTTCTCTTCTTTTCTCGTTTCTCTTCTTTTCTCTTTGCTCTTCCTTTTTCTTCTTTTCTCTTCTATTCTCTTTTTTCTTTTCTCTTCTTTTCCCTTTTCTCTTTTCTCTTCTTTTCTCTTCTTTTCTCATTTCTCTACTGTCTTTTCTCGTCTTTTCTCTTTTCTCTTTTCTCTTCTCTTTTCTCTTCTTTTCTCTTTATTCTTTTCCCTTCTTTTCTCTTTTCTCTTTTCTCTTTTAACTTATGTTCTCTACTGTCCCTTTTATCTTCTTTTCTCTTTTGTCTTCTTTTCTCTTCTTTTCACTTTTCTCTTTTCTCCTCTATTCTCTTCTTTTCTCATTTCTCTTTTCTCTTCTCTTTTCTCTTCTTTTCTCTTTATTCTTTTCCCTTCTTTTCTCTTTTCTCTTTTCTCTTTTAACTTACGTTATCTACTGTCCCTTTTATCTTCTTTTCTCTTTTGTCTTCTTTTCTCTTCTTTTCTCTTTTCTCTTTTCTCCTCTATTCTCTTCTTTTCTCATTTCTCTTCTTTTCTCTTCTTTTCTATTTCCTCTTATCTCTTTTCTCTTTTCTCTCTTTTTCACTACTTTTCGCTTTTCTTATTTCTCTTTTCTCTTATTTCTCTTCTTTTCTATTCTTTTCTCAGCTTTTCTCTTCTTTGTCCTTTCTCTTCCTTTCTATCTTTTCTCTTCTTTTCTCTTTTGTCTTTTCTCTTCTTTTCCCTTTTCTCTTTTCTCTTCTTTTCTCTTCTTTTCTCATTTCTCTTCTCTCTTTTCTCTTCTTTTCTCTTTTCTCTTTTCTCTTCTTTTCTTGTCTCTTCTCTTTTCTCTTCTTCTCTCTTCTTTGCTCTTTTCTCATTTCTCTTCTTTTACTCTTTTTTTCTCTTCTTTTCTCTTTTCTCTTCTTTTCTCTTTTCTCTTTTGTCTTCTTTTCTTGTCTCTTTTCCCTTTTCTCTTCTTTTCTCTTCTTTTCTCTTTTCTCTTTTGTCTTCTCTTCTTGTCTCTTCTCTTTTCTCTTCTTCTCTCTTCTTTTCTCTTTTATCATTTCTCTTCTTTTACTCTTTTTTCTCTTCTTTTCTCTTTTCTCCTCTTTTCTCTTTTGTCTTTTCATCTATTTTCCCTTCTTTTCTCTTTTCTCTTTTCTCTTCTTTTCTCTTTTCTCTTTTCTCTTTTCTCTTCTTTTCTCTTCTTTTCTCATTTCTCTTTTCTCTTCTTTTCTCTTCTTTCTCTTTTCTGTTCTCTTTTCTCTTTTCTCTTCCTTTCTCTTTTCTCTTCTTTTCTCTTCTTTTCATTCTCTTCTGTCTTTTCTCTTCTTTTCTCTTTTCTCTTCTTTTCTCTTTTCTGTTTTTTTTCTTCTTTTCTCTTCTATTCTCTTTTTTCTTTTCTCTTCTTTTCTCTTTTCTCTTTTCTCTTCTATTCCCCTTTCTCTTTTCTCTTCTTCTCTCTCCTTTTCTCTTTTCTCATTTCTCTTCTTTTACTTTTTTTTCTCTTCTTTTCTCTTTTTTCTTCTTTTCTCTTTTCCCTTTTCTCTTCTTTTCTCTTCTTTTCTCTTTTCTCTTTTGTCTTCTCTTCTTGTCTCTTCTCTTTTCTCTACTTCTCTCGTCTTTTCTCTTTTCTCATTTCTCTTCTTTTGCTCTTTTTTTCTCTTCTTTTCTCTGCTTTTCTATTTCCTCTTAGCTCTTTTCTCTTTCCTCTCTTTTTCACTACTTTTCGCTTTTCTTTTTTCTCTTTTCTCTTATTACTCTTCTTTTCTCTTCTTTTCTCAGCTTTTCTCTTCTTTGTCCTTTCTCTTCCTTTCTATCTTTTCTCTTCTTTTCTTTTTTGTCTTTTCTCTTCTATTCCCTTTTCTCTTTTCTCTTCTTTTCTCTTCTTTTCTCATTTCTCTTCTCTCTTTTCTCTTCTTTTCTCTTTTCTCTTTTGTCTTCTTTTCTTGTCTCTTTTCTCTTTTCTCTTCTTTTCTCTTCTTTTCTCTTTTCTCTTTTGTCTTCTCTTCTTGTCTCTTCTCTTTTCTCTTCTTCTCTCTTCTTTTCTCTTTTCTCATTTCTCTTCTTTCTCTTTTCTCTTCTTTTCTCTTTTCTCTTTTCATCAAATTCCCTTCTTTTCTCTTTTCTCTTTTCTCTTATTCTTTTCACTTCTTTTCTCTTCTTTTAACTTCTTTTCTCTTTTCCCTTTTCTCTTCTTTTCTCTTCTTTTCTCATATCTCTTCTCTCTTTTCTCTTCTCTTTTCTCTTCTTTTCTCTTTTTTCTTCTCCCTTCTTTTCTCTTTTCTCTTTGAACTTATTTTCTCTTCTGTCCCTTTTATCTTCTTTTGTCTTCTCTTCTCTTTACTCTTTTGTCTTCTTTTCTATTCTTTTGTCTTCTTTTCTCTTTTCCCTTCTTTTCTCTTTTCTCTTTTCTCCTCTATTCTCTTCTTTTCTCTTTTCCCTTTTCTCATTTCTCTTCTTTTCTATTTGCTCTTATCTCTTTTCTCTTCCCTCTCTTTTTCTCTTCCTTCGCTTTTCTTTTTTCTCTTTTATCATTTTTTCTCTTGTTTTTCAGCTTTTCTCTTCTTTGTCCTTTCTCTTCTTTTCTACCTTTTCTCTTCTTTTTTCTTTTCTCTTTTGTCTTCTTTTCTTGTCTCTTTTCTCTTTTCTCTTCTTTTCTCTTTTCTCATTTCTATTATTCTTTTCACTTCATTTCGCTTCTTTTACCTTCTTTTCTCTTTTCCTTTTTCTCTTCTTTTCTCTTCTTTTCTCTTCTTTTCTCTTTTCTCTTTTCTCTTTACTCTTCTTTTCTCTTCTTTTCTCATTTCTCTTTTCTGCTCTTTTTTCTGCTTTTCTCTTCTTTTCTCTTCTCTTCTCTTTTCTCTTCCCTTTTCTCTCTTCTCTTCCTTTCTCTTTTCTCTTCTTTTCTCTTCTTTTCTTTCTCTTCTCTCTTCTCTCTTCTTTTCTCTTTTCTCTTCTTTTTTCTTCTTTTCTCTTCTTTTCTCTTTTTTCTTTTCCCTTCATTTCTCTTTTCTCTTTTAACTTATTTTCTCTTCTGTCCCTTTTATCTTCTTTTCTCTTCTCTTCTCTTTTCTCTTTTGTCTTCTTTTCTATTCTTCTCTCTTCTTTTCTCTTTTCCCTTTTCTCTTCTTTTCTCGTTTCTCTTCTTTTCTCTTTGCTCTTCCTTTTTCTTCTTTACTCTTCTTTTCTCTTCTTTTCTCATTTCTCTTTTCTCCTCTTTTTTCTGCTTTTCTCTTCTTTTCTCTTCTTTCTCTTTTCTGTTCCCTTTTCTCTCTTCTCTTCCTTTCTCTTTTCTCTTCTTTTCTCTTCTTTTCTTTCTCTTCTCTCTTTTCTCTTCTTTTCTCTTTTCTCTTCTCTCTTCTTTTCTCTTTTCTCTTCTTTTTTCTGCTTTTCTCTTCTTTTCTCTTTTTTCTTTTCCCTTCATTTCTCTTTTCTCTTTTAACTTATTTTCTCTTCTGTCCCTTTTATCTTCTTTTCTCTTCTCTTCTCTGTTCTCTTTTGTCTTCTTTTCTATTCTTCTCTCTTCTTTTCTCTTTTCCCTTTTCTCGTCTTTTCTCATTTCTCTTCTTTTCTCTTTGCTCTTCCTTTTTCTTCTTTTGTCTTCTTTTCTCTTCTTTTCTCTTTTCTCTTTTCTCTTTACTCTTCTTTTCTCTTCTTTTCTCATTTCTCTTTTCTCCTCTTTTTTCTGCTTTTCTCTTCTTTTCTCTTCTTTCTCTTTTCTGTTCCCTTTTCTCTCATCTCTTCCTTTCTCTTTTCTCTTCTTTTCTCTTCTTTTCTTTCTCTTCTCTCTTTTCTCTTCTTTTCTCTTTTCTCTTCTCTCTTCTTTTCTCTTTTCTCTTCTTTTTTCTTCTTTTCTCTTCTTTTCTCTTTTTTCTTTTCCCTTCATTTCTCTTTTCTCTTTTAACTTATTTTCTCTTCTGTCCCTTTTATCTTCTTTTCTCTTCTCTTTTCTCTTTTGTCTTCTTTTCTATTCTTCTCTCTTCTTTTCTCTTTTCCCTTTTCTCTTCTTTTCTCGTTTCTCTTCTTTTCTCTTTGCTCTTCCTTTTTCTTCTTTTCTCTTCTATTCTCTTTTTTCTTTTCTCTTCTTTTCCCTTTTCTCTTTTCTCTTCTTTTCTCTTCTTTTCTCATTTCTCTACTGTCTTTTCTCTTCTTTTCTCTTTTCTCTTTTCTCTTTACTCTTCTTTTCTCTTCTTTTCTCATTTCTCTTATCTCCTCTTTTTTCTGCTTTTCTCTTCTTTTCTCTTCTTTCTCTTTTCTGTTCCCTTTTCTCTCTTCTCTTCCTTTCTCTTTTCTCTTCTTTTCTCTTCTTTTCTTTCTCTTCTCTCTTTTCTCTTCTTTTCTCTTTTCTCTTCTCTCTTCTTTTCTCTTCTTTTTTCTTCTTTTCTCTTCTTTTCTCTTTTTTCTTTTCCCTTCATTTCTCTTTTCTCTTTTAACTTATTTTCTCTTCTGTCCCTTTAATCTTCTTTTCTCTTCTCTTCTCTTTTCTCTTTTGTCTTCTTTTCTATTCTTCTCTCTTCTTTTCTCTTTTCCCTTTTCTCTTCTTTTCTCTTTTCTCTTCTTTTCTCTTTTCTCTTTTGTCTTCTTTTCTTGTCTCTTTTCTCTTTTCTCTTCTTTTCTCTTCTTTTCTCTTTTCTCTTTTGTCTTGTCTTCTTGTCTCTTCTCTTTTCTCTTCTTCTCTCTTCTTTTCTCTTTTCTCATTTCTCTTCTTTTACTTTTTTTTGTCTTCTTTTCTCTTTTCTCTTCTTTTCTCTTTGCTCTTCCTTTTTCTTCTTTTCTCTTCTATTCACTTTTTTCTTTTCTCTTCTTTTCCCTTTTCTCTTTTCTCTTCTTTTCTCTTCTTTTCTCATTTCTCTACTGTCTTTTCTCGTCTTTTCTCTTTTCTCTTTTCTCTTCTCTTTTCTCTTCTTTTCTCTTTATTCTTTTCCCTTCTTTTCTCTTTTCTCTTTTCTCTTTTAACTTATGTTCTCTACTGTCCCTTTTATCTTCTTTTCTCTTCTCTTCTCTTTTCTCTTTTGTCTTCTTTTCTATTCTTCTCTCTTCTTTTCTCTTTTCCCTTTTCTCTTCTTTTCTCGTTTCTCTTCTTTTCTCTTTGCTCTTCCTTTTTCTTCTTTTCTCTTCTATTCTCTTTTTTCTTTTCTCTTCTTTTCCCTTTTCTCTTTTCTCTTCTTTTCTCTTCTTTTCTCATTTCTTTACTGTCTTTTATCATCTTTTCTCTTTTCTCTTTTCTCTTCTCTTTTCTCTTCTTTTCTCTTTATTCTTTTCCCTTCTTTTCTCTTTTCTCTTTTCTCTTTTAACTTATTTTCTCTTCTGTCCCTTTTATCTTCTTTTCTCTTTTGTCTTCTTTTCTCTTCTTTTCTCTTTTCTCTTTTCTCCTCTATTCTCTTCTTTTCTCATTTCTCTTCTTTTCTCTTCGTTTCTATTTCCTCTTATCTCTTTTCTCTTTCCTCTTTTTTTCACTACTTTTCGCTTTTCTTTTTTCTCTTTTCTCTTATTACTCTTCTTTTCTCTTCTTTTCTCAGCTTTTCTCTTCTTTGTCCTTTCTCTTCCTTTCTATCTTTTCTCTTCTTTTCTCTTTTGTCTTTTCTCTTCTTTTCCCATTTCTCTTTTCTCTTCTTTTCTCTTCTTTTCTCATTTCTCTTCTCTCTTTTCACTTCTTTTCTCTTTTCTCTTTTGTCTTCTTTTCTTGTCTCTTTTCTCTTTTCTCTTCTTTTCTCTTCTTTTCTCTTTTCTCTTTTGTCTTTTCTCTTCTTTTCCCTTTTCTCTTTTCTCTTCTTCTCTCTTCTTTTCTCTTTTCTCATTTCTCTTCTTTTCTCTTTTCTCTTCTTTTCTCTTTTCTCTTTTCATCAAATTCCCTTCTTTTCTCTTTTCTCTTTTCTCTTATTCTTTTCACTTCTTTTCTCTTCTTTTAACTTCTTTTCTCTTTTCCCTTTTCTCTTCTTTTCTCTTCTTTTCTCATTTCTCTTCTCTCTTTTCTCTTCTCTTTTCTCTTCTTTCCTCTTTTTTCTTCTCCCTTCTTTTCTCTTTTCTCTTTGAACTTTTTTTCTCGTCTGTCCCTTTTATCTTCTTTTCTCTTCTCTTCTCTTTTCTCTTTTGTCTTCTTTTCTATTCTTTTCTCTTCTTTTCTCTTTTCCCTTCTTTTCTCTTTTCTCTTTTCTCCTCTATTCTCTTCTTTTCTCTTTTCCCTTTTCTCATTTCTCTTCTTTTCTCTTCTTTTCTCTTCCCTCTCTTTTTCTCTTCCTTCGCTTTTCTTTTTTCTCTTTTCTCATTTTTTCTCTTGTTTTTCAGCTTTTCTCTTCTTTGTCCTTTCTCTTCTTTTCTACCTTTTCTCTTCTTTTTTCTTTTCTCTTTTGTCTTCTTTTCTTGTCTCTTTTCTCTTTTCTCTTCTTTTCTCTTTTCTCATTTCTATTATTCTTTTCACTTCATTTCTCTTCTTTTATCTTCTTTTCTCTTTTCCTTTTTCTCTTCTTTTCTCTTCTTTTCTCTTTTCTCTTTTCTCTTTACTCTTCTTTTCTCTTCTTTTCTCATTTCTCTTTTCTCCTCTTTTTTCTGCTTTTCTCTTCTTTTCTCTTCTTTCTCTTTTCTCTTCCCTTTTCTCTCTTCTCTTCCTTTCTCTTTTCTCTTCTTTTCTCTTCTTTTCTTTCTCTTCTCTCTTCTCTCTTCTTTTCTCTTTTCTCTTCTTTTTTCTTCTTTTCTCTTTTTTCTTTTCCCTTCATTTCTCTTTTCTCTTTTAACTTATTTTCTCTACTGTCCCTTTTATCTTCTTTTCTCTTCTCTTCTCTGTTCTCTTTTGTCTTCTTTTCTATTCTTCTCTCTTCTTTTCTCTTTGCCCTTTTCTCTTCTTTTCTCGTTTCTCTTCTTTTCTCTTTGCTCTTCCTTTTTCTTCTTTTCTCTTCTATTCTCTTTTTTCTTTTCTCTTCTTTTCCCTTTTCTCTTTTCTCTTCTTTTCTCTTCTTTTCTCATTTCTCTACTGTCTTTTCTCGTCTTTTCTCTTTTCTCTTTTCTCTTCTCTTTTCTCTTCTTTTCTCTTTATTCTTTTCCCTTCTTTTCTCTTTTCTCTTTTCTCTTTTAACTTATGTTCTCTACTGTCCCTTTTATCTTCTTTTCTCTTTTGTCTTCTTTTCTCTTCTTTTCACTTTTCTCTTTTCTCCTCTATTCTCTTCTTTTCTCATTTCTCTTTTCTCTTCTCTTTTCTCTTCTTTTCTCTTTATTCTTTTCCCTTCTTTTCTCTTTTCTCTTTTCTCTTTTAACTTACGTTATCTACTGTCCCTTTTATCTTCTTTTCTCTTTTGTCTTCTTTTCTCTTCTTTTCTCTTTTCTCTTTTCTCCTCTATTCTCTTCTTTTCTCATTTCTCTTCTTTTCTCTTCTTTTCTATTTCCTCTTATCTCTTTTCTCTTTTCTCTCTTTTTCACTACTTTTCGCTTTTCTTATTTCTCTTTTCTCTTATTTCTCTTCTTTTCTATTCTTTTCTCAGCTTTTCTCTTCTTTGTCCTTTCTCTTCCTTTCTATCTTTTCTCTTCTTTTCTCTTTTGTCTTTTCTCTTCTTTTCCCTTTTCTCTTTTCTCTTCTTTTCTCTTCTTTTCTCATTTCTCTTCTCTCTTTTCTCTTCTTTTCTCTTTTCTCTTTTCTCTTCTTTTCTATTCTTCTCTCTTCTTTTCTCTTTTCCCTTTTCTCTTCTTTTCTCTTTTCTCTTCTTTTCTCTTTTCTCTTTTGTCTTCTTTTCTTGTCTCTTTTCTCTTTTCTCTTCTTTTCTCTTCTTTTCTCTTTTCTCTTTTGTCTTCTCTTCTTGTCTCTTCTCTTTTCTCTTCTTCTCTCTTCTTTTCTCTTTTCTCATTTCTCTTCTTTTACTTTTTTTTGTCTTCTTTTCTCTTTTCTCTTCTTTTCTCTTTGCTCTTCCTTTTTCTTCTTTTCTCTTCTATTCACTTTTTTCTTTTCTCTTCTTTTCCCTTTTCTCTTTTCTCTTCTTTTCTCTTCTTTTATCATTTCTCTACTGTCTTTTCTCGTCTTTTCTCTTTTCTCTTTTCTCTTCTCTTTTCTCTTCTTTTCTCTTTATTCTTTTCCCTTCTTTTCTCTTTTCTCTTTTCTCTTTTAACTTATGTTCTCTACTGTCCCTTTTATCTTCTTTTCTCTTCTCTTCTCTTTTCTCTTTTGTCTTCTTTTCTATTCTTCTCTCTTCTTTTCTCTTTTCCCTTTTCTCTTCTTTTCTCGTTTCTCTTCTTTTCTCTTTGCTCTTCCTTTTTCTTCTTTTCTCTTCTATTCTCTTTTTTCTTTTCTCTTCTTTTCCCTTTTCTCTTTTCTCTTCTTTTCTCTTCTTTTCTCATTTCTCTACTGTCTTTTATCATCTTTTCTCTTTTCTCTTTTCTCTTCTCTTTTCTCTTCTTTTCTCTTTATTCTTTTCCCTTCTTTTCTCTTTTCTCTTTTCTCTTTTAACTTATTTTCTCTTCTGTCCCTTTTATCTTCTTTTCTCTTTTGTCTTCTTTTCTCTTCTTTTCTCTTTTCTCTTTTCTCCTCTATTCTCTTCTTTTCTCATTTCTCTTCTTTTCTCTTCGTTTCTATTTCCTCTTATCTCTTTTCTCTTTCCTCTTTTTTTCACTACTTTTCGCTTTTCTTTTTTCTCTTTTCTCTTATTACTCTTCTTTTCTCTTCTTTTCTCAGCTTTTCTCTTCTTTGTCCTTTCTCTTCCTTTCTATCTTTTCTCTTCTTTTCTCTTTTGTCTTTTCTCTTCTTTTCCCATTTCTCTTTTCTCTTCTTTTCTCTTCTTTTCTCATTTCTCTTCTCTCTTTTCACTTCTTTTCTCTTTTCTCTTTTGTCTTCTTTTCTTGTCTCTTTTCTCTTTTCTCTTCTTTTCTCTTCTTTTCTCTTTTCTCTTTTGTCTTCTTTTCTTGTCTCTTTTCTCTATTCTCTTCTTTTCTCTTCTTTTCTCTTTTCTCTTTTGTCTTTTCTCTTCTTTTCCCTTTTCTCTTTTCTCTTCTTCTCTCTTCTTTTCTCTTTTCTCATTTCTCTTCTTTTCTCTTTTCTCTTCTTTTCTCTTTTCTCTTTTCATCAAATTCCCTTCTTTTCTCTTTTCTCTTTTCTCTTATTCTTTTCACTTCTTTTCTCTTCTTTTAACTTCTTTTCTCTTTTCCCTTTTCTCTTCTTTTCTCTTCTTTTCTCATTTCTCTTCTCTCTTTTCTCTTCTCTTTTCTCTTCTTTCCTCTTTTTTCTTCTCCCTTCTTTTCTCTTTTCTCTTTGAACTTTTTTTCTCTTCTGTCCCTTTTATCTTCTTTTCTCTTCTCTTCTCTTTTCTCTTTTGTCTTCTTTTCTATTCTTTTCTCTTCTTTTCTCTTTTCCCTTCTTTTCTCTTTTCTCTTTTCTCCTCTATTCTCTTCTTTTCTCTTTTCCCTTTTCTCATTTCTCTTCTTTTCTCTTCTTTTCTCTTCCCTCTCTTTTTCTCTTCCTTCGCTTTTCTTTTTTCTCTTTTCTCATTTTTTCTCTTGTTTTTCAGCTTTTCTCTTCTTTGTCCTTTCTCTTCTTTTCTACCTTTTCTCTTCTTTTTTCTTTTCTCTTTTGTCTTCTTTTCTTGTCTCTTTTCTCTTTTCTCTTCTTTTCTCTTTTCTCATTTCTATTATTCTTTTCACTTCATTTCTCTTCTTTTATCTTCTTTTCTCTTTTCCTTTTTCTCTTCTTTTCTCTTCTTTTCTCTTTTCTCTTTTCTCTTTACTCTTCTTTTCTCTTCTTTTCTCATTTCTCTTTTCTCCTCTTTTTTCTGCTTTTCTCTTCTTTTCTCTTCTTTCTCTTTTCTCTTCCCTTTTCTCTCTTCTCTTCCTTTCTCTTTTCTCTTCTTTTCTCTTCTTTTCTTTCTCTTCTCTCTTCTCTCTTCTTTTCTCTTTTCTCTTCTTTTTTCTTCTTTTCTCTTTTTTCTTTTCCCTTCATTTCTCTTTTCTCTTTTAACTTATTTTCTCTTCTGTCCCTTTTATCTTCTTTTCTCTTCTCTTCTCTGTTCTCTTTTGTCTTCTTTTCTATTCTTCTCTCTTCTTTTCTCTTTTCCCTTTTCTCTTCTTTTCTCGTTTCTCTTCTTTTCTCTTTGCTCTTCCTTTTTCTTCTTTTCTCTTCTATTCTCTTTTTTCTTTTCTCTTCTTTTCCCTTTTCTCTTTTCTCTTCTTTTCTCTTCTTTTCTCATTTCTCTACTGTCTTTTCTCGTCTTTTCTCTTTTCTCTTTTCTCTTCTCTTTTCTCTTCTTTTCTCTTTATTCTTTTCCCTTCTTTTCTCTTTTCTCTTTTCTCTTTTAACTTATGTTCTCTACTGTCCCTTTTATCTTCTTTTCTCTTTTGTCTTCTTTTCTCTTCTTTTCACTTTTCTCTTTTCTCCTCTATTCTCTTCTTTTCTCATTTCTCTTTTCTCTTCTCTTTTCTCTTCTTTTCTCTTTATTCTTTTCCCTTCTTTTCTCTTTTCTCTTTTCTCTTTTAACTTACGTTATCTACTGTCCCTTTTATCTTCTTTTCTCTTTTGTCTTCTTTTCTCTTCTTTTCTCTTTTCTCTTTTCTCCTCTATTCTCTTCTTTTCTCATTTCTCTTCTTTTCTCTTCTTTTCTATTTCCTCTTATCTCTTTTCTCTTTTCTCTCTTTTTCACTACTTTTCGCTTTTCTTATTTCTCTTTTCTCTTATTTCTCTTCTTTTCTATTCTTTTCTCAGCTTTTCTCTTCTTTGTCCTTTCTCTTCCTTTCTATCTTTTCTCTTCTTTTCTCTTTTGTCTTTTCTCTTCTTTTCCCTTTTCTCTTTTCTCTTCTTTTCTCTTCTTTTCTCATTTCTCTTCTCTCTTTTCTCTTCTTTTCTCTTTTCTCTTTTGTCTTCTTTTCTTGTCTCTTCTCTTTTCTCTTCTTCTCTCTTCTTTTCTCTTTTCTCATTTCTCTTCTTTCTCTTTTCTCTTCTTTTCTCTTTTCTCTTTTCATCAAATTCCCTTCTTTTCTCTTTTCTCTTTTCTCTTATTCTTTTCACTTCTTTTCTCTTCTTTTAACTTCTTTTCTCTTTTCCCTTTTCTCTTCTTTTCTCATTTCTCTTCTCTCTTTTCTCTTCTCTTTTCTCTTCTTTTCTCTTTTTTCTTCTCCCTTCTTTTCTCTTTTCTCTTTGAACTTATTTTCTCTTCTGTCCCTTTTATCTTCTTTTCTCTTCTCTTCTCTTTACTCTTTTGTCTTCTTTTCTATTCTTTTGTCTTCTTTTCTCTTTTCCCTTCTTTTCTCTTTTCTCTTTTCTCCTCTATTCTCTTCTTTTCTCTTTTCCCTTTTCTCATTTCTCTTCTTTTCTATTTGCTCTTATCTCTTTTCTCTTCCCTCTCTTTTTCTCTTCCTTCGCTTTTCTTTTTTCTCTTTTATCATTTTTTCTCTTGTTTTTCAGCTTTTCTCTTCTTTGTCCTTTCTCTTCTTTTCTACCTTTTCTCTTCTTTTTTCCTTTCTCTTTTGTCTTCTTTTCTTGTCTCTTTTCTCTTTTCTCTTCTTTTCTCTTTTCTCATTTCTATTATTCTTTTCACTTCATTTCGCTTCTTTTACCTTCTTTTCTCTTTTCCTTTTTCTCTTCTTTTCTCTTCTTTTCTCTTCTTTTCTCTTTTCTCTTTTCTCTTTACTCTTCTTTTCTCTTCTTTTCTCATTTCTCTTTTCTGCTCTTTTTTCTGCTTTTCTCTTCTTTTCTCTTCTCTTCTCTTTTCTCTTCCCTTTTCTCTCTTCTCTTCCTTTCTCTTTTCTCTTCTTTTCTCTTCTTTTCTTTCTCTTCTCTCTTCTCTCTTCTTTTCTCTTTTCTCTTCTTTTTTCTTCTTTTCTCTTCTTTTCTCTTTTTTCTTTTCCCTTCATTTCTCTTTTCTCTTTTAACTTATTTTCTCTTCTGTCCCTTTTATCTTCTTTTCTCTTCTCTTCTCTTTTCTCTTTTGTCTTCTTTTCTATTCTTCTCTCTTCTTTTCTCTTTTCCCTTTTCTCTTCTTTTCTCGTTTCTCTTCTTTTCTCTTTGCTCTTCCTTTTTCTTCTTTACTCTTCTTTTCTCTTCTTTTCTCATTTCTCTTTTCTCCTCTTTTTTCTGCTTTTCTCTTCTTTTCTCTTCTTTCTCTTTTCTGTTCCCTTTTCTCTCTTCTCTTCCTTTCTCTTTTCTCTTCTTTTCTCTTCTTTTCTTTCTCTTCTCTCTTTTCTCTTCTTTTCTCTTTTCTCTTCTCTCTTCTTTTCTCTTTTCTCTTCTTTTTTCTGCTTTTCTCTTCTTTTCTCTTTTTTCTTTTCCCTTCATTTCTCTTTTCTCTTTTAACTTATTTTCTCTTCTGTCCCTTTTATCTTCTTTTCTCTTCTCTTCTCTGTTCTCTTTTGTCTTCTTTTCTATTCTTCTCTCTTCTTTTCTCTTTTCCCTTTTCTCGTCTTTTCTCATTTCTCTTCTTTTCTCTTTGCTCTTCCTTTTTCTTCTTTTGTCTTCTTTTCTCTTCTTTTCTCTTTTCTCTTTTCTCTTTACTCTTCTTTTCTCTTCTTTTCTCATTTCTCTTTTCTCCTCTTTTTTCTGCTTTTCTCTTCTTTTCTCTTCTTTCTCTTTTCTGTTCCCTTTTCTCTCTTCTCTTCCTTTCTCTTTTCTCTTCTTTTCTCTTCTTTTCTTTCTCTTCTCTCTTTTCTCTTCTTTTCTCTTTTCTCTTCTCTCTTCTTTTCTCTTTTCTCTTCTTTTTTCTTCTTTTCTCTTCTTTTCTCTTTTTTCTTTTCCCTTCATTTCTCTTTTCTCTTTTAACTTATTTTCTCTTCTGTCCCTTTTATCTTCTTTTCTCTTCTCTTTTCTCTTTTGTCTTCTTTTCTATTCTTCTCTCTTCTTTTCTCTTTTCCCTTTTCTCTTCTTTTCTCGTTTCTCTTCTTTTCTCTTTGCTCTTCCTTTTTCTTCTTTTCTCTTCTATTCTCTTTTTTCTTTTCTCTTCTTTTCCCTTTTCTCTTTTCTCTTCTTTTCTCTTCTTTTCTCATTTCTCTACTGTCTTTTCTCGTCTTTTCTCTTTTCTCTTTTCTCTTCTTTTTTCTCTTCTTTTCTCTTTATTCTTTTCCCTTCTTTTCTCTTTTCTCTTTTAACTTATTTTCTCTTCTGTCCCTTTTATCTTCTTTTCTCTTTTGTCTTCTGTTCTTATCTTTTCTCTTTTCTCTTTTCTCCTCTATTCTCTTCTTTTCTCATTTCTCTTCTTTTCTCTTCTCTTCTATTTTCTCTTTTGTCTTCTTTTCTATTCTTCTCTCTTCTTTTCTCTTTTCCCTTTTCTCTTCTTTTCTCTTTTCTCTTCTTTTCTCTTTTCTCTTTTGTCTTCTTTTCTTGTCTCTTTTCTCTTTTCTCTTCTTTTCTCTTCTTTTCTCTTTTCTCTTTTGTCTTCTCTTCTTGTCTCTTCTCTTTCCTCTTCTTCTCTCTTCTTTTCTCTTTTCTCATTTCTCTTCTTTTACTCTTTTTTTCTCTTCTTTTCTCTTTTCTCTTCTTTTCTCTTTGCTCTTCCTTTTTCTTCTTTTCTCTTCTATTCTCTTTTTTCTTTTCTCTTCTTTTCCCTTTTCTCTTTTCTCTTCTTTTCTCTTCTTTTCTCATTTCTCTACTGACTTTTCTCGTCTTTTCTCTTTTCTCTTTTCTCTTCACTTTTCTCTTCTTTTCTCTTTATTCTTTTCCCTTCTTTTCTCTTTTCTCTTTTCTCTTTTAACTTACGTTATCTACTGTCCCTTTTATCTTCTTTTCTCTTTTGTCTTCTTTTCTCTTCTTTTCTCTTTTCTCTTTTCTCCTCTATTCTCTTCTTTTCTCATTTCTCTTCTTTTCTCTTCTTTTCTATTTCCTCTTATCTCTTTTCTCTTTTCTCTCTTTTTCACTACTTTTCGCTTTTCTTATTTCTCTTTTCTCTTATTTCTCTTCTTTTCTATTCTTTTCTCAGCTTTTCTCTTCTTTGTCCTTTCTCTTCCTTTCTATCTTTTCTCTTCTTTTCTCTTTTGTCTTTTCTCTTCTTTTCCCTTTTCTCTTTTCTCTTCTTTTCTCTTCTTTTCTCATTTCTCTTCTCTCTTTTCTCTTCTTTTCTCTTTTCTCTTTTGTCTTCTTTTCTTGTCTCTTCTCTTTTCTCTTCTTCTCTCTTCTTTGCTCTTTTCTCATTTCTCTTCTTTTACTCTTTTTTTCTCTTCTTTTCTCTTTTCTCTTCTTTTCTCTTTTCTCTTTTGTCTTCTTTTCTTGTCTCTTTTCCCTTTTCCCTTCTTTTCTCTTCTTTTCTCTTTTCTCTTTTGTCTTCTCTTCTTGTCTCTTCTCTTTTCTCTTCTTCTCTCTTCTTTTCTCTTTTATCATTTCTCTTCTTTTACTCTTTTTTCTGTTCTTTTCTCTTTTCTCTTCTTTTCTCTTTTCTCTTTTCTCTTTTCTCTTCTTTTCTCTTCATTTCTCATTTCTCTTTTCTCTTCTTTTCTCTTCTTTCTCTTTTCTGTTCTCTTTTCTCTTTTCTCTTCCTTTCTCTTTTCTCTTCTTTTCTCTTCTTTTCATTCTCTTCTGTCTTTTCTCTTCTTTTCTCTTTTCTCTTCTTTTCTCTTTTCTGTTTTTTTTCTTCTTTTCTCTTCTATTCTCTTTTTTCTTTTCTCTTCTTCTCTCTTTTCTCTTTTCTCTTCTATTCCCCTTTCTCTTTTCTCTTCTTCTCTCTCCTTTTCTCTTTTCTCATTTCTCTTCTTTTACTTTTTTTTCTCTTCTTTTCTCTTTTTTCTTCTTTTCTCTTTTCCCTTTTCTCTTCTTTTCTCTTCTTTTCTCTTTTCTCTTTTGTCTTCTCTTCTTGTCTCTTCTCTTTTCTCTACTTCTCTTGTCTTTTCTCTTTTCTCATTTCTCTTCTTTTGCTCTTTTTTTCTCTTCTTTTCTCTTCTTTTCTATTTCCTCTTAGCTCTTTTCTCTTTCCTCTCTTTTTCACTACTTTTCGCTTTTCTTTTTTCTCTTTTCTCTTATTACTCTTCTTTTCTCTTCTTTTCTCAGCTTTTCTCTTCTTTGTCCTTTCTCTTCCTTTCTATCTTTTCTCTTCTTTTCTTTTTGGTCTTTTCTCTTCTATTCCCTTTTCTCTTTTCTCTTCTTTTCTCTTCTTTTCTCATTTCTCTTCTCTCTTTTCTCTTCTTTTCTCTTTTCTCTTTTGTCTTCTTTTCTTGTCTCTTTTCTCTTTTCTCTTCTTTTCTCTTCTTTTCTCTTTTCTCTTTTGTCTTCTCTTCTTGTCTCTTCTCTTTTCTCTTCTTCTCTCTTCTTTTCTCTTTTCTCATTTCTCTTCTTTCTCTTTTCTCTTCTTTTCTCTTTTCTCTTTTCATCAAATTCCCTTCTTTTCTCTTTTCTCTTTTCTCTTATTCTTTTCACTTCTTTTCTCTTCTTTTAACTTCTTTTCTCTTTTCCCTTTTCTCTTCTTTTCTCTTCTTTTCTCATTTCTCTTCTCTCTTTTCTCTTCTCTTTTCTCTTCTTTTCTCTTTTTTCTTCTCCCTTCTTTTCTCTTTTCTCTTTGAACTTATTTTCTCTTCTGTCCCTTTTATCTTCTTTTCTCTTCTCTTCTCTTTACTCTTTTGTCTTCTTTTCTATTCTTTTGTCTTCTTTTCTCTTTTCCCTTCTTTTCTCTTTTCTCTTTTCTCCTCTATTCTCTTCTTTTCTCTTTTCCCTTTTCTCATTTCTCTTCTTTTCTATTTGCTCTTATCTCTTTTCTCTTCCCTCTCTTTTTCTCTTCCTTCGCTTTTCTTTTTTCTCTTTTATCATTTTTTCTCTTGTTTTTCAGCTTTTCTCTTCTTTGTCCTTTCTCTTCTTTTCTACCTTTTCTCTTCTTTTTTCTTTTCTCTTTTGTCTTCTTTTCTTGTCTCTTTTCTCTTTTCTCTTCTTTTCTCTTTTCTCATTTCTATTATTCTTTTCACTTCATTTCGCTTCTTTTACCTTCTTTTCTCTTTTCCTTTTTCTCTTCTTTTCTCTTCTTTTCTCTTTTCTCTTTTCTCTTTACTCTTCTTTTCTCTTCTTTTCTCATTTCTCTTTTCTCCTCTTTTTTCTGCTTTTCTCTTCTTTTCTCTTCTCTTCTCTTTTCTCTTCCCTTTTCTCTCTTCTCTTCCTTTCTCTTTTCTCTTCTTTTCTCTTCTTTTCTTTCTCTTCTCTCTTCTCTCTTCTTTTCTCTTTTCTCTTCTTTTTTCTTCTTTTCTCTTCTTTTCTCTTTTTTCTTTTCCCTTCATTTCTCTTTTCTCTTTTAACTTATTTTCTCTTCTGTCCCTTTTATCTTCTTTTCTCTTCTCTTCTCTTTTCTCTTTTGTCTTCTTTTCTATTCTTCTCTCTTCTTTTCTCTTTTCCCTTTTCTCTTCTTTTCTCGTTTCTCTTCTTTTCTCTTTGCTCTTCCTTTTTCTTCTTTACTCTTCTTTTCTCTTCTTTTCTCATTTCTCTTTTCTCCTCGTTTTTCTGCTTTTCTCTTCTTTTCTCTTCTTTCTCTTTTCTCTTCCCTTTTCTCTCTTCTCTTCCTTTCTCTTTTCTCTTCTTTTCTCTTCTTTTCTTTCTCTTCTCTCTTTTCTCTTCTTTTCTCTTTTCTCTTCTCTCTTCTTTTCTCTTTTCTCTTCTTTTTTCTGCTTTTCTCTTCTTTTCTCTTTTTTCTTTTCCCTTCATTTCTCTTTTCTCTTTTAACTTATTTTCTCTTCTGTCCCTTTTATCTTCTTTTCTCTTCTCTTCTCTGTTCTCTTTTGTCTTCTTTTCTATTCTTCTCTCTTCTTTTCTCTTTTCCCTTTTCTCGTCTTTTCTCATTTCTCTTCTTTTCTCTTTGCTCTTCCTTTTTCTTCTTTTGTCTTCTTTTCTCTTCTTTTCTCTTTTCTCTTTTCTCTTTACTCTTCTTTTCTCTTCTTTTCTCATTTCTCTTTTCTCCTCTTTTTTCTGCTTTTCTCTTCTTTTCTCTTCTTTCTCTTTTCTGTTCCCTTTTCTCTCTTCTCTTCCTTTCTCTTTTCTCTTCTTTTCTCTTCTTTTCTTTCTCTTCTCTCTTTTCTCTTCTTTTCTCTTTTCTCTTCTCTCTTCTTTTCTCTTTTCTCTTTTTTTTTCTTCTTTTCTCTTCTTTTCTCTTTTTTCTTTTCCCTTCATTTCTCTTTTCTCTTTTAACTTATTTTCTCTTCTGTCCCTTTTATCTTCTTTTCTCTTCTCTTTTCTCTTTTGTCTTCTTTTCTATTCTTCTCTCTTCTTTTCTCTTTTCCCTTTTCTCTTCTTTTCTCGTTTCTCTTCTTTTCTCTTTGCTCTTCCTTTTTCTTCTTTTCTCTTCTATTCTCTTTTTTCTTTTCTCTTCTTTTCCCTTTTCTCTTTTCTCTTCTTTTCTCTTCTTTTCTCATTTCTCTACTGTCTTTTCTCGTCTTTTCTCTTTTCTCTTTTCTCTTCTTTTTTCTCTTCTTTTCTCTTTATTCTTTTCCCTTCTTTTCTCTTTTCTCTTTTAACTTATTTTCTCTTCTGTCCCTTTTATCTTCTTTTCTCTTTTGTCTTCTGTTCTTATCTTTTCTCTTTTCTCTTTTCTCCTCTATTCTCTTCTTTTCTCATTTCTCTTCTTTTCTCTTCTCTTCTATTTTCTCTTTTGTCTTCTTTTCTATTCTTCTCTCTTCTTTTCTCTTTTCCCTTTTCTCTTCTTTTCTCTTTTCTCTTCTTTTCTCTTTTCTCTTTTGTCTTCTTTTCTTGTCTCTTTTCTCTTTTCTCTTCTTTTCTCTTCTTTTCTCTTTTCTCTTTTGTCTTCTCTTCTTGTCTCTTCTCTTTCCTCTTCTTCTCTCTTCTTTTCTCTTTTCTCATTTCTCTTCTTTTACTCTTTTTTTCTCTTCTTTTCTCTTTTCTCTTCTTTTCTCTTTGCTCTTCCTTTTTCTTCTTTTCTCTTCTATTCTCTTTTTTCTTTTCTCTTCTTTTCCCTTTTCTCTTTTCTCTTCTTTTCTCTTCTTTTCTCATTTCTCTACTGACTTTTCTCGTCTTTTCTCTTTTCTCTTTTCTCTTCACTTTTCTCTTCTTTTCTCTTTATTCTTTTCCCTTCTTTTCTCTTTTCTCTTTTCTCTTTTAACTTACGTTATCTACTGTCCCTTTTATCTTCTTTTCTCTTTTGTCTTCTTTTCTCTTCTTTTCTCTTTTCTCTTTTCTCCTCTATTCTCTTCTTTTCTCATTTCTCTTCTTTTCTCTTCTTTTCTATTTCCTCTTATCTCTTTTCTCTTTTCTCTCTTTTTCACTACTTTTCGCTTTTCTTATTTCTCTTTTCTCTTATTTCTCTTCTTTTCTATTCTTTTCTCAGCTTTTCTCTTCTTTGTCCTTTCTCTTCCTTTCTATCTTTTCTCTTCTTTTCTCTTTTGTCTTTTCTCTTCTTTTCCCTTTTCTCTTTTCTCTTCTTTTCTCTTCTTTTCTCATTTCTCTTCTCTCTTTTCTCTTCTTTTCTCTTTTCTCTTTTGTCTTCTTTTCTTGTCTCTTCTCTTTTCTCTTCTTCTCTCTTCTTTTCTCTTTTCTCATTTCTCTTCTTTCTCTTTTCTCTTCTTTTCTCTTTTCTCTTTTCATCAAATTCCCTTCTTTTCTCTTTTCTCTTTTCTCTTATTCTTTTCACTTCTTTTCTCTTCTTTTAACTTCTTTTCTCTTTTCCCTTTTCTCTTCTTTTCTCATTTCTCTTCTCTCTTTTCTCTTCTCTTTTCTCTTCTTTTCTCTTTTTTCTTCTCCCTTCTTTTCTCTTTTCTCTTTGAACTTATTTTCTCTTCTGTCCCTTTTATCTTCTTTTCTCTTCTCTTCTCTTTACTCTTTTGTCTTCTTTTCTATTCTTTTGTCTTCTTTTCTCTTTTCCCTTCTTTTCTCTTTTCTCTTTTCTCCTCTATTCTCTTCTTTTCTCTTTTCCCTTTTCTCATTTCTCTTCTTTTCTATTTGCTCTTATCTCTTTTCTCTTCCCTCTCTTTTTCTCTTCCTTCGCTTTTCTTTTTTCTCTTTTATCATTTTTTCTCTTGTTTTTCAGCTTTTCTCTTCTTTGTCCTTTCTCTTCTTTTCTACCTTTTCTCTTCTTTTTTCCTTTCTCTTTTGTCTTCTTTTCTTGTCTCTTTTCTCTTTTCTCTTCTTTTCTCTTTTCTCATTTCTATTATTCTTTTCACTTCATTTCGCTTCTTTTACCTTCTTTTCTCTTTTCCTTTTTCTCTTCTTTTCTCTTCTTTTCTCTTCTTTTCTCTTTTCTCTTTTCTCTTTACTCTTCTTTTCTCTTCTTTTCTCATTTCTCTTTTCTGCTCTTTTTTCTGCTTTTCTCTTCTTTTCTCTTCTCTTCTCTTTTCTCTTCCCTTTTCTCTCTTCTCTTCCTTTCTCTTTTCTCTTCTTTTCTCTTCTTTTCTTTCTCTTCTCTCTTCTCTCTTCTTTTCTCTTTTCTCTTCTTTTTTCTTCTTTTCTCTTCTTTTCTCTTTTTTCTTTTCCCTTCATTTCTCTTTTCTCTTTTAACTTATTTTCTCTTCTGTCCCTTTTATCTTCTTTTCTCTTCTCTTCTCTTTTCTCTTTTGTCTTCTTTTCTATTCTTCTCTCTTCTTTTCTCTTTTCCCTTTTCTCTTCTTTTCTCGTTTCTCTTCTTTTCTCTTTGCTCTTCCTTTTTCTTCTTTACTCTTCTTTTCTCTTCTTTTCTCATTTCTCTTTTCTCCTCTTTTTTCTGCTTTTCTCTTCTTTTCTCTTCTTTCTCTTTTCTGTTCCCTTTTCTCTCTTCTCTTCCTTTCTCTTTTCTCTTCTTTTCTCTTCTTTTCTTTCTCTTCTCTCTTTTCTCTTCTTTTCTCTTTTCTCTTCTCTCTTCTTTTCTCTTTTCTCTTCTTTTTTCTGCTTTTCTCTTCTTTTCTCTTTTTTCTTTTCCCTTCATTTCTCTTTTCTCTTTTAACTTATTTTCTCTTCTGTCCCTTTTATCTTCTTTTCTCTTCTCTTCTCTGTTCTCTTTTGTCTTCTTTTCTATTCTTCTCTCTTCTTTTCTCTTTTCCCTTTTCTCGTCTTTTCTCATTTCTCTTCTTTTCTCTTTGCTCTTCCTTTTTCTTCTTTTGTCTTCTTTTCTCTTCTTTTCTCTTTTCTCTTTTCTCTTTACTCTTCTTTTCTCTTCTTTTCTCATTTCTCTTTTCTCCTCTTTTTTCTGCTTTTCTCTTCTTTTCTCTTCTTTCTCTTTTCTGTTCCCTTTTCTCTCTTCTCTTCCTTTCTCTTTTCTCTTCTTTTCTCTTCTTTTCTTTCTCTTCTCTCTTTTCTCTTCTTTTCTCTTTTCTCTTCTCTCTTCTTTTCTCTTTTCTCTTCTTTTTTCTTCTTTTCTCTTCTTTTCTCTTTTTTCTTTTCCCTTCATTTCTCTTTTCTCTTTTAACTTATTTTCTCTTCTGTCCCTTTTATCTTCTTTTCTCTTCTCTTTTCTCTTTTGTCTTCTTTTCTATTCTTCTCTCTTCTTTTCTCTTTTCCCTTTTCTCTTCTTTTCTCGTTTCTCTTCTTTTCTCTTTGCTCTTCCTTTTTCTTCTTTTCTCTTCTATTCTCTTTTTTCTTTTCTCTTCTTTTCCCTTTTCTCTTTTCTCTTCTTTTCTCTTCTTTTCTCATTTCTCTACTGTCTTTTCTCGTCTTTTCTCTTTTCTCTTTTCTCTTCTTTTTTCTCTTCTTTTCTCTTTATTCTTTTCCCTTCTTTTCTCTTTTCTCTTTTAACTTATTTTCTCTTCTGTCCCTTTTATCTTCTTTTCTCTTTTGTCTTCTGTTCTTATCTTTTCTCTTTTCTCTTTTCTCCTCTATTCTCTTCTTTTCTCATTTCTCTTCTTTTCTCTTCTCTTCTATTTTCTCTTTTGTCTTCTTTTCTATTCTTCTCTCTTCTTTTCTCTTTTCCCTTTTCTCTTCTTTTCTCTTTTCTCTTCTTTTCTCTTTTCTCTTTTGTCTTCTTTTCTTGTCTCTTTTCTCTTTTCTCTTCTTTTCTCTTCTTTTCTCTTTTCTCTTTTGTCTTCTCTTCTTGTCTCTTCTCTTTCCTCTTCTTCTCTCTTCTTTTCTCTTTTCTCATTTCTCTTCTTTTACTCTTTTTTTCTCTTCTTTTCTCTTTTCTCTTCTTTTCTCTTTGCTCTTCCTTTTTCTTCTTTTCTCTTCTATTCTCTTTTTTCTTTTCTCTTCTTTTCCCTTTTCTCTTTTCTCTTCTTTTCTCTTCTTTTCTCATTTCTCTACTGACTTTTCTCGTCTTTTCTCTTTTCTCTTTTCTCTTCACTTTTCTCTTCTTTTCTCTTTATTCTTTTCCCTTCTTTTCTCTTTTCTCTTTTCTCTTTTAACTTACGTTATCTACTGTCCCTTTTATCTTCTTTTCTCTTTTGTCTTCTTTTCTCTTCTTTTCTCTTTTCTCTTTTCTCCTCTATTCTCTTCTTTTCTCATTTCTCTTCTTTTCTCTTCTTTTCTATTTCCTCTTATCTCTTTTCTCTTTTCTCTCTTTTTCACTACTTTTCGCTTTTCTTATTTCTCTTTTCTCTTATTTCTCTTCTTTTCTATTCTTTTCTCAGCTTTTCTCTTCTTTGTCCTTTCTCTTCCTTTCTATCTTTTCTCTTCTTTTCTCTTTTGTCTTTTCTCTTCTTTTCCCTTTTCTCTTTTCTCTTCTTTTCTCTTCTTTTCTCATTTCTCTTCTCTCTTTTCTCTTCTTTTCTCTTTTCTCTTTTGTCTTCTTTTCTTGTCTCTTCTCTTTTCTCTTCTTCTCTCTTCTTTGCTCTTTTCTCATTTCTCTTCTTTTACTCTTTTTTTCTCTTCTTTTCTCTTTTCTCTTCTTTTCTCTTTTCTCTTTTGTCTTCTTTTCTTGTCTCTTTTCCCTTTTCCCTTCTTTTCTCTTCTTTTCTCTTTTCTCTTTTGTCTTCTCTTCTTGTCTCTTCTCTTTTCTCTTCTTCTCTCTTCTTTTCTCTTTTATCATTTCTCTTCTTTTACTCTTTTTTCTCTTCTTTTCTCTTTTCTCTTCTTTTCTCTTTTCTCTTTTCTCTTTTCTCTTCTTTTCTCTTCTTTTCTCATTTCTCTTTTCTCTTCTTTTCTCTTCTTTCTCTTTTCTGTTCTCTTTTCTCTTTTCTCTTCCTTTCTCTTTTCTCTTCTTTTCTCTTCTTTTCATTCTCTTCTGTCTTTTCTCTTCTTTTCTCTTTTCTCTTCTTTTCTCTTTTCTGTTTTTTTTCTTCTTTTCTCTTCTATTCTCTTTTTTCTTTTCTCTTCTTCTCTCTTTTCTCTTTTCTCTTCTATTCCCCTTTCTCTTTTCTCTTCTTCTCTCTCCTTTTCTCTTTTCTCATTTCTCTTCTTTTACTTTTTTTTCTCTTCTTTTCTCTTTTTTCTTCTTTTCTCTTTTCCCTTTTCTCTTCTTTTCTCTTCTTTTCTCTTTTCTCTTTTGTCTTCTCTTCTTGTCTCTTCTCTTTTCTCTACTTCTCTTGTCTTTTCTCTTTTCTCATTTCTCTTCTTTTGCTCTTTTTTTCTCTTCTTTTCTCTTCTTTTCTATTTCCTCTTAGCTCTTTTCTCTTTCCTCTCTTTTTCACTACTTTTCGCTTTTCTTTTTTCTCTTTTCTCTTATTACTCTTCTTTTCTCTTCTTTTCTCAGCTTTTCTCTTCTTTGTCCTTTCTCTTCCTTTCTATCTTTTCTCTTCTTTTCTTTTTTGTCTTTTCTCTTCTATTCCCTTTTCTCTTTTCTCTTCTTTTCTCTTCTTTTCTCATTTCTCTTCTCTCTTTTCTCTTCTTTTCTCTTTTCTCTTTTGTCTTCTTTTCTTGTCTCTTTTCTCTTTTCTCTTCTTTTCTCTTCTTTTCTCTTTTCTCTTTTGTCTTCTCTTCTTGTCTCTTCTCTTTTCTCTTCTTCTCTCTTCTTTTCTCTTTTCTCATTTCTCTTCTTTCTCTTTTCTCTTCTTTTCTCTTTTCTCTTTTCATCAAATTCCCTTCTTTTCTCTTTTCTCTTTTCTCTTATTCTTTTCACTTCTTTTCTCTTCTTTTAACTTCTTTTCTCTTTTCCCTTTTCTCTTCTTTTCTCTTCTTTTCTCATTTCTCTTCTCTCTTTTCTCTTCTCTTTTCTCTTCTTTTCTCTTTTTTCTTCTCCCTTCTTTTCTCTTTTCTCTTTGAACTTATTTTCTCTTCTGTCCCTTTTATCTTCTTTTCTCTTCTCTTCTCTTTACTCTTTTGTCTTCTTTTCTATTCTTTTGTCTTCTTTTCTCTTTTCCCTTCTTTTCTCTTTTCTCTTTTCTCCTCTATTCTCTTCTTTTCTCTTTTCCCTTTTCTCATTTCTCTTCTTTTCTATTTGCTCTTATCTCTTTTCTCTTCCCTCTCTTTTTCTCTTCCTTCGCTTTTCTTTTTTCTCTTTTATCATTTTTTCTCTTGTTTTTCAGCTTTTCTCTTCTTTGTCCTTTCTCTTCTTTTCTACCTTTTCTCTTCTTTTTTCTTTTCTCTTTTGTCTTCTTTTCTTGTCTCTTTTCTCTTTTCTCTTCTTTTCTCTTTTCTCATTTCTATTATTCTTTTCACTTCATTTCGCTTCTTTTACCTTCTTTTCTCTTTTCCTTTTTCTCTTCTTTTCTCTTCTTTTCTCTTTTCTCTTTTCTCTTTACTCTTCTTTTCTCTTCTTTTCTCATTTCTCTTTTCTCCTCTTTTTTCTGCTTTTCTCTTCTTTTCTCTTCTCTTCTCTTTTCTCTTCCCTTTTCTCTCTTCTCTTCCTTTCTCTTTTCTCTTCTTTTCTCTTCTTTTCTTTCTCTTCTCTCTTCTCTCTTCTTTTCTCTTTTCTCTTCTTTTTTCTTCTTTTCTCTTCTTTTCTCTTTTTTCTTTTCCCTTCATTTCTCTTTTCTCTTTTAACTTATTTTCTCTTCTGTCCCTTTTATCTTCTTTTCTCTTCTCTTCTCTTTTCTCTTTTGTCTTCTTTTCTATTCTTCTCTCTTCTTTTCTCTTTTCCCTTTTCTCTTCTTTTCTCGTTTCTCTTCTTTTCTCTTTGCTCTTCCTTTTTCTTCTTTACTCTTCTTTTCTCTTCTTTTCTCATTTCTCTTTTCTCCTCGTTTTTCTGCTTTTCTCTTCTTTTCTCTTCTTTCTCTTTTCTCTTCCCTTTTCTCTCTTCTCTTCCTTTCTCTTTTCTCTTCTTTTCTCTTCTTTTCTTTCTCTTCTCTCTTTTCTCTTCTTTTCTCTTTTCTCTTCTCTCTTCTTTTCTCTTTTCTCTTCTTTTTTCTGCTTTTCTCTTCTTTTCTCTTTTTTCTTTTCCCTTCATTTCTCTTTTCTCTTTTAACTTATTTTCTCTTCTGTCCCTTTTATCTTCTTTTCTCTTCTCTTCTCTGTTCTCTTTTGTCTTCTTTTCTATTCTTCTCTCTTCTTTTCTCTTTTCCCTTTTCTCGTCTTTTCTCATTTCTCTTCTTTTCTCTTTGCTCTTCCTTTTTCTTCTTTTGTCTTCTTTTCTCTTCTTTTCTCTTTTCTCTTTTCTCTTTACTCTTCTTTTCTCTTCTTTTCTCATTTCTCTTTTCTCCTCTTTTTTCTGCTTTTCTCTTCTTTTCTCTTCTTTCTCTTTTCTGTTCCCTTTTCTCTCTTCTCTTCCTTTCTCTTTTCTCTTCTTTTCTCTTCTTTTCTTTCTCTTCTCTCTTTTCTCTTCTTTTCTCTTTTCTCTTCTCTCTTCTTTTCTCTTTTCTCTTCTTTTTTCTTCTTTTCTCTTCTTTTCTCTTTATTCTTTTCCCTTCTTTTCTCATTTCTCTTCTTTTCTCTTCTTTTCTATTTCCTCTTATCTCTTTTCTCTTTTCTCTCTTTTTCACTACTTTTCGCTTTTCTTATTTCTCTTTTCTCTTATTTATCTTCTTTTCTCTTCTTTTCTCAGCTTTTCTCTTCTTTGTCCTTTCTCTTCCTTTCTATCTTTTCTCTTCTTTTCTCTTTTGTCTATTCTCTTCTTTTCCCTTTTCTCTTTTCTCTTCTTTTCTCTTCTTTTCTCATTTCTCTTCTCTCTTTTCTCTTCTTTTCTCTTTTCTCTTTTGTCTTCTTTTCTTGTCTCTTCTCTTTTCTCTTCTTCTCTCTTCTTTTCTCTTTTCTCATTTCTCTTCTTTTCTCTTCTTTTCTATTTCCTCTTATCTCTTTTCTCTTTTCTCTCTTTTTCACTACTTTTCGCTTTTCTTATTTCTCTTTTCTCTTATTACTCTTCTTTTCTCTTTTTTTCTCAGCTTTTCTCTTCTTTGTCCTTTCTCTTCCTTTCTATCTTTTCTCTTCTTTTCTCTTTTGTCTTTTCTCTTCTTTTCCCTTTTCTCTTTTCTCTTCTTTTCTCTTCTTTTCTCATTTCTCTTCTCTCTTTTCTCTTCTTTTCTCTTTTCTCTTTTGTCTTCTTTTCTTTCTCTTCTCTTTTCTCTTCTTCTCTCTTCTTTTCTCCTTTCTCATTTCTCTTCTTTTACTCTTTTTTTCTCTTCTTTTCTCTTTTCTCTTTTCTCTTCTTTTCTCTTCTTTCTCTTTTCTGTTCTCTTTTCTCTTTTCTCTTCCTTTCTCTTTTCTCTTCTTTTCTCTTCTTTTCTTTCTCTTACCTCTTTTCTCTAATTTTCTCTTTTCTCTTCTTTTTTCTTCTTTTCTCTTCTATTCTCTTTTTTCTTTTCTCTTCTTTTCCCTTTTCTCTTTTCTCTTCTTTTCTCTTCTTTTCTCATTTGTCTTCTCTCTTTTCTCTTCTCTTTTCTCTTCTTTTCTCTTTTTTCTTTTCCCTTCTTTTCTCTTTTCTCTTTTAACTTATTTTCTCTTCTGTCCCTTTTATCTTCTTTTCTCTTCTCTTCTCTTTTCTCTTTTGTCTTCTTTTCTATTATTTTCTCTTCTTTTCTCTTTTCCCTTTTCTCTTCTTTTCTCTTTTCTCTTTTCTCCTCTATTCTCTTCTTTTCTCTTTTCCCTTTTAACTTATTTTCTCTTCTGTCCCTTTTATCTTCTTTTCTCTTCTCTTCTCTTTTCTCTTTTGTCTTCTTTTCTATTATTTTCTCTTCTTTTATAGTTTCCCTTTACTCTTCTTTTCTCTTTTCTCTTTTCTCCTCTATTCTCTTCTTTTCTCTTTTCTCTTTTGACTTATTTTCTCATCTGTCCCTTTTATATTCTTTTCTCTTTTGTCTTCTTTTCTCTTCTTTTCTCTTTACTCTTTTCTCCTCTCTTCTCTTCTTTTCTCATTTCTCTTCTTTTCTCTTCTTTTCTATTTCCTCTTATCTCTTTTCTCTTCCCTCTCTTTTTCTCTTCCTTCGCTTTTCTTTTTTCTCTTTTCTCATTTTTTCTCTTGTTTTCTCATCTTTTCTCTTCTTTGTCCTTTCTCTTCTTTTCTACCTTTTCTCTTCTTTACTCTTTTCTCTTTTGTCTTCTTTTCTATTCTTTTCTCTTCTTTTCTCTTCTTTTCTCTTTTCTCTTTTCTCCTCTATTCTCTTCTTTTCTCTTTTCCCTTTTCTCATTTCTCTTCTTTTCTATTTCCTCTTATCTCTTTTCTCTTCCCTCTCTTTTTCTCTTCCTTCGCTTTTCTTTATTCTCTTTTCCCATTTTTTCTCTTGTTTTTCAGCTTTTCTCTTCTTTGTCCTTTCTCTTCTTTTCTACCTTTTCTCTTCTTTTTTCTTTTCTCTTTTGTCTTCTTTTCTTGTCTCTTTTCTCTTTTCTCTTCTTTTCTCTTTTCTCATTTCTATTATTCTTTTCACTTCATTTCTCTTCTTTTATCTTCTTTTCTCTTTTCCTTTTTCTCTTCTTTTCTCTTCTTTTCTCTTCTTTTCTCTTTTCTCTTTTCTCTTTACTCTTCTTTTCTCATTTCTCTTTTCTCCTCTTTTTTCTGCTTTTCTCTTCTTTTCTCTTCTTTCTCTTTTCTCTTCCCTTTTCTCTCTTCTCTTCCTTTCTCTTTTCTCTTCTTTTCTCTTCTTTTCTTTCTCTTCTCTCTTTTCTCTTCTTTTCTCTTTTCTCTTTTCTCTTCTTTTCTCTTTTCTCTTCTTTTTTCTTCTTTTCTCTTCTTTTCTCTTTTTTCTTTTCCCTTCATTTCTCTTTTCTCTTTTAACTTATTTTCTCTTCTGTCCCTTTTATCTTCTTTTCTCTTCTCTTCTCTTTTCTGTTTTGTCTTCCTTTCTATTCTTCTCTCTTCTTTTCTCTTTTCCCTTTTCTCTTCTTTTCTCGTTTCTCTTCTTTTCTCTTTTCTCTTTTGTCTTCTTTTCTTGTCTCTTTTCTCTTTTCTCTTCTTTTCTCTTCTTTTCTCTTTTCTCTTTTGTCTTCTCTTCTTGTCTCTTCTCTTTTCTCTTCTTCTCTCTTCTTTTCTCTTTTCTCATTTCTCTTCTTTTACTCTTTTTTCTCTTCTTTTCTCTTTTCTCTTCTTTTCTCTTTGCTCTTCCTTTTTCTTCTTTTCTCTTCTATTCTCTTTTTTCTTTTCTCGTCTTTTCCCTTTTCTCTTTTCTCTTCTTTTCTCTTCTTTTCTCATTTCTCTACTGTCTTTTCTCATCTTTTCTCTTTTCTCTTTTCTCTTCTCTTTTCTCTTCTTTTCTCTTTATTCTTTTCCCTTCTTTTCTCTTTTCTCTTTTCTCTTTTAACTTATGTTCTCTACTGTCCCTTTTATCTTCTTTTCTCTTTTGTCTTCTTTTCTCTTCTTTTCTCTTTTCGCTTTTCTCCTCTATTCTCTTCTTTTCTCATTTCTCTTCTTTTCTCTTCTTTTCTATTTCCTCTTATCTCTTTTCTCTTTTCTCTCTTTTTCACTACTTTTCGCTTTTCTTATTTCTCTTTTCTCTTATTTCTCTTCTTTTCTCTTCTTTTCTCAGCTTTTCTCTTCTTTGTCCTTTCTCTTCCTTTCTATCTTTTCTCTTCTTTTCTCTTTTGTCTTTTCTCTTCTTTTCCCTTTTCTCTTTTCTCTTCTTTTCTCATTTCTCTTCTCTCTTTTCTCTTCTTTTCTCTTTTCTCTTTTGTCTTCTTTTCTTGTCTCTTCTCTTTTCTCTTCTTCTCTCTTCTTTTCTCTTTTCTCATTTCTCTTCTTTTACTCTTTTTTTTCTCTTCTTTTCTCTTTTCTCTTCTTTTCTCTTTTCTCTTTTGTCTTCTTTTCTTGTCTCTTTTCCCTTTTCTCTTCTTTTCTCTTCTTTTCTCTTTTCTCTTTTGTCTTCTCTTCTTGTCTCTTCTCTTTTCTCTTCTTCTCTCTTCTTTTCTCTTTTATCATTTCTCTTCTTTTACGCTTTTTTCTCTTCTTTTCTCTTTTCTCTTCTTTTCTCTTTTCTCTTTTCATCTATTTTCCCTTCTTTTCTCTTTTCTCTTTTCTCTTATTCTTTTCACTTCTTTTCCCTTCTTTTAACTTCTTTTCTCTTTTCCCTTTTCTCTTCTTTTCTCTTCTTTTCTCTTTCCTCTTTTCTCTTCATTTCTCTTCTTTTCTCATTTCTCTTTTCTCTTCTTTTCTCTGCTTTTCTCTTCTTTTCTCTTCTTTCTCTTTTCTGTTCTCTTTTCTCTTTTCTCTTCCTTTCTCTTTTCTCTTCTTTTCTCTTCTTTTCTTTCTCTTCCCTCTTTTCTCTTCTTTTCTCTTTTCTCTTCTTTTCTCTTTTCTCTTTTCTCTTCTTTTCTTGTCTCTTTTCCCTTTTCTCTTCTTTTCTCTTTTTTCTTCTTTTCTTGTCTCTTTTCTCTTCTTTTCTCTTCTTTTCTCTTTTCTCTTTTGTCTTCTTTTCTTGTCTCTTCTCTTTTCTCTTCTTCTCTCTTCTTTTCTCTTTTCTCATTTCTCTTCTTTTACTCTTTTTTTCTCTTCTTTTCTCTTTTCTCTTCTTTTCTCTTTTCTCTTTTGTCTTCTTTTCTTGTCTCTTCTCTTTTCTCTTCTTCTCTCTTCTTTTCTCTTTTCTCATTTCTCTTCTTTTCTCTTCTTTTCTATTTCCTCTTATCTCTTTTCTCTTTTCTCTCTTTTTCACTACTTTTCGCTTTTCTTTTTTCTCTTTTCTCTTATTACTCTTCTTTTCTCTTTTTTTCTCAGCTTTTCTCTTCTTTGTCCTTTCTCTTCCTTTCTATCTTTTCTCTTCTATTCTCTTTTGTTTTTTCTCTTCTTTTCCCTTTTCTCTTTTCTCTTCTTTTCTCTTCTTTTCTCATTTCTCTTCTCTCTTTTCTCTTCTTTTCTCTTTTCTCTTTTGTCTTCTTTTCTTTCTCTTCTCTTTTCTCTTCTTCTCTCTTCTTTTCTCCTTTCTCATTTCTCTTCTTTTACTCTTTTTTCTCTTCTTTTCTCTTTTCTCTTTTCTCTTCTTTTCTCTTCTTTCTCTTTTCTGTTCTCTTTTCTCTTTTCTCTTCCTTTCTCTTTTCTCTTCTTTTCTCTTCTTTTCTTTCTCTTACCTCTTTTCTCTAATTTTCTCTTTTCTCTTCTTTTTTCTTCTTTTCTCTTCTATTCTCTTTTTTTCTTTTCTCTTCTTTTCCCTTTTCTCTTTTCTCTTCTTTTCTCTTCTTTTCTCATTTGTCTTCTCTCTTTTCTCTTCTCTTTTCTCTTCTTTTCTCTTTTTTCTTTTCCCTTCTTTTCTCTTTTCTCTTTTAACTTATTTTCTCTTCTGTCCCTTTTATCTTCTTTTCTCTTCTCTTCTCTTTTCTCTTTTGTCTTCTTTTCTATTATTTTCTCTTCTTTTCTCTTTTCCCTTTTCTCTTCTTTTCTCTTTTCTCTTTTCTCCTCTATTCTCTTCTTTTCTCTTTTCCCTTTTAACTTATTTTCTCTTCTGTCCCTTTTATCTTCTTTTCTCTTCTCTTCTCTTTTCTCTTTTGTCTTCTTTTCTATTATTTTCTCTTCTTTTATAGTTTCCCTTTACTCTTCTTTTCTCTTTTCTCTTTTCTCCTCTATTCTCTTCTTTTCTCTTTTCTCTTTTGACTTATTTTCTCATCTGTCCCTTTTATATTCTTTTCTCTTTTGTCTTCTTTTCTCTTCTTTTCTCTTTACTCTTTTCTCCTCTCTTCTCGTCTTTTCTCATTTCTCTTTTTTTCTCTTCTTTTCTCTTTTCTCTTTTCTCTTCTTTTCTCTTCTTTCTCTTTTCTGTTCTCTTTTCTCTTTTCTCTTCCTTTCTCTTTTCTCTTCTTTTCTTTCTCTTACCTCTTTTCTCTAATTTTCTCTTTTCTCTTCTTTTTTCTTCTTTTCTCTTCTATTCTCTTTTTTCTTTTCTCTTCTTTTCCCTTTTCTCTTTTCTCTTCTTTTCTCTTCTTTTCTCATTTGTCTTCTCTCTTTTCTCTTCTCTTTTCTCTTCTTTTCTCTTTTTTCTTTTCCCTTCTTTTCTCTTTTCTCTTTTAACTTATTTTCTCTTCTGTCCCTTTTATCTTCTTTTCTCTTCTCTTCTCTTTTCTCTTTTGTCTTCTTTTCTATTATTTTCTCTTCTTTTCTCTTTTCCCTTTTCTCTTCTTTTCTCTTTTCTCTTTTCTCCTCTATTCTCTTCTTTTCTCTTTTCCCTTTTAACTTATTTTCTCTTCTGTCCCTTTTATCTTCTTTTCTCTTCTCTTCTCTTTTCTCTTTTGTCTTCTTTTCTATTATTTTCTCTTCTTTTATAGTTTCCCTTTACTCTTCTTTTCTCTTTTCTCTTTTCTCCTCTATTCTCTTCTTTTCTCTTTTCTCTTTTGACTTATTTTCTCTTCTGTCCCTTTTATATTCTTTTCTCTTTTGTCTTCTTTTCTCTTCTTTTCTCTTTTCTCTTTTCTCCTCTCTTCTCTTCTTTTCTCATTTCTCTTCTTTTCTCTTCTTTTCTATTTCCCCTTATCTCTTTTCTCTTCCCTCTCTTTTTCTCTTCCTTCGCTTTTCTTTTTTCTCTTTTCTCATTTTTTCTCTTGTTTTCTCATCTTTTCTCTTCTTTGTCCTTTCTCTTCTTTTCTACCTTTTCTCTTCTTTACTCTTTTCTCTTTTGTCTTCTTTTCTATTCTTTTCTCTTCTTTTCTCTTTTCCCTTTTCTCTTCTTTTCTCTTTTCTCTTTTCTCCTCTATTCTCTTCTTTTCTCTTTTCCCTTTTCTCATTTCTCTTCTTTTCTATTTCCTCTTATCTCTTTTCTCTTCCCTCTCTTTTTCTCTTCCTTCGCTTTTCTTTTTTCTCTTTTCCCATTTTTTCTCTTGTTTTTCAGCTTTTCTCTTCTTTGTCCTTTCTCTTCTTTTCTACCTTTTCTCTTCTTTTTTCTTTTCTCTTTTGTCTTCTTTTCTTGTCTCTTTTCTCTTTTCTCTTCTTTTCTCTTTTCTCATTTCTATTATTCTTTTCACTTCATTTCTCTTCTTTTATCTTCTTTTCTCTTTTCCTTTTTCTCTTCTTTTCTCTTCTTTTCTCTTCTTTTCTCTTTTCTCTTTTCTCTTTACTCTTCTTTTCTCTTCTTTTCTCATTTCTCTTTTCTCCTCTTTTTTCTGCTTTTCTCTTCTTTTCTCTTCTTTCTCTTTTCTCTTCCCTTTTCTCTCTTCTCTTCCTTTCTCTTTTCTCTTCTTTTCTCTTCTTTTCTTTCTCTTCTCTCTTTTCTCTTCTTTTCTCTTTTCTCTTTTCTCTTCTTTTCTCTTTTCTCTTCTTTTTTCTTCTTTTCTCTTCTTTTCTCTTTTTTCTTTTCCCTTCATTTCTCTTTTCTCTTTTAACTTATTTTCTCTTCTGTCCCTTTTATCTTCTTTTCTCTTCTCTTCTCTTTTCTCTTTTGTCTTCTTTTCTATTCTTCTCTCTTCTTTTCTCTTTTCCCTTTTCTCTTCTTTTCTCGTTTCTCTTCTTTTCTCTTTTCTCTTTTGTCTTCTTTTCTTGTCTCTTTTCTCTTTTCTCTTCTTCTCTCTTCTTTTCTCTTTTCTCATTTCTCTTCTTTTACTCTTTTTTCTCTTCTTTTCTCTTTTCTCTTCTTTTCTCTTTGCTCTTCCTTTTTCTTCTTTTCTCTTCTATTCTCTTTTTTCTTTTCTCGTCTTTTCCCTTTTCTCTTTTCTCATCTTTTCTCTTCTTTTCTCATTTCTCTACTGTCTTTTCTCATCTTTTCTCTTTTCTCTTTTCTCTTCTCTTTTCTCTTCTTTTCTCTTTATTCTTTTCCCTTCTTTTCTCTTTTCTCTTTTCTCTTTTAACTTATGTTCTCTACTGTCCCTTTTATCTTCTTTTCTCTTTTGTCTTCTTTTCTCTTCTTTTCTCTTTTCGCTTTTCTCCTCTATTCTCTTCTTTTCTCATTTCTCTTCTTTTCTCTTCTTTTCTATTTCCTCTTATCTCTTTTCTCTTTTCTCTCTTTTTCACTACTTTTCGCTTTTCTTATTTCTCTTTTCTCTTATTTCTCTTCTTTTCTCCTCTTTTCTCAGCTTTTCTCTTCTTTGTCCTTTCTCTTCCTTTCTATCTTTTCTCTTCTTTTCTCTTTTGTCTTTTCTCTTCTTTTCCCTTTTCTCTTTTCTCTTCTTTTCTCATTTCTCTTCTCTCTTTTCTCTTCTTTTCTCTTTTCTCTTTTGTCTTCTTTTCTTGTCTCTTCTCTTTTCTCTTCTTCTCTCTTCTTTTCTCTTTTCTCATTTCTCTTCTTTTACTCTTTTTTTCTCTTCTTTTCTCTTTCCTCTTTTCTCTTCATTTCTCTTCTTTTCTCATTTCTCTTTTCTCTTCTTTTCTCTGCTTTTCTCTTCTTTTCTCTTCTTTCTCTTTTCTGTTCTCTTTTCTCTTTTCTCTTCCTTTCTCTTTTCTCTTCTTTTCTCTTCTTTTCTTTCTCTTCCCTCTTTTCTCTTCTTTTCTCTTTTCTCTTCTTTTCTCTTTTCTCTTTTGTCTTCTTTTCTTGTCTCTTTTCTCTTTTCTCTTCTTTTCTCTTTTTTCTTCTTTTCTTTTCTCTTTTCTCTTTTCTCTTCTTTTCTCTTCTTTTCTCTTTTCTCTTTTGTCTTCTTTTCTTGTCTCTTCTCTTTTCTCTTCTTCTCTCTTCTTTTCTCTTTTCTCATTTCTCTTCTTTTACTCTTTTTTTCTCTTCTTTTCTCTTTTCTCTTCTTTTCTCTTTTCTCTTTTGTCTTCTTTTCTTGTCTCTTCTCTTTTCTCTTCTTCTCTCTTCTTTTCTCTTTTCTCATTTCTCTTCTTTTCTCTTCTTTTCTATTTCCTCTTATCTCTTTTCTCTTTTCTCTCTTTTTCACTACTTTTCGCTTTTCTTATTTCTCTTTTCTCTTCTTTTCTCTTTTCTCTTCTTTTCTCTTTTCTCTTTTGTCTTCTTTTCTTGTCTCTTTTCTCTTTTCTCTTCTTTTCTCTTTTTTCTTCTTTTCTTGTCTCTTTTCTCTTTTCTCTTCTTTTCTCTTCTTTTCTCTTTTCTCTTTTGTCTTCTTTTCTTGTCTCTTCTCTTTTCTCTTCTTCTCTCTTCTTTTCTCTTTTCTCATTTCTCTTCTTTTACTCTTTTTTTCTCTTCTTTTCTCTTTTCTCTTCTTTTCTCTTTTCTCTTTTGTCTTCTTTTCTTGTCTCTTCTCTTTTCTCTTCTTCTCTCTTCTTTTCTCTTTTCTCATTTCTCTTCTTTTCTCTTCTTTTCTATTTCCTCTTATCTCTTTTCTCTTTTCTCTCTTTTTCACTACTTTTCGCTTTTCTTATTTCTCTTTTCTCTTATTACTCTTCTTTTCTCTTTTTTCTCAGCTTTTCTCTTCTTTGTCCTTTCTCTTCCTTTCTATCTTTTCTCTTCTTTTCTCTTTTGTCTTTTCTCTTCTTTTCCCTTTTCTCTTTTCTCTTCTTTTCTCTTCTTTTCTCATTTCTCTTCTCTCTTTTCTCTTCTTTTCTCTTTTCTCTTTTGTCTTCTTTTCTTTCTCTTCTCTTTTCTCTTCTTCTCTCTTCTTTTCTCCTTTCTCATTTCTCTTCTTTTACTCTTTTTTTCTCTTCTTTTCTCTTTTCTCTTTTCTCTTCTTTTCTCTTCTTTCTCTTTTCTGTTCTCTTTTCTCTTTTCTCTTCCTCTCTCTTTTCTCTTCTTTTCTTTCTCTTACCTCTTTTCTCTAATTTTCTCTTTTCTCTTCTTTTTTCTTCTTTTCTCTTCTATTCTCTTTTTTCTTTTCTCTTCTTTTCCCTTTTCTCTTTTCTCTTCTTTTCTCTTCTTTTCTCATTTGTCTTCTCTCTTTTCTCTTCTCTTTTCTCTTCTTTTCTCTTTTTTCTTTTCCCTTCTTTTCTCTTTTCTCTTTTAACTTATTTTCTCTTCTGTCCCTTTTATCTTCTTTTCTCTTCTCTTCTCTTTTCTCTTTTGTCTTCTTTTCTATTATTTTCTCTTCTTTTCTCTTTTCCCTTTTCTCTTCTTTTCTCTTTTCTCTTTTCTCCTCTATTCTCTTCTTTTCTCTTTTCCCTTTTAACTTATTTTCTCTTCTGTCCCTTTTATCTTCTTTTCTCTTCTCTTCTCTTTTCTCTTTTGTCTTCTTTTCTATTATTTTCTCTTCTTTTATAGTTTCCCTTTACTCTTCTTTTCTCTTTTCTCTTTTCTCCTCTATTCTCTTCTTTTCTCTTTTCTCTTTTGACTTATTTTCTCTTCTGTCCCTTTTATATTCTTTTCTCTTTTGTCTTCTTTTCTCTTCTTTTCTCTTTTCTCTTTTCTCCTCTCTTCTCTTCTTTTCTCATTTCTCTTCTTTTCTCTTCTTTTCTATTTCCCCTTATCTCTTTTCTCTTCCCTCTCTTTTTCTCTTCCTTCGCTTTTCTTTTTTCTCTTTTCTCATTTTTTCTCTTGTTTTCTCATCTTTTCTCTTCTTTGTCCTTTCTCTTCTTTTCTACCTTTTCTCTTCTTTACTCTTTTCTCTTTTGTCTTCTTTTCTATTCTTTTCTCTTCTTTTCTCTTTTCCCTTTTCTCTTCTTTTCTCTTTTCTCTTTTCTCCTCTATTCTCTTCTTTTCTCTTTTCCCTTTTCTCATTTCTCTTCTTTTCTATTTCCTCTTATCTCTTTTCTCTTCCCTCTCTTTTTCTCTTCCTTCGCTTTTCTTTTTTCTCTTTTCCCATTTTTTCTCTTGTTTTTCAGCTTTTCTCTTCTTTGTCCTTTCTCTTCTTTTCTACCTTTTCTCTTCTTTTTTCTTTTCTCTTTTGTCTTCTTTTCTTGTCTCTTTTCTCTTTTCTCTTCTTTTCTCTTTTCTCATTTCTATTATTCTTTTCACTTCATTTCTCTTCTTTTATCTTCTTTTCTCTTTTCCTTTTTCTCTTCTTTTCTCTTCTTTTCTCTTCTTTTCTCTTTTCTCTTTTCTCTTTACTCTTCTTTTCTCTTCTTTTCTCATTTCTCTTTTCTCCTCTTTTTTCTGCTTTTCTCTTCTTTTCTCTTCTTTCTCTTTTCTCTTCCCTTTTCTCTCTTCTCTTCCTTTCTCTTTTCTCTTCTTTTCTCTTCTTTTCTTTCTCTTCTCTCTTTTCTCTTCTTTTCTCTTTTCTCTTTTCTCTTCTTTTCTCTTTTCTCTTCTTTTTTCTTCTTTTCTCTTCTTTTCTCTTTTTTCTTTTCCCTTCATTTCTCTTTTCTCTTTTAACTTATTTTCTCTTCTGTCCCTTTTATCTTCTTTTCTCTTCTCTTCTCTTTTCTCTTTTGTCTTCTTTTCTATTCTTCTCTCTTCTTTTCTCTTTTCCCTTTTCTCTTCTTTTCTCGTTTCTCTTCTTTTCTCTTTTCTCTTTTGTCTTCTTTTCTTGTCTCTTTTCTCTTTTCTCTTCTTCTCTCTTCTTTTCTCTTTTCTCATTTCTCTTCTTTTACTCTTTTTTCTCTTCTTTTCTCTTTTCTCTTCTTTTCTCTTTGCTCTTCCTTTTTCTTCTTTTCTCTTCTATTCTCTTTTTTCTTTTCTCGTCTTTTCCCTTTTCTCTTTTCTCATCTTTTCTCTTCTTTTCTCATTTCTCTACTGTCTTTTCTCATCTTTTCTCTTTTCTCTTTTCTCTTCTCTTTTCTCTTCTTTTCTCTTTATTCTTTTCCCTTCTTTTCTCTTTTCTCTTTTCTCTTTTAACTTATGTTCTCTACTGTCCCTTTTATCTTCTTTTCTCTTTTGTCTTCTTTTCTCTTCTTTTCTCTTTTCGCTTTTCTCCTCTATTCTCTTCTTTTCTCATTTCTCTTCTTTTCTCTTCTTTTCTATTTCCTCTTATCTCTTTTCTCTTTTCTCTCTTTTTCACTACTTTTCGCTTTTCTTATTTCTCTTTTCTCTTATTTCTCTTCTTTTCTCCTCTTTTCTCAGCTTTTCTCTTCTTTGTCCTTTCTCTTCCTTTCTATCTTTTCTCTTCTTTTCTCTTTTCCCTTTTCTCTTCTTTTCTCTTTTCTCTTTTCTCCTCTATTCTCTTCTTTTCTCTTTTCCCTTTTCTCATTTCTCTTCTTTTCTATTTCCTCTTATCTCTTTTCTCTTCCCTCTCTTTTTCTCTTCCTTCGCTTTTCTTTTTTCTCTTTTCCCATTTTTTCTCTTGTTTTTCAGCTTTTCTCTTCTTTGTCCTGTCTCTTCTTTTCTACCTTTTCTCTTCTTTTTTCTTTTCTCTTTTGTCTTCTTTTCTTGTCTCTTTTCTCTTTTCTCTTCTTTTCTCTTTTCTCATTTCTATTATTCTTTTCACTTCATTTCTCTTCTTTTATCTTCTTTTCTCTTTTCCTTTTTCTCTTCTTTTCTCTTCTTTTCTCTTCTTTTCTCTTTTCTCTTTTCTCTTTACTCTTCTTTTCTCTTCTTTTCTCATTTCTCTTTTCTCCTCTTTTTTCTGCTTTTCTCTTCTTTTCTCTTCTTTCTCTTTTCTCTTCCCTTTTCTCTCTTCTCTTCCTTTCTCTTTTCTCTTCTTTTCTCTTCTTTTCTTTCTCTTCTCTCTTTTCTCTTCTTTTCTCTTTTCTCTTTTCTCTTTTAACTTATTTTCTCTTCTGTCCCTTTTATCTTCTTTTCTCTTCTCTTCTCTTTTCTCTTTTGTCTTCTTTTCTATTCTTCTCTCTTCTTTTCTCTTTTCCCTTTTCTCTTCTTTTCTCGTTTCTCTTCTTTTCTCTTTTCTCTTTTGTCTTCTTTTCTTGTCTCTTTTCTCTTTTCTCTTCTTCTCTCTTCTTTTCTCTTTTCTCATTTCTCTTCTTTTACTCTTTTTTCTCTTCTTTTCTCTTTTCTCTTCTTTTCTCTTTGCTCTTCCTTTTTCTTCTTTTCTCTTCTATTCTCTTTTTTCTTTTCTCGTCTTTTCCCTTTTCTCTTTTCTCATCTTTTCTCTTCTTTTCTCATTTCTCTACTGTCTTTTCTCATCTTTTCTCTTTTCTCTTTTCTCTTCTCTTTTCTCTTCTTTTCTCTTTATTCTTTTCCCTTCTTTTCTCTTTTCTCTTTTCTCTTTTAACTTATGTTCTCTACTGTCCCTTTTATCTTCTTTTCTCTTTTGTCTTCTTTTCTCTTCTTTTCTCTTTTCGCTTTTCTCCTCTATTCTCTTCTTTTCTCATTTCTCTTCTTTTCTCTTCTTTTCTATTTCCTCTTATCTCTTTTCTCTTTTCTCTCTTTTTCACTACTTTTCGCTTTTCTTATTTCTCTTTTCTCTTATTTCTCTTCTTTTCTCCTCTTTTCTCAGCTTTTCTCTTCTTTGTCCTTTCTCTTCCTTTCTATCTTTTCTCTTCTTTTCTCTTTTGTCTTTTCTCTTCTTTTCCCTTTTCTCTTTTCTCTTCTTTTCTCATTTCTCTTCTCTCTTTTCTCTTCTTTTCTCTTTTCTCTTTTGTCTTCTTTTCTTGTCTCTTCTCTTTTCTCTTCTTCTCTCTTCTTTTCTCTTTTCTCATTTCTCTTCTTTTACTCTTTTTTTCTCTTCTTTTCTCTTTTCTCTTCTTTTCTCTTTTCTCTTTTGTCTTCTTTTCTTGTCTCTTTTCCCTTTTCTCTTCTTTTCTCTTCTTTTCTCTTTTCTCTTTTGTCTTCTCTTCTTGTCTCTTCTCTTTTCTCTTCTTCTCTCTTCTTTTCTCTTTTATCATTTCTCTTCTTTTACGCTTTTTTCTCTTCTTTTCTCTTCTTTTCTCTTTTCTCTTCTTTTCTCTTTTCTCTTTTCATCTATTTTCCCTTCTTTTCTCTTTTCTCTTTTCTCTTATTCTTTTCACTTCTTTTCTCTTCTTTTAACTTCTTTTCTCTTTTCCCTTTTCTCTTCTTTTCTCTTCTTTTCTCTTTCCTCTTTTCTCTTCATTTCTCTTCTTTTCTCATTTCTCTTGTCTCTTCTTTTCTCTGCTTTTCTCTTCTTTTCTCTTCTTTCTCTTTTCTGTTCTCTTTTCTCTTTTCTCTTCCTTTCTCTTTTCTCTTCTTTTCTCTTCTTTTCTTTCTCTTCCCTCTTTTCTCTTCTTTTCTCTTTTCTCTTCTTTTCTCTTTTCTCTTTTGTCTTCTTTTCTTGTCTCTTTTCTCTTTTCTCTTCTTTTCTCTTTTTTCTTCTTTTCTTGTCTCTTTTCTCTTTTCTCTTCTTTTCTCTTCTTTTCTCTTTTCTCTTTTGTCTTCTTTTCTTGTCTCTTCTCTTTTCTCTTCTTCTCTCTTCTTTTCTCTTTTCTCATTTCTCTTCTTTTACTCTTTTTTTCTCTTCTTTTCTCTTTTCTCTTCTTTTCTCTTTTCTCTTTTGTCTTCTTTTCTTGTCTCTTTTCCCTTTTCTCTTCTTTTCTCTTCTTTTCTCTTTTCTCTTTTGTCTTCTCTTCTTGTCTCTTCTCTTTTCTCTTCTTCTCTCTTCTTTTCTCTTTTATCATTTCTCTTCTTTTACGCTTTTTTCTCTTCTTTTCTCTTTTCTCTTCTTTTCTCTTCTTTTCTTTCTCTTACCTCTTTTCTCTTCTTTTCTCTTTTCTCTTCTTTTTTCTTCTTTTCTCTTCTATTCTCTTTTTTCTTTTCTCTTCATTTCCCTTTTCTCTTTTCTCTTCTTTTCTCTTCTTTTCTCATTTGTCTTCTCTCTTTTCTCTTCTCTTTTCTCTTCTTTTCTCTTTTTTCTTTTCCCTTCTTTTCTCTTTTCTCTTTTAACTTATTTTCTCTTCTGTCCCTTTTATCTTCTTTTCTCTTCTCTTCTCTTTTCTCTTTTGTCTTCTTTTCTATTATTTTCTCTTCTTTTCTCTTTTCCCTTTTCTCTTCTTTTCTCTTTTCTATTTTCTCCTCTATTCTCTTCTTTTCTCTTTTCCCTTTTAACTTATTTCTTTTGTCTTCTTTTCCCTTTTCTCTTTTCTCTTCTTTTCGCTTTTCTCTTTTCTCTTCTTCTCTCTTCTTTTCTCTTTTCTCATTTCTCTTCTTTTACTCTTTTTTCTCTTCTTTTCTCTTTTCTCTTCTTTTCTCTTTTCTCTTTTGTCTTGTTTTCTTGTCTCTTTTCTCTTTTCTCTTCTTTTATCTTCTTTTCTCTTTTCTCTTTTGTCTTCTCTTCTTGTCTTTTCTCTTTTCTCTACTTCTCTCGTCTTTTCTCTTTTCTCATTTCTCTTCTTTTGCTCTTTTTTTCTCTTCTTTTCTCATTTCTCTTCTTTTCTCTTTTCCCTTTTCATCTATTTTCCCTTCTTTTCTCTTTTCTCTTTTCTCTTATTCTTTTCACTTCTTTTCTCTTCTTTTATCTTCTTTTCTCTTTTCCCTTTTCTCTTCTTTTCTCTTCTTTTCTCTTTTCTCTTTTCTCATTTCTCTTCTTTTCTCTTTTCTCTTTTCTCTTCTTTTCTTGTCTCTTTTCTCTTCTTTTCTCTTTTCTCTTCTTTTCTCTTCTGTCCCTTTTATCTTCTTTTCTCTTCTCTTCTCTTTTCTCTTTTGTCTTCTTTACTCTTCTTTTCTCTTTTTCTTTTCTCTTCTTTTCTCTTTTCTCTTTACTCATTTCTCTTCCTTTCTCTTCTTTTCTATTTCCTATTTTCTCTTTTGTCCTCTTTTCTCTTCTTTTCTCTTTTTCTTTTCTCTTCTTTTCTCTTCATTTCTCTTTTCACTTTTCTCTTCTTTTCTCTTTTCTCCTTTCTCATTTCTCTTCTTTTCTCTTCTTATCTATTTCCTCTTTTCTCTTTTCTCTCTTTTTCTCTTCTTTTCGCTTTTCTCTTTTCTCGTTTCTCTGCTTTTCTCTTCTTTTCTCTTCTTTCTCTTCCTTTCTCTTTTCTCTTCTTTTCTCTTCTATTCTTTCTCTTCTCTCTTTTCTCTTCTTTTCTCTTTTCTCTTTGCTCTTTTCACTTCCTTTCTCTTTTCTCTTCTTTTTTCTTCTTTTCTCTTCTATATTCTTTTTTCTTTTCTCTTCTTTTTTCTCTTTTCCCTTATCACTTCTTTTCCCTTTTCTCTTTTCTCTTCTTTTCTCATTTCTCTTCTCTCCTTTCTCTTCTTTTCTCTTCTTTTCTCTTTTCTCTTTTCTCATTTCTCTTCGTTTCTCTTTTCCCTTTTCTCTTCTTTTCTCTTTTCTCTTTTCTCAGTTCTCTTCTTTTCTATTTCCCCTTTTCTCTTTTCTCTCCTTTTCTCTTCTTTTCGCTTTTCTCTTTTCTCTTTTCTCTTATTTATCCTTTCTCTTTTCTCTTTTGTCTTCTTTTCTTGTCTCTTTTCTCTTTTCTCTTCTTATCTCTTCTTTTCTCTTTTCTCGTTTCTCTTCTTTACCCTTTTTCTCTTCTTTTCTATTTTCTCTTCTTTTCTCTTTTCTCTTTTCACCTATTTTCTCTTCTTTTCTCTTTTCTCTTTTCTCTTCTTTTTACTTCTTTTCTATTTTTTCTCTTCTTTTATCTTTTCCTATTTCTCTTCTTTTTTCTTTTCTCTTTTCTCTTATTCTTTTCACTTCTTTTGTCTTTTTTTCTCTTCTTTTCTCTTTTCCCTTTTCTCTTCTTTTCTCTATTCTCTTTTCTCTTCTCTTTCATCTTTACTTTTTTCTCTTTTCCCTTTTCTCTTTTTCTTTCCTCTTTCCTCTGCTTTTCTCTTTTCTCTTGTTTTCGTGAATTTTCTCTTTTGTCTTTTCTCTTCTTTTCTCTTCTGTCCCTTTTATCTTCCTTTCTGTTCTCTTCTCTTTTCTCTGTTGTCTTCTTTTCTCTTCTTTTCTCTTCTTTTCTTGTTTCTCTTCTCTCTTTTCTCTTGTTTTCTCTTTTCTTTTTTCTCTTCCTTTCTCTTTTCTCTTCTTTTCTCTTTTCTCTTTTCACCTATCCTCTCCTCTTTTCTCTTTTCTCTTTTCTCTTCTTTTAACTTCTTTTCTATTCTATTCTTTTCTTTTATCTTTTCCCATTTCTCTTCTTTTCTCTTTTCTCTTCTTTTGTCTTCTTTTCTCTTCTTTTCTCTTTTCCCTTTTTTCTTCTTTTCTCTTTTCTCTTTTCTCTTTTCTCTTCTTTTCTCTTTCGTCTTTACTCTTTTCTCTTTTCCCTTTTCTCTTCTTTACTCGTTTCTCTTTTCTCTTTTTGTCTTTCCTCATTCCTCTTCTGTTCTCTTTTCTCTTTTCTCTTTTCTCTTCTTTTCTCGACTTTTCTCTTTTCTCTTTTCTCTTCTTTTCAATTCTGTCCCTTTTATCTTCTTTTCTCTTCTCTTCTCTTTTCTCCTTTGTCTTAATTTCTCTTCTTTTCTCTTTTCTCTTTTCTCTTCTTGTCGCATTTTCTCTGTTCTCTTTTCTCTTCCTCTCTCTTCTTTTCTCTTTTCCCTTTTCTCTTCTTTTCTCTTCTTCTCTATTTTCTGTTCTTGTCACATTTTCTCATTTCTCTTTTCTCTTTTCTCCTCTTTTCACTTTTTTCTTTTTTGTTCTTTTCCTTCTTTTCTCTTTTCTCTTTTCTCTTCTTGTCACTTTTTCTCTTTTCTCTTTTCTCTTCTTTTCTCTTTTCACTTTTCTCTTCTTTTCTCTTTTCTTTTCTTTTCTCTTTTCAATTATCTCGTTTGTCTTTTTTTCTTCTTTTCTCTTCTTTTCTCTTTTCTCTTTTCTCTTCTTTTCTCTTTTTTCTTTTCTCTTCTTTTCTCTTTTCTTTTCTTTTCTCTTTTCAATTATCTCGTTTGTCTTTTTTTCTTCTTTTCTCTTCTTTTCTCTTTTCTCTTTTCTCTTCTTTTCTCTTTTCTCTTTTCTCCTCTATTCTCTTCTTTTCTCTTTTCCCTTTTCTCATTTCTCTTCTTTTCTATTTCCTCTTATCTCTTTTCTCTTCCCTCTCTTTTTCTCTTCCCTCTCTTTTTCTCTTCCTTCACTTTTCTTTTTTCTCTTTTCCCATTTTTTCTCTTGTTTTTCAGCTTTTCTCTTCTTTGTCCTTTCTCTTCTTTTCTACCTTTTCTCTTCTTTTTTCTTTTCTCTTTTGTCTTCTTTTCTTGTCTCTTTTCTCTTTTCTCTTCTTTTCTCTTTTCTCATTTCTATTATTCTTTTCACTTCATTTCTCTTCTTTTATCTTCTTTTCTCTTTTCCTTTTTCTCTTCTTTTCTCTTCTTTTCTCTTCTTTTCTCTTTTCTCTTTTCTCTTTACTCTTCTTTTCTCTTCTTTTCTCATTTCTCTTTTCTCCTCTTTTTTCTGCTTTTCTCTTCTTTTCTCTTCTTTCTCTTTTCTCTTCCCTTTTCTCTCTTCTCTTCCTTTCTCTTTTCTCATTTCTCTTCTTTTCTCTTCTTTTCTGTTTCCTCTTATCTCTTTTCTCTTTTCTCTCTTTTTCACTACTTTTCGCTTTTCTTATTTCTCTTTTCTCTTATTTCTCTTCTTTTCTCCTCTTTTCTCAGCTTTTCTCTTCTTTGTCCTTTCTCTTCCTTTCTATCTTTTCTCTTCTTTTCTCTTTTGTCTTTTCTCTTCTTTTCCCTTTTCTCTTTTCTCTTCTTTTCTCATTTCTCTTCTCTCTTTTCTCTTCTTTTCTCTTTTCTCTTTTGTCTTCTTTTCTTGTCTCTTCTCTTTTCTCTTCTTCTCTCTTCTTTTCTCTTTTCTCATTTCTCTTCTTTTACTCTTTTTTTCTCTTCTTTTCTCTTTTCTCTTCTTTTCTCTTTTCTCTTTTGTCTTCTTTTCTTGTCTCTTCTCTTTTCTCTTCTTCTCTCTTCTTTTCTCTTTTCTCATTTCTCTTCTTTTCTCTTCTTTTCTATTTCCTCTTATCTCTTTTCTCTTTTCTCTCTTTTTCACTACTTTTCGCTTTTCTTATTTCTCTTTTCTCTTCTTTTCTCTTTTCTCTTCTTTTCTCTTTTCTCTTTTGTCTTCTTTTCTTGTCTCTTTTCTCTTTTCTCTTCTTTTCTCTTTTTTCTTCTTTTCTTGTCTCTTTTCTCTTTTCTCTTCTTTTCTCTTCTTTTCTCTTTTCTCTTTTGTCTTCTTTTCTTGTCTCTTCTCTTTTCTCTTCTTCTCTCTTCTTTTCTCTTTTCTCATTTCTCTTCTTTTACTCTTTTTTTCTCTTCTTTTCTCTTTTCTCTTCTTTTCTCTTTTCTCTTTTGTCTTCTTTTCTTGTCTCTTCTCTTTTCTCTTCTTCTCTCTTCTTTTCTCTTTTCTCATTTCTCTTCTTTTCTCTTCTTTTCTATTTCCTCTTATCTCTTTTCTCTTTTCTCTCTTTTTCACTACTTTTCGCTTTTCTTATTTCTCTTTTCTCTTATTACTCTTCTTTTCTCTTTTTTTCTCAGCTTTTCTCTTCTTTGTCCTTTCTCTTCCTTTCTATCTTTTCTCTTCTTTTCTCTTTTGTCTTTTCTCTTCTTTTCCCTTTTCTCTTTTCTCTTCTTTTCTCTTCTTTTCTCATTTCTCTTCTCTCTTTTCTCTTCTTTTCTCTTTTCTCTTTTGTCTTCTTTTCTTTCTCTTCTCTTTTCTCTTCTTCTCTCTTCTTTTCTCCTTTCTCATTTCTCTTCTTTCACTCTTTTTTTCTCTTCTTTTCTCTTTTCTCTTTTCTCTTCTTTTCTCTTCTTTCTCTTTTCTGTTCTCTTTTCTCTTTTCTCTTCCTTTCTCTTTTCTCTTCTTTTCTCTTCTTTTCTTTCTCTTACCTCTTTTCTCTAATTTTCTCTTTTCTCTTCTTTTTTCTTCTTTTCTCTTCTATTCTCTTTTTTCTTTTCTCTTCTTTTCCCTTTTCTCTTTTATCTTCTTTTCTCTTCTTTTCTCATTTGTCTTCTCTCTTTTCTCTTCTCTTTTCTCTTCTTTTCTCTTTTTTCTTTTCCCTTCTTTTCTCTTTTCTCTTTTAACTTATTTTCTCTTCTGTCCCTTTTATCTTCTTTTCTCTTCTCTTCTCTTTTCTCTTTTGTCTTCTTTTCTATTATTTTCTCTTCTTTTCTCTTTTCCCTTTTCTCTTCTTTTCTCTTTTCTCTTTTCTCCTCTATTCTCTTCTTTTCTCTTTTCCCTTTTAACTTATTTTCTCTTCTGTCCCTTTTATCTTCTTTTCTCTTCTCTTCTCTTTTCTCTTTTGTCTTCTTTTCTATTATTTTCTCTTCTTTTATAGTTTCCCTTTACTCTTCTTTTCTCTTTTCTCTTTTCTCCTCTATTCTCTTCTTTTCTCTTTTCTCTTTTGACTTATTTTCTCTTCTGTCCCTTTTATATTCTTTTCTCTTTTGTCTTCTTTTCTCTTCTTTTCTCTTTTCTCTTTTCTCCTCTCTTCTCTTCTTTTCTCATTTCTCTTCTTTTCTCTTCTTTTCTATTTCCCCTTATCTCTTTTCTCTTCCCTCTCTTTTTCTCTTCCTTCGCTTTTCTTTTTTCTCTTTTCTCATTTTTTCTCTTGTTTTCTCATCTTTTCTCTTCTTTGTCCTTTCTCTTCTTTTCTACCTTTTCTCTTCTTTACTCTTTTCTCTTTTGTCTTCTTTTCTATTCTTTTCTCTTCTTTTCTCTTTTCCCTTTTCTCTTCTTTTCTCTTTTCTCTTTTCTCCTCTATTCTCTTCTTTTCTCTTTTCCCTTTTCTCATTTCTCTTCTTTTCTATTTCCTCTTATCTCTTTTCTCTTCCCTCTCTTTTTCTCTTCCTTCGCTTTTCTTTTTTCTCTTTTCCCATTTTTTCTCTTGTTTTTCAGCTTTTCTCTTCTTTGTCCTTTCTCTTCTTTTCTACCTTTTCTCTTCTTTTTTCTTTTCTCTTTTGTCTTCTTTTCTTGTCTCTTTTCTCTTTTCTCTTCTTTTCTCTTTTCTCATTTCTATTATTCTTTTCACTTCATTTCTCTTCTTTTATCTTCTTTTCTCTTTTCCTTTTTCTCTTCTTTTCTCTTCTTTTCTCTTCTTTTCTCTTTTCTCTTTTCTCTTTACTCTTCTTTTCTCTTCTTTTCTCATTTCTCTTTTCTCCTCTTTTTTCTGCTTTTCTCTTCTTTTCTCTTCTTTCTCTTTTCTCTTCCCTTTTCTCTCTTCTCTTCCTTTCTCTTTTCTCTTCTTTTCTCTTCTTTTCTTTCTCTTCTCTCTTTTCTCTTCTTTTCTCTTTTCTCTTTTCTCTTCTTTTCTCTTTTCTCTTCTTTTTTCTTCTTTTCTCTTCTTTTCTCTTTTTTCTTTTCCCTTCATTTCTCTTTTCTCTTTTAACTTATTTTCTCTTCTGTCCCTTTTATCTTCTTTTCTCTTCTCTTCTCTTTTCTCTTTTGTCTTCTTTTCTATTCTTCTCTCTTCTTTTCTCTTTTCCCTTTTCTCTTCTTTTCTCGTTTCTCTTCTTTTCTCTTTTCTCTTTTGTCTTCTTTTCTTGTCTCTTTTCTCTTTTCTCTTCTTCTCTCTTCTTTTCTCTTTTCTCATTTCTCTTCTTTTACTCTTTTTTCTCTTCTTTTCTCTTTTCTCTTCTTTTCTCTTTGCTCTTCCTTTTTCTTCTTTTCTCTTCTATTCTCTTTTTTCTTTTCTCGTCTTTTCCCTTTTCTCTTTTCTCATCTTTTCTCTTCTTTTCTCATTTCTCTACTGTCTTTTCTCATCTTTTCTCTTTTCTCTTTTCTCTTCTCTTTTCTCTTCTTTTCTCTTTATTCTTTTCCCTTCTTTTCTCTTTTCTCTTTTCTCTTTTAACTTATGTTCTCTACTGTCCCTTTTATCTTCTTTTCTCTTTTGTCTTCTTTTCTCTTCTTTTCTCTTTTCGCTTTTCTCCTCTATTCTCTTCTTTTCTCATTTCTCTTCTTTTCTCTTCTTTTCTATTTCCTCTTATCTCTTTTCTCTTTTCTCTCTTTTTCACTACTTTTCGCTTTTCTTATTTCTCTTTTCTCTTATTTCTCTTCTTTTCTCCTCTTTTCTCAGCTTTTCTCTTCTTTGTCCTTTCTCTTCCTTTCTATCTTTTCTCTTTTTTTCTCTTTTGTCTTTTCTCTTCTTTTCCCTTTTCTCTTTTCTCTTCTTTTCTCATTTCTCTTCTCTCTTTTCTCTTCTTTTCTCTTTTCTCTTTTGTCTTCTTTTCTTGTCTCTTCTCTTTTCTCTTCTTCTCTCTTCTTTTCTCTTTTCTCATTTCTCTTCTTTTACTCTTTTTTTCTCTTCTTTTCTCTTTCCTCTTTTCTCTTCATTTCTCTTCTTTTCTCATTTCTCTTTTCTCTTCTTTTCTCTGCTTTTCTCTTCTTTTCTCTTCTTTCTCTTTTCTGTTCTCTTTTCTCTTTTCTCTTCCTTTCTCTTTTCTCTTCTTTTCTCTTCTTTTCTTTCTCTTCCCTCTTTTCTCTTCTTTTCTCTTTTCTCTTCTTTTCTCTTTTCTCTTTTGTCTTCTTTTCTTGTCTCTTTTCTCTTTTCTCTTCTTTTCTCTTTTTTCTTCTTTTCTTTTCTCTTTTCTCTTTTCTCTTCTTTTCTCTTCTTTTCTCTTTTCTCTTTTGTCTTCTTTTCTTGTCTCTTCTCTTTTCTCTTCTTCTCTCTTCTTTTCTCTTTTCTCATTTCTCTTCTTTTACTCTTTTTTTCTCTTCTTTTCTCTTTTCTCTTCTTTTCTCTTTTCTCTTTTGTCTTCTTTTCTTGTCTCTTCTCTTTTCTCTTCTTCTCTCTTCTTTTCTCTTTTCTCATTTCTCTTCTTTTCTCTTCTTTTCTATTTCCTCTTATCTCTTTTCTCTTTTCTCTCTTTTTCACTACTTTTCGCTTTTCTTATTTCTCTTTTCTCTTCTTTTCTCTTTTCTCTTCTTTTCTCTTTTCTCTTTTGTCTTCTTTTCTTGTCTCTTTTCTCTTTTCTCTTCTTTTCTCTTTTTTCTTCTTTTCTTGTCTCTTTTCTCTTTTCTCTTCTTTTCTCTTCTTTTCTCTTTTCTCTTTTGTCTTCTTTTCTTGTCTCTTCTCTTTTCTCTTCTTCTCTCTTCTTTTCTCTTTTCTCATTTCTCTTCTTTTACTCTTTTTTTCTCTTCTTTTCTCTTTTCTCTTCTTTTCTCTTTTCTCTTTTGTCTTCTTTTCTTGTCTCTTCTCTTTTCTCTTCTTCTCTCTTCTTTTCTCTTTTCTCATTTCTCTTCTTTTCTCTTCTTTTCTATTTCCTCTTATCTCTTTTCTCTTTTCTCTCTTTTTCACTACTTTTCGCTTTTCTTATTTCTCTTTTCTCTTATTACTCTTCTTTTCTCTTTTTTTCTCAGCTTTTCTCTTCTTTGTCCTTTCTCTTCCTTTCTATCTTTTCTCTTCTTTTCTCTTTTGTCTTTTCTCTTCTTTTCCCTTTTCTCTTTTCTCTTCTTTTCTCTTCTTTTCTCATTTCTCTTCTCTCTTTTCTCTTCTTTTCTCTTTTCTCTTTTGTCTTCTTTTCTTTCTCTTCTCTTTTCTCTTCTTCTCTCTTCTTTTCTCCTTTCTCATTTCTCTTCTTTTACTCTTTTTTTCTCTTCTTTTCTCTTTTCTCTTTTCTCTTCTTTTCTCTTCTTTCTCTTTTCTGTTCTCTTTTCTCTTTTCTCTTCCTCTCTCTTTTCTCTTCTTTTCTTTCTCTTACCTCTTTTCTCTAATTTTCTCTTTTCTCTTCTTTTTTCTTCTTTTCTCTTCTATTCTCTTTTTTCTTTTCTCTTCTTTTCCCTTTTCTCTTTTCTCTTCTTTTCTCATTTGTCTTCTCTCTTTTCTCTTCTCTTTTCTCTTCTTTTCTCTTTTTTCTTTTCCCTTCTTTTCTCTTTTCTCTTTTAACTTATTTTCTCTTCTGTCCCTTTTATCTTCTTTTCTCTTCTCTTCTCTTTTCTCTTTTGTCTTCTTTTCTATTATTTTCTCTTCTTTTCTCTTTTCCCTTTTCTCTTCTTTTCTCTTTTCTCTTTTCTCCTCTATTCTCTTCTTTTCTCTTTTCCCTTTTAACTTATTTTCTCTTCTGTCCCTTTTATCTTCTTTTCTCTTCTCTTCTCTTTTCTCTTTTGTCTTCTTTTCTATTATTTTCTCTTCTTTTATAGTTTCCCTTTACTCTTCTTTTCTCTTTTCTCTTTTCTCCTCTATTCTCTTCTTTTCTCTTTTCTCTTTTGACTTATTTTCTCTTCTGTCCCTTTTATATTCTTTTCTCTTTTGTCTTCTTTTCTCTTCTTTTCTCTTTTCTCTTTTCTCCTCTCTTCTCTTCTTTTCTCATTTCTCTTCTTTTCTCTTCTTTTCTATTTCCCCTTATCTCTTTTCTCTTCCCTCTCTTTTTCTCTTCCTTCGCTTTTCTTTTTTCTCTTTTCTCATTTTTTCTCTTGTTTTCTCATCTTTTCTCTTCTTTGTCCTTTCTCTTCTTTTCTACCTTTTCTCTTCTTTACTCTTTTCTCTTTTGTCTTCTTTTCTATTCTTTTCTCTTCTTTTCTCTTTTCCCTTTTCTCTTCTTTTCTCTTTTCTCTTTTCTCCTCTATTCTCTTCTTTTCTCTTTTCCCTTTTCTCATTTCTCTTCTTTTCTATTTCCTCTTATCTCTTTTCTCTTCCCTCTCTTTTTCTCTTCCTTCACTTTTCTTTTTTCTCTTTTCCCATTTTTTCTCTTGTTTTTCAGCTTTTCTCTTCTTTGTCCTTTCTCTTCTTTTCTACCTTTTCTCTTCTTTTTTCTTTTCTCTTTTGTCTTCTTTTCTTGTCTCTTTTCTCTTTTCTCTTCTTTTCTCTTTTCTCATTTCTATTATTCTTTTCACTTCATTTCTCTTCTTTTATCTTCTTTTCTCTTTTCCTTTTTCTCTTCTTTTCTCTTCTTTTCTCTTCTTTTCTCTTTTCTCTTTTCTCTTTACTCTTCTTTTCTCTTCTTTTCTCATTTCTCTTTTCTCCTCTTTTTTCTGCTTTTCTCTTCTTTTCTCTTCTTTCTCTTTTCTCTTCCCTTTTCTCTCTTCTCTTCCTTTCTCTTTTCTCTTCTTTTCTCTTCTTTTCTTTCTCTTCTCTCTTTTCTCTTCTTTTCTCTTTTCTCTTTTCTCTTCTTTTCTCTTTTCTCTTCTTTTTTCTTCTTTTCTCTTCTTTTCTCTTTTTTCTTTTCCCTTCATTTCTCTTTTCTCTTTTAACTTATTTTCTCTTCTGTCCCTTTTATCTTCTTTTCTCTTCTCTTCTCTTTTCTCTTTTGTCTTCTTTTCTATTCTTCTCTCTTCTTTTCTCTTTTCCCTTTTCTCTTCTTTTCTCGTTTCTCTTCTTTTCTCTTTTCTCTTTTGTCTTCTTTTCTTGTCTCTTTTCTCTTTTCTCTTCTTCTCTCTTCTTTTCTCTTTTCTCATTTCTCTTCTTTTACTCTTTTTTCTCTTCTTTTCTCTTTTCTCTTCTTTTCTCTTTGCTCTTCCTTTTTCTTCTTTTCTCTTCTATTCTCTTTTTTCTTTTCTCGTCTTTTCCCTTTTCTCTTTTCTCATCTTTTCTCTTCTTTTCTCATTTCTCTACTGTCTTTTCTCATCTTTTCTCTTTTCTCTTTTCTCTTCTCTTTTCTCTTCTTTTCTCTTTATTCTTTTCCCTTCTTTTCTCTTTTCTCTTTTCTCTTTTAACTTATGTTCTCTACTGTCCCTTTTATCTTCTTTTCTCTTTTGTCTTCTTTTCTCTTCTTTTCTCTTTTCGCTTTTCTCCTCTATTCTCTTCTTTTCTCATTTCTCTTCTTTTCTCTTCTTTTCTATTTCCTCTTATCTCTTTTCTCTTTTCTCTCTTTTTCACTACTTTTCGCTTTTCTTATTTCTCTTTTCTCTTATTTCTCTTCTTTTCTCCTCTTTTCTCAGCTTTTCTCTTCTTTGTCCTTTCTCTTCCTTTCTATCTTTTCTCTTCTTTTCTCTTTTGTCTTTTCTCTTCTTTTCCCTTTTCTCTTTTCTCTTCTTTTCTCATTTCTCTTCTCTCTTTTCTCTTCTTTTCTCTTTTCTCTTTTGTCTTCTTTTCTTGTCTCTTCTCTTTTCTCTTCTTCTCTCTTCTTTTCTCTTTTCTCATTTCTCTTCTTTTACTCTTTTTTTCTCTTCTTTTCTCTTTTCTCTTCTTTTCTCTTTTCTCTTTTGTCTTCTTTTCTTGTCTCTTTTCCCTTTTCTCTTCTTTTCTCTTCTTTTCTCTTTTCTCTTTTGTCTTCTCTTCTTGTCTCTTCTCTTTTCTCTTCTTCTCTCTTCTTTTCTCTTTTATCATTTCTCTTCTTTTACGCTTTTTTCTCTTCTTTTCTCTTCTTTTCTCTTTTCTCTTCTTTTCTCTTTTCTCTTTTCATCTATTTTCCCTTCTTTTCTCTTTTCTCTTTTCTCTTATTCTTTTCACTTCTTTTCTCTTCTTTTAACTTCTTTTCTCTTTTCCCTTTTCTCTTCTTTTCTCTTCTTTTCTCTTTCCTCTTTTCTCTTCATTTCTCTTCTTTTCTCATTTCTCTTTTCTCTTCTTTTCTCTGCTTTTCTCTTCTTTCTCTTTTCTGTTCTCTTTTCTCTTTTCTCTTCCTTTCTCTTTTCTCTTTTGTCTTCTTTTCTTGTCTCTTTTCTCTTTTCTCTTCTTTTCTCTTTTTTCTTCTTTTCTTGTCTCTTTTCTCTTTTCTCTTCTTTTCTCTTCTTTTCTCTTTTCTCTTTTGTCTTTTCTTGTCTCTTCTCTTTTCTCTTCTTCTCTCTTCTTTTCTCTTTTCTCATTTCTCTTCTTTTACTCTTTTTTTCTCTTCTCTTCTCTTTTCTCTTCTTTTCTCTTTTCTCTTTTGTCTTCTTTTCTTGTCTCTTTTCCCTTTTCTCTTCTTTTCTCTTCTTTTCTCTTTTCTCTTTTGTCTTCTCTTCTTGTCTCTTCTCTTTTCTCTTCTTCTCTCTTCTTTTCTCTTTTATCATTTCTCTTCTTTTACGCTTTTTTCTCTTCTTTTCTCTTTTCTCTTCTTTTCTCTTCTTTTCTTTCTCTTACCTCTTTTCTCTTCTTTTCTCTTTTCTCTTCTTTTTTCTTCTTTTCTCTTCTATTCTCTTTTTTCTTTTCTCTTCATTTCCCTTTTCTCTTTTCTCTTCTTTTCTCTTCTTTTCTCATTTGTCTTCTCTCTTTTCTCTTCTCTTTTCTCTTCTTTTCTCTTTTTTCTTTTCCCTTCTTTTCTCTTTTCTCTTTTAACTTATTTTCTCTTCTGTCCCTTTTATCTTCTTTTCTCTTCTCTTCTCTTTTCTCTTTTGTCTTCTTTTCTATTATTTTCTCTTCTTTTCTCTTTTCCCTTTTCTCTTCTTTTCTCTTTTCTATTTTCTCCTCTATTCTCTTCTTTTCTCTTTTCCCTTTTAACTTATTTCTTTTGTCTTCTTTTCCCTTTTCTCTTTTCTCTTCTTTTCGCTTTTCTCTTTTCTCTTCTTCTCTCTTCTTTTCTCTTTTCTCATTTCTCTTCTTTTACTCTTTTTTCTCTTCTTTTCTCTTTTCTCTTCTTTTCTCTTTTCTCTTTTGTCTTGTTTTCTTGTCTCTTTTCTCTTTTCTCTTCTTTTATCTTCTTTTCTCTTTTCTCTTTTGTCTTCTCTTCTTGTCTCTTCTCTTTTCTCTACTTCTCTCGTCTTTTCTCTTTTCTCATTTCTCTTCTTTTGCTCTTTTTTTCTCTTCTTTTCTCATTTCTCTTCTTTTCTCTTTTCCCTTTTCATCTATTTTCCCTTCTTTTCTCTTTTCTCTTTTCTCTTATTCTTTTCACTTCTTTTCTCTTCTTTTATCTTCTTTTCTCTTTTCCCTTTTCTCTTCTTTTCTCTTCTTTTCTCTTTTCTCTTTTCTCATTTCTCTTCTTTTCTCTTTTCTCTTTTCTCTTCTTTTCTTGTCTCTTTTCTCTTCTTTTCTCTTTTCTCTTCTTTTCTCTTCTGTCCCTTTTATCTTCTTTTCTCTTCTCTTCTCTTTTCTCTTTTGTCTTCTTTACTCTTCTTTTCTCTTTTTCTTTTCTCTTCTTTTCTCTTTTCTCTTTACTCATTTCTCTTCCTTTCTCTTCTTTTCTATTTCCTATTTTCTCTTTTGTCCTCTTTTCTCTTCTTTTCTCTTTTTCTTTTCTCTTCTTTTCTCTTCATTTCTCTTTTCACTTTTCTCTTCTTTTCTCTTTTCTCCTTTCTCATTTCTCTTCTTTTCTCTTCTTATCTATTTCCTCTTTTCTCTTTTCTCTCTTTTTCTCTTCTTTTCGCTTTTCTCTTTTCTCGTTTCTCTGCTTTTCTCTTCTTTTCTCTTCTTTCTCTTCCTTTCTCTTTTCTCTTCTTTTCTCTTCTATTCTTTCTCTTCTCTCTTTTCTCTTCTTTTCTCTTTTCTCTTTGCTCTTTTCACTTCCTTTCTCTTTTCTCTTCTTTTTTCTTCTTTTCTCTTCTATATTCTTTTTTCTTTTCTCTTCTTTTTTCTCTTTTCCCTTATCACTTCTTTTCCCTTTTCTCTTTTCTCTTCTTTTCTCATTTCTCTTCTCTCCTTTCTCTTCTTTTCTCTTCTTTTCTCTTTTCTCTTTTCTCATTTCTCTTCGTTTCTCTTTTCCCTTTTCTCTTCTTTTCTCTTTTCTCTTTTCTCAGTTCTCTTCTTTTCTATTTCCCCTTTTCTCTTTTCTCTCCTTTTCTCTTCTTTTCGCTTTTCTCTTTTCTCTTTTCTCTTATTTATCCTTTCTCTTTTCTCTTTTGTCTTCTTTTCTTGTCTCTTTTCTCTTTTCTCTTCTTATCTCTTCTTTTCTCTTTTCTCGTTTCTCTTCTTTACCCTTTTTCTCTTCTTTTCTATTTTCTCTTCTTTTCTCTTTTCTCTTTTCACCTATTTTCTCTTCTTTTCTCTTTTCTCTTTTCTCTTCTTTTTACTTCTTTTCTATTTTTTCTCTTCTTTTATCTTTTCCTATTTCTCTTCTTTTCTCTTTTCTCTTCTTTTCTCTTTGCTCTTCCTTTTTCTTCTTTTCTCTTCTATTCTCTTTTTTCTTTTCTCGTCTTTTCCCTTTTCTCTTTTCTCATCTTTTCTCTTCTTTTCTCATTTCTCTACTGTCTTTTCTCATCTTTTCTCTTTTCTCTTTTCTCTTCTCTTTTCTCTTCTTTTCTCTTTATTCTTTTCCCTTCTTTTCTCTTTTCTCTTTTCTCTTTTAACTTATGTTCTCTACTGTCCCTTTTATCTTCTTTTCTCTTTTGTCTTCTTTTCTCTTCTTTTCTCTTTTCGCTTTTCTCCTCTATTCTCTTCTTTTCTCATTTCTCTTCTTTTCTCTTCTTTTCTATTTCCTCTTATCTCTTTTCTCTTTTCTCTCTTTTTCACTACTTTTCGCTTTTCTTATTTCTCTTTTCTCTTATTTCTCTTCTTTTCTCCTCTTTTCTCAGCTTTTCTCTTCTTTGTCCTTTCTCTTCCTTTCTATCTTTTCTCTTCTTTTCTCTTTTGTCTTTTCTCTTCTTTTCCCTTTTCTCTTTTCTCTTCTTTTCTCATTTCTCTTCTCTCTTTTCTCTTCTTTTCTCTTTTCTCTTTTGTCTTCTTTTCTTGTCTCTTCTCTTTTCTCTTCTTCTCTCTTCTTTTCTCTTTTCTCATTTCTCTTCTTTTACTCTTTTTTTCTCTTCTTTTCTCTTTTCTCTTCTTTTCTCTTTTCTCTTTTGTCTTCTTTTCTTGTCTCTTTTCCCTTTTCTCTTCTTTTCTCTTCTTTTCTCTTTTCTCTTTTGTCTTCTCTTCTTGTCTCTTCTCTTTTCTCTTCTTCTCTCTTCTTTTCTCTTTTATCATTTCTCTTCTTTTACGCTTTTTTCTCTTCTTTTCTCTTCTTTTCTCTTTTCTCTTCTTTTCTCTTTTCTCTTTTCATCTATTTTCCCTTCTTTTCTCTTTTCTCTTTTCTCTTATTCTTTTCACTTCTTTTCTCTTCTTTTAACTTCTTTTCTCTTTTCCCTTTTCTCTTCTTTTCTCTTCTTTTCTCTTTCCTCTTTTCTCTTCATTTCTCTTCTTTTCTCATTTCTCTTTTCTCTTCTTTTCTCTGCTTTTCTCTTCTTTCTCTTTTCTGTTCTCTTTTCTCTTTTCTCTTCCTTTCTCTTTTCTCTTTTGTCTTCTTTTCTTGTCTCTTTTCTCTTTTCTCTTCTTTTCTCTTTTTTCTTCTTTTCTTGTCTCTTTTCTCTTTTCTCTTCTTTTCTCTTCTTTTCTCTTTTCTCTTTTGTCTTTTCTTGTCTCTTCTCTTTTCTCTTCTTCTCTCTTCTTTTCTCTTTTCTCATTTCTCTTCTTTTACTCTTTTTTTCTCTTCTTTTCTCTTTTCTCTTCTTTTCTCTTTTCTCTTTTGTCTTCTTTTCTTGTCTCTTTTCCCTTTTCTCTTCTTTTCTCTTCTTTTCTCTTTTCTCTTTTGTCTTCTCTTCTTGTCTCTTCTCTTTTCTCTTCTTCTCTCTTCTTTTCTCTTTTATCATTTCTCTTCTTTTACGCTTTTTTCTCTTCTTTTCTCTTTTCTCTTCTTTTCTCTTCTTTTCTTTCTCTTACCTCTTTTCTCTTCTTTTCTCTTTTCTCTTCTTTTTTCTTCTTTTCTCTTCTATTCTCTTTTTTCTTTTCTCTTCATTTCCCTTTTCTCTTTTCTCTTCTTTTCTCTTCTTTTCTCATTTGTCTTCTCTCTTTTCTCTTCTCTTTTCTCTTCTTTTCTCTTTTTTCTTTTCCCTTCTTTTCTCTTTTCTCTTTTAACTTATTTTCTCTTCTGTCCCTTTTATCTTCTTTTCTCTTCTCTTCTCTTTTCTCTTTTGTCTTCTTTTCTATTATTTTCTCTTCTTTTCTCTTTTCCCTTTTCTCTTCTTTTCTCTTTTCTATTTTCTCCTCTATTCTCTTCTTTTCTCTTTTCCCTTTTAACTTATTTCTTTTGTCTTCTTTTCCCTTTTCTCTTTTCTCTTCTTTTCGCTTTTCTCTTTTCTCTTCTTCTCTCTTCTTTTCTCTTTTCTCATTTCTCTTCTTTTACTCTTTTTTCTCTTCTTTTCTCTTTTCTCTTCTTTTCTCTTTTCTCTTTTGTCTTGTTTTCTTGTCTCTTTTCTCTTTTCTCTTCTTTTATCTTCTTTTCTCTTTTCTCTTTTGTCTTCTCTTCTTGTCTCTTCTCTTTTCTCTACTTCTCTCGTCTTTTCTCTTTTCTCATTTCTCTTCTTTTGCTCTTTTTTTCTCTTCTTTTCTCATTTCTCTTCTTTTCTCTTTTCCCTTTTCATCTATTTTCCCTTCTTTTCTCTTTTCTCTTTTCTCTTATTCTTTTCACTTCTTTTCTCTTCTTTTATCTTCTTTTCTCTTTTCCCTTTTCTCTTCTTTTCTCTTCTTTTCTCTTTTCTCTTTTCTCATTTCTCTTCTTTTCTCTTTTCTCTTTTCTCTTCTTTTCTTGTCTCTTTTCTCTTCTTTTCTCTTTTCTCTTCTTTTCTCTTCTGTCCCTTTTATCTTCTTTTCTCTTCTCTTCTCTTTTCTCTTTTGTCTTCTTTACTCTTCTTTTCTCTTTTTCTTTTCTCTTCTTTTCTCTTTTCTCTTTACTCATTTCTCTTCCTTTCTCTTCTTTTCTATTTCCTATTTTCTCTTTTGTCCTCTTTTCTCTTCTTTTCTCTTTTTCTTTTCTCTTCTTTTCTCTTCATTTCTCTTTTCACTTTTCTCTTCTTTTCTCTTTTCTCCTTTCTCATTTCTCTTCTTTTCTCTTCTTATCTATTTCCTCTTTTCTCTTTTCTCTCTTTTTCTCTTCTTTTCGCTTTTCTCTTTTCTCGTTTCTCTGCTTTTCTCTTCTTTTCTCTTCTTTCTCTTCCTTTCTCTTTTCTCTTCTTTTCTCTTCTATTCTTTCTCTTCTCTCTTTTCTCTTCTTTTCTCTTTTCTCTTTGCTCTTTTCACTTCCTTTCTCTTTTCTCTTCTTTTTTCTTCTTTTCTCTTCTATATTCTTTTTTCTTTTCTCTTCTTTTTTCTCTTTTCCCTTATCACTTCTTTTCCCTTTTCTCTTTTCTCTTCTTTTCTCATTTCTCTTCTCTCCTTTCTCTTCTTTTCTCTTCTTTTCTCTTTTCTCTTTTCTCATTTCTCTTCGTTTCTCTTTTCCCTTTTCTCTTCTTTTCTCTTTTCTCTTTTCTCAGTTCTCTTCTTTTCTATTTCCCCTTTTCTCTTTTCTCTCCTTTTCTCTTCTTTTCGCTTTTCTCTTTTCTCTTTTCTCTTATTTATCCTTTCTCTTTTCTCTTTTGTCTTCTTTTCTTGTCTCTTTTCTCTTTTCTCTTCTTATCTCTTCTTTTCTCTTTTCTCGTTTCTCTTCTTTACCCTTTTTCTCTTCTTTTCTATTTTCTCTTCTTTTCTCTTTTCTCTTTTCACCTATTTTCTCTTCTTTTCTCTTTTCTCTTTTCTCTTCTTTTTACTTCTTTTCTATTTTTTCTCTTCTTTTATCTTTTCCTATTTCTCTTCTTTTTTCTTTTCTCTTTTCTCTTATTCTTTTCACTTCTTTTGTCTTTTTTTCTCTTCTTTTCTCTTTTCCCTTTTCTCTTCTTTTCTCTATTCTCTTTTCTCTTCTCTTTCATCTTTACTTTTTTCTCTTTTCCCTTTTCTCTTTTTCTTTCCTCTTTCCTCTGCTTTTCTCTTTTCTCTTGTTTTCGTGAATTTTCTCTTTTGTCTTTTCTCTTCTTTTCTCTTCTGTCCCTTTTATCTTCCTTTCTGTTCTCTTCTCTTTTCTCTGTTGTCTTCTTTTCTCTTCTTTTCTCTTCTTTTCTTGTTTCTCTTCTCTCTTTTCTCTTGTTTTCTCTTTTCTTTTTTCTCTTCCTTTCTCTTTTCTCTTCTTTTCTCTTTTCACCTATCCTCTCCTCTTTTCTCTTTTCTCTTTTCTCTTCTTTTAACTTCTTTTCTATTCTATTCTTTTCTTTTATCTTTTCCCATTTCTCTTCTTTTCTCTTTTCTCTTCTTTTGTCTTCTTTTCTCTTCTTTTCTCTTTTCCCTTTTTTCTTCTTTTCTCTTTTCTCTTTTCTCTTTTCTCTTCTTTTCTCTTTCGTCTTTACTCTTTTCTCTTTTCCCTTTTCTCTTCTTTACTCGTTTCTCTTTTCTCTTTTTGTCTTTCCTCATTCCTCTTCTGTTCTCTTTTCTCTTTTCTCTTTTCTCTTCTTTTCTCGACTTTTCTCTTTTCTCTTTTCTCTTCTTTTCAATTCTGTCCCTTTTATCTTCTTTTCTCTTCTCTTCTCTTTTCTCCTTTGTCTTAATTTCTCTTCTTTTCTCTTTTCTCTTTTCTCTTCTTGTCGCATTTTCTCTGTTCTCTTTTCTCTTCCTCTCTCTTCTTTTCTCTTTTCCCTTTTCTCTTCTTTTCTCTTCTTCTCTATTTTCTGTTCTTGTCACATTTTCTCATTTCTCTTTTCTCTTTTCTCCTCTTTTCACTTTTTTCTTTTTTGTTCTTTTCCTTCTTTTCTCTTTTCTCTTTTCTCTTCTTGTCACTTTTTCTCTTTTCTCTTTTCTCTTCTTTTCTCTTTTCACTTTTCTCTTCTTTTCTCTTTTCTTTTCTTTTCTCTTTTCAATTATCTCGTTTGTCTTTTTTTCTTCTTTTCTCTTCTTTTCTCTTTTCTCTTTTCTCTTCTTTTCTCTTTTTTCTTTTCTCTTCTTTTCTCTTTTCTTTTCTTTTCTCTTTTCAATTATCTCGTTTGTCTTTTTTTCTTCTTTTCTCTTCTTTTCTCTTTTCTCTTTTCTCTTCTTTTCTCTTTTCTCTTTTCTCCTCTATTCTCTTCTTTTCTCTTTTCCCTTTTCTCATTTCTCTTCTTTTCTATTTCCTCTTATCTCTTTTCTCTTCCCTCTCTTTTTCTCTTCCCTCTCTTTTTCTCTTCCTTCACTTTTCTTTTTTCTCTTTTCCCATTTTTTCTCTTGTTTTTCAGCTTTTCTCTTCTTTGTCCTTTCTCTTCTTTTCTACCTTTTCTCTTCTTTTTTCTTTTCTCTTTTGTCTTCTTTTCTTGTCTCTTTTCTCTTTTCTCTTCTTTTCTCTTTTCTCATTTCTATTATTCTTTTCACTTCATTTCTCTTCTTTTATCTTCTTTTCTCTTTTCCTTTTTCTCTTCTTTTCTCTTCTTTTCTCTTCTTTTCTCTTTTCTCTTTTCTCTTTACTCTTCTTTTCTCTTCTTTTCTCATTTCTCTTTTCTCCTCTTTTTTCTGCTTTTCTCTTCTTTTCTCTTCTTTCTCTTTTCTCTTCCCTTTTCTCTCTTCTCTTCCTTTCTCTTTTCTCTTTTCTCTTCTTTTCTCTTCTTTTCTCTTTTCTCATTTCTCTTATTCTTTTCTCTTCTTTTCTCTTCTTTTCTCTTTTTTTCTCTTTTCTCTTTTCTCTTTTCTCTTCTTTTCTCTTCTTTTCTCATTTCTCTTTACTCATTTCTCTTCCTTTCTCTTCTTTTCTATTTCCTATTTTCTCTTTTGTCCTCTTTTCTCTTCTTTTCAATTCTGTCCCTTTTATCTTCTTTTCTCTTCTCTTCTCTTTTCTCCTTTGTCTTAATTTCTCTTCTTTTCTCTTTTCTCTTTTCTCTTCTTGTCGCATTTTCTCTGTTCTCTTTTCTCTTCCTTTCTCTTCTTTTCTCTTTTCCCTTTTCTCTTCTTTTCTCTTCTTTTCGCTTTTCCCTTTTCTCTTCTTTTCTCCTTATTTTTCTTTTCTCTTTTATCTTCTTGTCTCTTCTTTTCACTTTTTTCTTTTTTCTTCTTTTCTCTTCTTCTCTATTTTCTGTTCTTGTCACATTTTCTCATTTCTCTTTTCTCTTTTCTCCTCTTTTCACTTTTTTCTTTTTTGTTCATTTCCTTCTTTTCTCTTTTCTCTTTTCTCTTCTTGTCACTTTTTCTCTTTTCTCTTATCTCTTCTTTTCTCTTTTCACTTTTCTCTTCTTTTCTCTTTTCTTTTCTTTTCTCTTTTCAATTATCTCGTTTGTCTTTTTTTCTTCTTTTCTCTTCTTTTCTCTTTTCTCTTTTCTCTTATTTTCTCTTTTTTCTTTTCTCTTCTTTTTTCTTTTCTCTTCTGTCCCTTTTATCTTCTTTTCTCTTCTCTTCTCTTTTCTCTTTTGTCTTCTTTTCTATTATTTTCTCTTCTTTTCTCTTTTCCCTTTTCTCTTCTTTTCTCTTTTCTCTTTTCTCCTCTATTCTCTTCTTTTCTCTTTTCTCTTTTAACTTATTTTCTCTTCTGTCCCTTTTATATTCTTTTCTCTTTTGTCTTCTTTTCTCTTCTTTTCTCTTTTCTCTATTCTCCTCTATTCTCTTCTTTTCTCATTTCTCTTCTTTTCTCTTCTTTTCTATTTCCTCTTATCTTTTCCCTTCATTTCTCTTTTCTCTTTTCTCTTTTAACTTATGTTCTCTTCTGTCCCTTTTATCTTCTTTTCTCTTTTGTCTTCTTTTCTCTTCTTTTCTCTTTTCTCTTTTCTCCTCTATTCTCTTCTTTTCTCATTTCTCTTCTTTTCTCTTCTTTTCTATTTCCTCTTATCTCTTTTCTCTTCCCTCTCTTTTTCTCTTCCTTCGCTTTTCTTTTTTCTCTTTTCTCCTTTTTTCTCTTGTTTTCTCATCTTTTCTCTTCTTTGTCCTTTCTCTTCTTTTCTACCTTTTCTCTTCTTTACTCTTTTCTCTTTTCTCTTCTTTTCTTGTCTCTTTTCTCTTTTCTCTTCTTTTCTCTTCTTTTCTCTTTTCTCATTTCTCTTATTCTTTTCTCTTCTTTTCTCTTCTTTTCTCTCTTTTTCTCTTTTCTCTTTTCTCTTTTCTCTTCTTTTCTCTTCTTTTCTCATTTCTCTTTACTCATTTCTCTTCCTTTCTCTTCTTTTCTATTTCCTATTTTCTCTTTTGTCCTCTTTTCTCTTCTTTTCTCTTTTTCTTTTCTCTTCTTTTCTCTTCATTTCTCTTTTCACTTTTCTCTTCTTTTCTCTTTTCTCCTTTCTCATTTCTCTTCTTTTCTCTTCTTATCTATTTCCTCTTTTCTCTTTACTCTCTTTTTCTCTTCTTTTCGCTTTTCTCTTTTCTCTTTTCTCTGCTTTTCTCTTCTTTTCTCTTCTTTCTCTTCCTTTCTCTTTTCTCTTCTTTTCTCTTTTCTTTGTCTTCTCTCTTTTCTCTTCTTTTCTCTTTTCTCTTTTCTCTTTTCACTTCCTTTCTCTTTTCTCGTCTTTTTTCTTCTTTTCTCTTCTATATTCTTTTTTCTTTTCTCCCCTTTTTTCTCTTTTCCCTTTTCACTTCTTTTCCCTTTTCTCTTTTCTCTTCTTTTCTCATTTCTCTTCTCTCCTTTCTCTTCTTTTCTCTTCTTTTCTCTTTTCTCTTTTCTCATTTCTCTTCGTTTCTCTTTTCCCTTTTCTCTTCTTTTCTCTTTTCTCTTTTCTCAGTTCTCTTCTTTTCTATTTCCTCTTTTCTCTTTTCTCTCCTTTTCTCTTCTTTTCGCTTTTCTCTTTTCTCTTTTCTCTTCTTTATCCTTTCTCTTTTCTCTTTTCTCTTCTTTTCTTGTATCTTTTCTCTTCTTATCTCTTCTTATCTCTTTTCTCGTTTCTCTTCTTTACCCGTTTTTCTCTTCTTTTCTCTTTTCACCTATTTTCTCTTCTTGTCTCTTTTCTCTTTTCTCTTCTTATCTCTTCTTTTCTCTTTTCTCTTCTTTTCTCTTCTTTTCTCTTTTCTCATTTCTCTTATTCTTTTCTCTTCTTTTCTCTTTTTTTCTCTTTTCTCTTTTCTCTTTTCTCTTCTTTTCTCTTCTTTTCTCATTTCTCTTTACTCATTTCTCTTCCTTTCTCTTCTTTTCTATTTCCTATTTTCTCTTTTGTCCTCTTTTCTCTTCTTTTCTCTTTTTCTTTTCTCTTCTTTTCTCTTCATTTCTCTTTTCACTTTTCTCTTCTTTTCTCTTTTCTCCTTTCTCATTTCTCTTCTTTTCTCTTCTTATCTATTTCCTCTTTTCTCTTTTCTCTCTTTTTCTCTTCTTTTCGCTTTTCTCTTTTCTCTTTTCTCTGCTTTTCTCTTCTTTTCTCTTCTTTCTCTTCCTTTCTCTTTTCTCTTCTTTTCTCTTCTTTTCTTTCTCTTCTCTCTTTTCTCTTCTTTTCTCTTTTCTCTTTTCTCTTTTCACTTCCTTTCTCTTTTCTCGTCTTTTTTCTTCTTTTCTCTTCTATATTCTTTTTTCTTTTCTCCCCTTTTTTCTCTTTTCCCTTTTCACTTCTTTTCCCTTTTCTCTTTTCTCTTCTTTTCTCATTTCTCTTCTCTCCTTTCTCTTCTTTTCTCTTCTTTTCTCTTTTCTCTTTTCTCATTTCTCTTCGTTTCTCTTTTCCCTTTTCTCTTCTTTTCTCTTTTCTCTTTTCTCAGTTCTCTTCTTTTCTATTTCCTCTTTTCTCTTTTCTCTCCTTTTCTCTTCTTTTCGCTTTTCTCTTTTCTCTTTTCTCTTCTTTATCCTTTCTCTTTTCTCTTTTCTCTTCTTTTCTTGTATCTTTTCTCTTCTTATCTCTTCTTATCTCTTTTCTCGTTTCTCTTCTTTACCCGTTTTTCTCTTCTTTTCTCTTTTCACCTATTTTCTCTTCTTGTCTCTTTTCTCTTTTCTCTTCTTATCTCTTCTTTTCTCTTTTCTCGTTTCTCTTCTTTACCCTTTTTTCTCTTCTTTTCTCTTTTCTCTTCTTTTCTCTTTTCTCTTTTCACCTATTTTCTATTCTTTTCTCTTTTCTCTTTTCTCTTTTTTTTACTTCTTTTCTATTTTTTCTCTTCTTTTATGTTTTCCTATTTCTCTTCTTTTTTCTTTTCTCTTTTCTCTTTTCTCATTTCTCTTCGTTTCTCTTTTCCCTTTTCTCTTCTTTTCTCTTTTCTCTTTTCTCAGTTCTCTTCTTTTCTATTTCCTCTTTTCTCTTTTCTCTCCTTTTCTCTTCTTTTCGCTTTTCTCTTTTCTCTTTTCTCTTCGTTATCCTTTCTCTTTTCTCTTTTCTCTTCTTTTCTTGTCTCTTTTCTCTTCTTATCTCTTCTTATCTCTTTTCTCGTTTCTCTTATTTACCCGTTTTTCTCTTCTTTTCTCTTTTCACCTATTTTCTCTTCTTGTCTCTTTTCTCTTTTCTCTTCTTATCTCTTCTTTTCTCTTTTCTCGTTTCTCTTCTTTACCCTTTTTTCTCTTCTTTTCTCTTTTCTCTTCTTTTCTCTTTTCTCTTTTCACCTATTTTCTATTCTTTTCTCTTTTCTCTTTTCTCTTTTTTTTACTTCTTTTCTATTTTTTCTCTTCTTTTATGTTTTCCTATTTCTCTTCTTTTTTCTTTTCTCTTTTCTCTTATTCTTTTCACTTCTTTTGTCCTCTTTTCTCTTTTCCCTTTTCTCTTCTATTCTCTATTCTCTTTTCTCTTCTCTTTCATCTTTACTTTTTTCTCTTTTCCCTTTTCTCTTTTTCTTTCCTCTTTCCTCTGCTTTTCTCTTTTCTCTTGTTTTCTTGAATTTTGTCTTTTCTCTTTTCTCTTATTTTCTCTTCTGTCCCTTTTATCTTCCTTTCTCTTCTCTTCTCTTTTCTCTGTTGTCTTCTTTTCTCTTCTTTTCTCTTTTTCTTTTCTCTTCTTTTCTCTTCTTTTCTCGTTTCTCTTCTCTCTTTTCTCTTGTTTTCACTTTTCTCTTTTCTCTTCTTTTCTCTTTTCTCTTCTTTTCTCTTTTCTCTTCTTTTCTCTTTTCTCTTTTCACCTATCTTCTCCTCTTTTCTCTTTTCTCTTTTCTCTTCTTTTAACTTCTTTTCTATTCTATTCTTTTCTTTTATCTTTTCCCATTTCTCTTCTTTTCTCTTTTCTCTTCTTTTGTCTTCTTTTCTCTTCTTTTCTCTTTTCCCTTTTTTCTTCTTTTCTCTTTTCTCTTTCCTCTTTTCTCTTCTTTTCTCTTTCATCTTTACTCTTTTCTCTTTTCCCTTTTCTCTTCTTTACTCGTTTCTCTTTTCTCTTTTTGTCTTTCCTCATTCCTCTTCTTTTCTCTTTTCTCTTTTCTCTGTTAAATTCTTTTCTCGACTTTTCTCTTTTCTCTTTTCTCTTATTTTCAATTCTGTCCCTTTTATCTTCTTTTCTCTTCTCTTCTCTTTTCTCCTTTGTCTTCTTTTCTCTTCTTTTCTCTTTTCTCTTTTCTCTTCTTGTCGCATTTTCTCTGTTCTCTTTTCTCTTCCTCTCTCTTCTTTTCTCTTTTCCCTTTTCTCTTCTTTTCTCTTCTTCTCTATTTTCTGTTCTTGTCACATTTTCTCATTTCTCTTTTCTCTTTTCTCCTCTTTTCACTTTTTTCTTTTTTGTTCTTTTCCTTCTTTTCTCTTTTCTCTTTTCTCTTCTTGTCACTTTTTCTCTTTTCTCTTTTCTCTTCTTTTCTCTTTTCACTTTTCTCTTCTTTTCTCTTTTCTTTTCTTTTCTCTTTTCAATTATCTCGTTTGTCTTTTTTTCTTCTTTTCTCTTCTTTTCTCTTTTCTCTTTTCTCTTCTTTTCTCTTTTTTCTTTTCTCTTCTTTTCTCTTTTCTTTTCTTTTCTCTTTTCAATTATCTCGTTTGTCTTTTTTTCTTCTTTTCTCTTCTTTTCTCTTTTCTCTTTTCTCTTCTTTTCTCTTTTCTCTTTTCTCCTCTATTCTCTTCTTTTCTCTTTTCCCTTTTCTCATTTCTCTTCTTTTCTATTTCCTCTTATCTCTTTTCTCTTCCCTCTCTTTTTCTCTTCCCTCTCTTTTTCTCTTCCTTCACTTTTCTTTTTTCTCTTTTCCCATTTTTTCTCTTGTTTTTCAGCTTTTCTCTTCTTTGTCCTTTCTCTTCTTTTCTACCTTTTCTCTTCTTTTTTCTTTTCTCTTTTGTCTTCTTTTCTTGTCTCTTTTCTCTTTTCTCTTCTTTTCTCTTTTCTCATTTCTATTATTCTTTTCACTTCATTTCTCTTCTTTTATCTTCTTTTCTCTTTTCCTTTTTCTCTTCTTTTCTCTTCTTTTCTCTTCTTTTCTCTTTTCTCTTTTCTCTTTACTCTTCTTTTCTCTTCTTTTCTCATTTCTCTTTTCTCCTCTTTTTTCTGCTTTTCTCTTCTTTTCTCTTCTTTCTCTTTTCTCTTCCCTTTTCTCTCTTCTCTTCCTTTCTCTTTTCTCTTTTCTCTTCTTTTCTCTTCTTTTCTCTTTTCTCATTTCTCTTATTCTTTTCTCTTCTTTTCTCTTCTTTTCTCTTTTTTTCTCTTTTCTCTTTTCTCTTTTCTCTTCTTTTCTCTTCTTTTCTCATTTCTCTTTACTCATTTCTCTTCCTTTCTCTTCTTTTCTATTTCCTATTTTCTCTTTTGTCCTCTTTTCTCTTCTTTTCAATTCTGTCCCTTTTATCTTCTTTTCTCTTCTCTTCTCTTTTCTCCTTTGTCTTAATTTCTCTTCTTTTCTCTTTTCTCTTTTCTCTTCTTGTCGCATTTTCTCTGTTCTCTTTTCTCTTCCTTTCTCTTCTTTTCTCTTTTCCCTTTTCTCTTCTTTTCTCTTCTTTTCGCTTTTCCCTTTTCTCTTCTTTTCTCCTTATTTTTCTTTTCTCTTTTATCTTCTTGTCTCTTCTTTTCACTTTTTTCTTTTTTCTTCTTTTCTCTTCTTCTCTATTTTCTGTTCTTGTCACATTTTCTCATTTCTCTTTTCTCTTTTCTCCTCTTTTCACTTTTTTCTTTTTTGTTCATTTCCTTCTTTTCTCTTTTCTCTTTTCTCTTCTTGTCACTTTTTCTCTTTTCTCTTATCTCTTCTTTTCTCTTTTCACTTTTCTCTTCTTTTCTCTTTTCTTTTCTTTTCTCTTTTCAATTATCTCGTTTGTCTTTTTTTCTTCTTTTCTCTTCTTTTCTCTTTTCTCTTTTCTCTTATTTTCTCTTTTTTCTTTTCTCTTCTTTTTTCTTTTCTCTTCTGTCCCTTTTATCTTCTTTTCTCTTCTCTTCTCTTTTCTCTTTTGTCTTCTTTTCTATTATTTTCTCTTCTTTTCTCTTTTCCCTTTTCTCTTCTTTTCTCTTTTCTCTTTTCTCCTCTATTCTCTTCTTTTCTCTTTTCTCTTTTAACTTATTTTCTCTTCTGTCCCTTTTATATTCTTTTCTCTTTTGTCTTCTTTTCTCTTCTTTTCTCTTTTCTCTATTCTCCTCTATTCTCTTCTTTTCTCATTTCTCTTCTTTTCTCTTCTTTTCTATTTCCTCTTATCTTTTCCCTTCTTTTCTCTTTTCTCTTTTCTCTTTTAACTTATGTTCTCTTCTGTCCCTTTTATCTTCTTTTCTCTTTTGTCTTCTTTTCTCTTCTTTTCTCTTTTCTCTTTTCTCCTCTATTCTCTTCTTTTCTCATTTCTCTTCTTTTCTCTTCTTTTCTATTTCCTCTTATCTCTTTTCTCTTCCCTCTCTTTTTCTCTTCCTTCGCTTTTCTTTTTTCTCTTTTCTCCTTTTTTCTCTTGTTTTCTCATCTTTTCTCTTCTTTGTCCTTTCTCTTCTTTTCTACCTTTTCTCTTCTTTACTCTTTTCTCTTTTCTCTTCTTTTCTTGTCTCTTTTCTCTTTTCTCTTCTTTTCTCTTCTTTTCTCTTTTCTCATTTCTCTTATTCTTTTCTCTTCTTTTCTCTTCTTTTCTCTTTTTTTCTCTTTTCTCTTTTCTCTTTTCTCTTCTTTTCTCTTCTTTTCTCATTTCTCTTTACTCATTTCTCTTCCTTTCTCTTCTTTTCTATTTCCTATTTTCTCTTTTGTCCTCTTTTCTCTTCTTTTCTCTTTTTCTTTTCTCTTCTTTTCTCTTCATTTCTCTTTTCACTTTTCTCTTCTTTTCTCTTTTCTCCTTTCTCATTTCTCTTCTTTTCTCTTCTTATCTATTTCCTCTTTTCTCTTTACTCTCTTTTTCTCTTCTTTTCGCTTTTCTCTTTTCTCTTTTCTCTGCTTTTCTCTTCTTTTCTCTTCTTTCTCTTCCTTTCTCTTTTCTCTTCTTTTCTCTTCTTTTCTTTGTCTTCTCTCTTTTCTCTTCTTTTCTCTTTTCTCTTTTCTCTTTTCACTTCCTTTCTCTTTTCTCGTCTTTTTTCTTCTTTTCTCTTCTATATTCTTTTTTCTTTTCTCCCCTTTTTTCTCTTTTCCCTTTTCACTTCTTTTCCCTTTTCTCTTTTCTCTTCTTTTCTCATTTCTCTTCTCTCCTTTCTCTTCTTTTCTCTTCTTTTCTCTTTTCTCTTTTCTCATTTCTCTTCGTTTCTCTTTTCCCTTTTCTCTTCTTTTCTCTTTTCTCTTTTCTCAGTTCTCTTCTTTTCTATTTCCTCTTTTCTCTTTTCTCTCCTTTTCTCTTCTTTTCGCTTTTCTCTTTTCTCTTTTCTCTTCTTTATCCTTTCTCTTTTCTCTTTTCTCTTCTTTTCTTGTATCTTTTCTCTTCTTATCTCTTCTTATCTCTTTTCTCGTTTCTCTTCTTTACCCGTTTTTCTCTTCTTTTCTCTTTTCACCTATTTTCTCTTCTTGTCTCTTTTCTCTTTTCTCTTCTTATCTCTTCTTTTCTCTTTTCTCTTCTTTTCTCTTCTTTTCTCTTTTCTCATTTCTCTTATTCTTTTCTCTTCTTTTCTCTTTTTTTCTCTTTTCTCTTTTCTCTTTTCTCTTCTTTTCTCTTCTTTTCTCATTTCTCTTTACTCATTTCTCTTCCTTTCTCTTCTTTTCTATTTCCTATTTTCTCTTTTGTCCTCTTTTCTCTTCTTTTCTCTTTTTCTTTTCTCTTCTTTTCTCTTCATTTCTCTTTTCACTTTTCTCTTCTTTTCTCTTTTCTCCTTTCTCATTTCTCTTCTTTTCTCTTCTTATCTATTTCCTCTTTTCTCTTTTCTCTCTTTTTCTCTTCTTTTCGCTTTTCTCTTTTCTCTTTTCTCTGCTTTTCTCTTCTTTTCTCTTCTTTCTCTTCCTTTCTCTTTTCTCTTCTTTTCTCTTCTTTTCTTTCTCTTCTCTCTTTTCTCTTCTTTTCTCTTTTCTCTTTTCTCTTTTCACTTCCTTTCTCTTTTCTCGTCTTTTTTCTTCTTTTCTCTTCTATATTCTTTTTTCTTTTCTCCCCTTTTTTCTCTTTTCCCTTTTCACTTCTTTTCCCTTTTCTCTTTTCTCTTCTTTTCTCATTTCTCTTCTCTCCTTTCTCTTCTTTTCTCTTCTTTTCTCTTTTCTCTTTTCTCATTTCTCTTCGTTTCTCTTTTCCCTTTTCTCTTCTTTTCTCTTTTCTCTTTTCTCAGTTCTCTTCTTTTCTATTTCCTCTTTTCTCTTTTCTCTCCTTTTCTCTTATTTTCGCTTTTCTCTTTTCTCTTTTCTCTTCTTTATCCTTTCTCTTTTCTCTTTTCTCTTCTTTTCTTGTATCTTTTCTCTTCTTATCTCTTCTTATCTCTTTTCTCGTTTCTCTTCTTTACCCGTTTTTCTCTTCTTTTCTCTTTTCACCTATTTTCTCTTCTTGTCTCTTTTCTCTTTTCTCTTCTTATCTCTTCTTTTCTCTTTTCTCGTTTCTCTTCTTTACCCTTTTTTCTCTTCTTTTCTCTTTTCTCTTCTTTTCTCTTTTCTCTTTTCACCTATTTTCTATTCTTTTCTCTTTTCTCTTTTCTCTTTTTTTTACTTCTTTTCTATTTTTTCTCTTCTTTTATGTTTTCCTATTTCTCTTCTTTTTTCTTTTCTCTTTTCTCTTTTCTCATTTCTCTTCGTTTCTCTTTTCCCTTTTCTCTTCTTTTCTCTTTTCTCTTTTCTCAGTTCTCTTCTTTTCTATTTCCTCTTTTCTCTTTTCTCTCCTTTTCTCTTCTTTTCGCTTTTCTCTTTTCTCTTTTCTCTTCGTTATCCTTTCTCTTTTCTCTTTTCTCTTCTTTTCTTGTCTCTTTTCTCTTCTTATCTCTTCTTATCTCTTTTCTCGTTTCTCTTATTTACCCGTTTTTCTCTTCTTTTCTCTTTTCACCTATTTTCTCTTCTTGTCTCTTTTCTCTTTTCTCTTCTTATCTCTTCTTTTCTCTTTTCTCGTTTCTCTTCTTTACCCTTTTTTCTCTTCTTTTCTCTTTTCTCTTCTTTTCTCTTTTCTCTTTTCACCTATTTTCTATTCTTTTCTCTTTTCTCTTTTCTCTTTTTTTTACTTCTTTTCTATTTTTTCTCTTCTTTTATGTTTTCCTATTTCTCTTCTTTTTTCTTTTCTCTTTTCTCTTATTCTTTTCACTTCTTTTGTCCTCTTTTCTCTTTTCCCTTTTCTCTTCTATTCTCTATTCTCTTTTCTCTTCTCTTTCATCTTTACTTTTTTCTCTTTTCCCTTTTCTCTTTTTCTTTCCTCTTTCCTCTGCTTTTCTCTTTTCTCTTGTTTTCTTGAATTTTGTCTTTTCTCTTTTCTCTTATTTTCTCTTCTGTCCCTTTTATCTTCCTTTCTCTTCTCTTCTCTTTTCTCTGTTGTCTTCTTTTCTCTTCTTTTCTCTTTTTCTTTTCTCTTCTTTTCTCTTCTTTTCTCGTTTCTCTTCTCTCTTTTCTCTTGTTTTCACTTTTCTCTTTTCTCTTCTTTTCTCTTTTCTCTTCTTTTCTCTTTTCTCTTCTTTTCTCTTTTCTCTTTTCACCTATCTTCTCCTCTTTTCTCTTTTCTCTTTTCTCTTCTTTTAACTTCTTTTCTATTCTATTCTTTTCTTTTATCTTTTCCCATTTCTCTTCTTTTCTCTTTTCTCTTCTTTTGTCTTCTTTTCTCTTCTTTTCTCTTTTCCCTTTTTTCTTCTTTTCTCTTTTCTCTTTCCTCTTTTCTCTTCTTTTCTCTTTCATCTTTACTCTTTTCTCTTTTCCCTTTTCTCTTCTTTACTCGTTTCTCTTTTCTCTTTTTGTCTTTCCTCATTCCTCTTCTTTTCTCTTTTCTCTTTTCTCTGTTAAATTCTTTTCTCGACTTTTCTCTTTTCTCTTTTCTCTTATTTTCAATTCTGTCCCTTTTATCTTCTTTTCTCTTCTCTTCTCTTTTCTCCTTTGTCTTCTTTTCTCTTCTTTTCTCTTTTCTCTTTTCTCTTCTTGTCGCATTTTCTCTGTTCTCTTTTCTCTTCCTTTCTCTTCTTTTCTCTTTTCCCTTTTCTCTTCTTTTCTCTTCATTTCGCTTTTCCCTTTTCACTTCTTTTCTCCTTATTTCTCTTTTCTCTTTTATCTTCTTGTGTCTTCTTTTCACTTTTTTCTTTTTTCTTCTTTTCTCTTCTTCTCTATTTTCTGTTCTTGTCACATTTTCTCATTTCTCTTTTCTCTTTTCTCCTCTTTTCACTTTTTTCTTTTTTCTTCTTTTCCTTCTTTTCTCTTTTCTCTTTTCTCTTCTTGTCACTTTTTCTCTTTTCTCTTTTCTCTTCTTTTCTCTTTTCCCTTTTCTCTTCTTTTCTCTTTTCTTTTCTCATCTTTTCTCTTTTCAATTATCTCGTTTGTCTTTTTTTCTTCTTTTCTCTTCTTTTCTCTTTTTCTTTTCTCTTCTTTTCTCTTTTCTCTTTTCTCATTTCACTTCTTTTCTCTTCTCTCTTTTCTTTTCTTTTCTCATCTTTTCTCTTTCCTCTTTTCAATTTTCTCTTTTGTCTTCTTTTCTCTTCTTTTCTCTTTTCTCTTTTTCTTTTCTCTTTTCTCTTCTTTTCTCTTTTCCCTTTTCTCTTCTTTTCTCTTTTCTCATTTCTCTTCTTTTCTCTTCTTTTCTCTTCTTTTCACTTCTTTTCTCTTCTTTTCTCTTCTTTTCTCTTTTCCTTTTGCTCTTCTTTTCTCTTTTCTCGTTTCTCTTCTTTTTCTGCTTTGCTCTTTTCTCTTTTCTCTTTGCTCTTCTTTACTCGTTTCTTTTTTATCTTTTTCTTTCCTCTTTCATCTTCTTTTCTTTTCTCTTCTTTTCTCCTTTCTCTTTTCTCATTTTGCTTTGTTTCTCTTCTTTTCTCTTTTCTCTTTTGTCTTCTTTTTCTGCTTTACTCTTTCCTCTTTTCTCTTTGCTCTTCTTTACTCATTTCTTTGTTCTCTTTTTCTTTCCTCTTTTCTCCTCTATCCTCTTCTTTTCTCTTCTTTTGTCTTCTTTTCTCTTTTCTCTTTTCTCATTTCACTTCTTTTCTCTTTTCTCTTTTCTTTTCTTTTCTCATCTTTTCTCTTTCCTCTTTTCAATTATCTCGTTTGTCTTTTTTTCTTCTTTTCTCTTCTTTTCTCTTTTTCTTTTCTCTTCTTTTCCCTTTTCTCTTTTCTCATTTCACTTCTTTTCTCTTTTTCTTTTCTCATCTTTTCTCTTTCCTCTTTTCAATTTTCTCTTTTGTCTTCTTTTCTCTTCTTTTCTCTTTTCTCTTTTTCTTTTCTCTTTTCTCTTCTTTTCTCTTTTCCCTTTTCACTTCTTTTCTCTTCTTTTCTCTTTTCTCTTTACTCTTCTTTTCTCTTCTTTTTCTTTTCCCTTTTCTCTTCTTTTCTCTTTTCTCGTTTCTCTTCTTTTTCTGCTTTGCTCTTTTCTCTTTTCTCTTTGCTCTTCTTTACTCGTTTCTTTTTTATCTTTTTCTTTCCTCTTTCATCTTCTTTTCTTTTCTCTTCTTTTCTCCTTTCTCTTTTCTCTTTTCGCTTTGTTTCTCTTCTTTTCTCTTTTCTCTTTTGTCTTCTTTTTCTGCTTTACTCTTTCCTCTTTTCTCTTTGCTCTTCTTTACTCATTTCTTTGTTCTCTTTTCCTTTCCTCTTTTCTCCTCTATCCTCTTCTTTTCTCTTCTTTTGTCTTCTTTTCTCTTTTCTCTTTTCTCATTTCACTTCTTTTCTCTTTTCTCTTTTCTTTTCTTTTCTCATCTTTTCTCTTTCCTCTTTTCAATTTTCTCTTTTGTCTTCTTTTCTCTTCTTTTCTCTTTTCTCTTTTTCTTTTCTCTTCTTTTCTCTTCTTTTTTTCTTCTTTTCTCTTTTCCCTTTTCTCTTCTTTTCTCTTTTCTCATTTCACTTCTTTTCTCTCATTTTCTCTTTTCTCTTTACTCTTCTTTACACTTCTTTTCTCTTTTTTTCTCTTCTTTTCTCTTTTCCCTTTTCTCTTCTTTTCTTTTTTCTCTTTTCTCTTCTTTTTCTGCTTTACTCTTTTCTCTTTGCTCTTCTTTACTTGTTTCTTTTTTCTCTTTTTCTTTCCTCTTTCGTCTTCTTTTCTCTTCTTTTCTCTTCTTTACTCCTTTCTCTTTTGTCTTCTTTTTCTGCTTTACTCTTTCCTCTTTTCTCTTTGCTCTTCTTTACTCGTTTCTTTTTTCTCTTTTTCTTTCCTCTTTCCTCTTCTATCCTCTTCTTTTCTCTTCTTTTATCTTCTTTTCTCTTCTTTTCTGTTTTCTCTTTTCTCTTCTTTTTCTGCTTTACTCTTTCCTCTTTTCTCTTTGCGCTTCTTTACTTGTTTCTCTTTTCTCTTTTTCTTTCCTCTTTCCTCTTCTTTTCTCTTTTCTCTCCGACTCTCTTCTTTTCTCTTTCCTCTTTTCTCTTCTTTTCTCTTCTTTTGTCTTTTCTCTTTTCTCTTCTTTTCTCTGCTTTTCTCTTCTTTCTCTTTTCTTTTCTCTTTTCTCTTTTTTCTTCTTTTCTCATTTCTCTTCTCTCTTTTCTCTTCTTTTCTCTTTTCGCTTTTCTCTTTTCTATTTTCTCTTCTTCTCTCTTCTTTTCTCTTTTTTCTTCTTTTCTCTTCTTTTGTCTTCTTTTCTCTTTTCTCTCTTCTCTCCTCTCTTCTTTTCTCTTTTTTCTCTACTCCCTTCTTTTATATTCTTTTCTCTTCTTTTTCTCTTTTCTCTTCTTTCCTCTTCTTTTCTCTTCTCTCTTTTGTCTTCTTTTCTCTTCTTTTGTCTTCTTTTCTCTTCTTTTTGATTTTCCCTTTTCCCTTCTTTTCTCTTTATTTCTCTTTTCTCTTTTCTCTTCTTTTCTCTTTTCTCTTTTCTCTTCTTTTCTGTTCTTTTCTCTTTTCCCTTTTCTCTTCTTTTCTCTTCTTTTCTCTTCTTTTCTCTTTTCTCTTCTGCTCTCTTCTTTTCTCTTTTCTCTTCTTTTCTGTTGTTTTCTCTTTTCTCTTCTTTTCTGTTGTTTTCTCTTTTCTCTTTTGTCTTCTTTTCTCTCCTTTTGTCTTCTTTTCTCTTCTTTTTGCTTTTCCCTTTTCCCTTCTTTTCTCTTTATTTCTCTTTTCTCTTCTTGTCACATTTTCTCTTTTCTCTTTTCTCTTTTCTCTTCTTTTCATTTTTCTCTTTTCTCTTCTTTTTTCTTCTTTTCTCTTTTCCCTTTTCTCATCTTTTCTCTTTTCTCATTTCAATTTTCTCTTTTGTCTTCTTTTCTCTTCTTTTCTCTTTTCTCTTTTCTCTTCTTTTCTCATCTTTTCTCTTTTCTCTTCTTTTCTCATTTCTCTTCTCTCTTTTCTCTTGTTTTCTCTTTTCTCTTCTTTTCTCGTATTCCTTTTCTCTTCTTTTCTCTTTTCTCTTTTCTCTTATTTTCTCTTCTTTTCTCTTTTCTCTTCTTTTCTGTTGTTTTCTCTTTTGTCTTCTTTTCTCTTCTTTTCGCTTTTCCCTTTTCCCTTCTTTTCTCTTTATTTCTCTTTTCTCTTTTATCTTCTTTTCTCTTCTTTTCAATTTTCTCTTTTTTCTACTTTTCTCTTCATTTCTCTTCATTTCTCTTTTCTCTTCTTGTCACATATTGTCTTTTCTCTTTTCTCTTCTTTTCGTTTTTCTCTTTTTTCTTCTTTTCTCTTCTTTTCTCTTTTCCCTTTTCTCATCTTTTCTCTTTTCTCATTTCAATTTTCTCTTTTGTCTTCTTTTCTCTTCTTTTCTCTTTTTCTTTTCTCTTCTTTTCTCTTCTTTTTCTTCTTTTCTCTTTTCTTTTCTCTTCCTTTCTCTTCTTTTCTCATTTCTCTTCTCTCTTTTCTCTTCTTTTCTCTTGTTTTCTCTTTTCTCTTTTCTCTTTTCTCTTTTCTCTTCTTTTCTTTTTTCTCTTATTTTCTCTTCTTTTCTCTTTTCTCTTTTCTCTTTTCTGTTCTTTTCTCTTCTTTTCTCTTTTCTCTTCTTTTCTGTTGTTTTCTCTTTTCTCTTCTTTTTTCCTTTCTCTTTTCTTATTTCTCTTCTTTTCTCTTCTTTTCTCTTTTCTCTTCTTTTTCTCTTCTTTTTTCTTCTTTTTTCTTCTTTTCTCCTTTCTCTTTTCTCTACTTTTCTCTTCTTTTCTCTTTTCTCTTTTCTCTTCTTTTCACTTCTTTTCTCTTCTTATCTCTTCATTTCTCTTTTCTCTTCTTTTCTCTTTTCTATGGGCCTCCGAATAGTTCCAGAGATGTAGACGAAAGGATAGCAACAATGATTCTCAATAGGAGTGAGAATGACAGGGTAGTTGTCATGAGGGTCTTCAACTTTCCAAGTATTGACTGGTAACACTATAGGGTAAAAACAATGACTGCAGATGCTGAAAATCAAATACTGGATTAGTGGTGGTGGAAGAGCACAGCAGTTCAGGCAGCATCCAACGAGCAGCGAAATCAACGTTTCGGGTCAAAGCTCGTTGGATGCTTCCTGAACTGCTGTGCTCTTCCACCACCACTAATCCAGTCTGGGAACACTATAGTACGTGTACTATATATCGGTCAGTTTTTGTCTAGTGTGTTCCGGAGGGCTTCCTGACACTGTATGTAGACAGGCCCATAAGGGTCGAGGCCACATTGGATTTGGTACTGGGTAATGAGCCCGGCCAGATGTTCGACTTGGAAGTAGGTGAGCACTTCGGTGATAGCGATCACAATTCTGTTATGTTTACTTTAGTGATACAATGGGATAGGGCACAGGTTACAGCTGGGGGAAAGGCAATTCTGATGTGATTCGGCAAGATTTAGGAAGCATAGGATGGAGAAGGAAACTCAAGGGGATAGGCACATTAGAAATGTGGAGCTTATTCAAGGAAAAGCTACTGTGTGTCCTCGCTAAGTATGTACCTGTCAGGCAGGGAGGAAGCTGTACAGTGTGGGAACCGTGGTTTATGAAGGAAGTGGAATCTTTGGTCAAGAGGAAGAAGCAGGCTTATGATCGGATGAGTTGTGAAAGCTCAGTTAGGGCACTTGAGGGTTACAAGGTAGCCAAGACCTGAAGAGAGAGCTCAGAAGAGCCAGGAGGAGACATGAGAAGTTGTTGGTGGATAGGATCAGGGTCAACCCTAAGGCTTTCTATAGGTATTTAAGGAATAAAAAAATGACGAGAGTAAGATTAGGGCCAATCAAGGATAGTAGTGGGAAGTTGTGTGTGGAGTCAGAGGAGATAGGAGAAGCACTAAATGAATATTTTTTGACAGTATTCACTCTAGAAAACGACAATGTCGTCACAGGCTACTAGACCAAGTGTGATTGAGGTTCACAAGGAAGAGGTATTAGAAATCCTGTAGAGTGTGAAAATAGATAAGTCCCCTGGGCCAGATGGGATTTATCCTAGGATCCTCTGGGAAGCCAGGGAGGAGATTCCTGAGCCTTTGGCATTGATCTTTAAATCGTCATTGTCCACAGGAATAATGTCAGAAGACTGGAGGATAGCAAATGTGGTTCCCCTGTTCAAGAAGGGGAGTAGAGACAATCCTGGCAATTATAGACCAGTGAGTCTCACTTCAGTTGTTGGTAATGTGTTGGAAAAGGTTATAAGAGATAGGATTTATAATCATCTAGAAAAGAATAATTTGATTAGGAATAGTCAGTATTGTTTTGTGAAGCGTAGGTCATGCCTCACAAACCTTATTGAGTTTTTTGAGAAGGTGACCAAACAGGTAGATGAGAGTAAACCGGTTGATGTGGTGTCTATGGATTTCAGCAAGGTGTTTGATAAGGTTCCCCACAGTAAGCTATTGTACAAAATGCGGAGGAATGGGATTGCGGGAGATATAGCAGTTTGGATCAGTGATTGGCTTGCTGAAAGAAGACAGAGGGTGATGGTTGAGGGAAATGTTCATCCTGGAGTCCAGTTACCAGTGGTGTACCACAAGGGTCGGTATTGGGTCCACTGCTGTTCGTCATTTTTATAAACGACCTGGATGAGGGTGTAGAAGGGTGGGTTAGTAAATTTGCAGATGACACTAAGGTCGGCAGAGTTATGTATAGTGACGAAGGATGTTGTAGGTTACAGAAAGACATACATAAGCTGCTGAGCTGGGTTGAGAGGTGGCAAATGGAGTTTAATGTGGACAAGTGTGAAAGTGTGAGGTGATTCACTTTGGTCGGAGTAACAGGAATGCAAAGTACTGGGCTAATGGTAATATTATTGGTAGTGTAGATGAGCAGAGAGATCTCATTGTCCAGGTACACAGATCCTTGAAAGTTGCCATCCAGGTTGACAGGGTTGTTAAGAAGGCATACAGTGTTTTAGCTTTTATTAACAGAGGGATCGAGTTCCAGAACCATGAGGTTATGCTACAGCTGTACAAAACTCTAGTGCGGCTGCACTTGGAGTATTGCGTACAGTTCTGGTCACCGCATTATAAGAAGGATGTGGAAGCTTTGGAATGGGTGTAGAGGAGATTTACTAGGATGTTGCCTGGTATGGAGGGAAGGTCTTATGAGGAAAGGCTGAGGGACTTGAGGCTGTTTTCGTTAGGGAGAAGAAGATGACTTAATAGAGGCATATAAGATAACCAGAGGGTTAGATAGGGTGGACAGGGAGAGCCTTTTTCCAAGAATGGTGACGGCGAGCACGAGGGGACATAGCTTTAAATTGAGGGGTGATAGATATAGGACAGTTTTCAGAGATAGTTTCTTTACTCAGAGAGTAGTAAGGATATGGAATGCTTTGCCTGCAACGGTAGTAGATTCACCAACTTTAAGTACACTTAAGTCATCATTGGACAAGCATATGGACATACATGGAATAGTGTAGGTTAGATGGGCTTCAGATTGGTATGACAGGTTGGTGCAACATCAACGGACGAAGGGCCTGTACTACGCTGTAATGTTCTATGTTCTATGTTCTATCTTCTATCTTCTATGTTCTATGTGAGAGCGATGGACCCATTAGTCAGATTGGACCTCTAACACTTTATCCCACCCAGACAAAATAAGTCCGACCAGAATCCTGTCTGTCATCAGTCAGAACACTATCTGTTTACAAAAGAAAATGATTAAAGTAAGTGCTTAAAACAAACATAACATCCCTGACCCACAGGATTTAACCACATTGGGAAGCTCGTGAAAACGAAGCAATAATTTATAGAAAATAGGTCCTGTCTTGTACTGACATTGCGGTGTTTCATTCTGTGTGTCACTTTACAGCTAAGTACTTTTATCATTATACATTACTCAAAACAATAAATTACTTTAAAGGAGACAAATAGAGAAGTAACCTGAACAGCAAGCTGGAGATGAGGAAAACTGCATGAGTAAAGTAACCTCCTCTTAAAAATAATACTTTGGGACTGCCAGATGAGACTTGCACACAATTCTTGTGAAGTCTCAGGGAAGTATTTGAGCCTTTCCACAATCCTCCCAAAAAACTGCATGAATTTGGGTTGGTTACATGATCTAAAGAAAATTTCACTCTGCATTTTGTCCATTTGAGGGCATCATACACACATGTACCAGCAGAGAGAGTCCGCTAATAAAAGCTCATGTTTAAGAACTTGTTCAACTTTTATTCTAGCCTCAGATTGAATATCTGTCCCCAAAACCTCACCAGGTTGGGATGTAAAAATATTTGAAGTCACAAAGCTGAACCCCACTTTAAATTTTGATAGAGTAAGAACAGTTTGAAGGAGATAGGCAACCAGACCCTTTTCGGAGTTTTGTTTCTCACAAGTATCTTAACGCAGTTGCATGCTTTATGTGTTTACTCCATTTTGATGTTACCCCTGGCCAGCTTGCTTTCTTAGGTGTCAGGAGACCTGGCAGCTATGGGGAGAAAAGGGCACTTTTAACAAAAGGAGTGCCTGACTGTACTTCCACAAGCAACTTCCTGCACTACCCATCCCTCAGGCTCCTGCTCCTTTTGTCATCATCAAGATCAGAAACACCCCTGTGATATCGCTGATCACCGATCTCCTCTGTGTGATCAGCTCCTCAATCACCCCATCTCAGCTTCCTATCTGTCTCTGAACCTTCACGATTTTCCCAAACCCTGGAGACCAATCTGCTCCCTCAGCCATTCCCGAGCTACAACTCAGCTCTGATTGTTAAGGTGCCCTCCTGCAGGATCTTCCCACAGGCATCCAACAGGCAGTCTGCTCTCCAATGGAAAGCTGTTTACATGTCCCAAAGGCTCCGTCTCAACCAGGATACTCAGCTCCAGAGGATTGGCAGCTTGTTGATAGAGATTGGGGTTTGGGTGAATGTGAAACTCCCTCCATGTTTAGTGCACTCTAAGGACTATGGAATAAAATTCAATCAATGGTGGCTAAGCTGGCAGAGGCTGGTGGTGTAGGGATGGGGTGGGCGTGGGATTAGAACATGATCCCGAGGCTGGCAAGTTTGGCAAGCCAACTGTTGGCACTTGCTGGGCTTGGCGTTCAATGGTAGCCCCTATCAGTCACTTCAAAGTAGGAAGCCTCTGCTGGTGCTCACCACCTCTTCACAGCGACCGGATGAAGGAGCAGTGCTCTGAAAGCTAGTGCTTCCAAATAAACCTGTTGGACTATAACCTGGTGTTGTGAGATTTTTAACTTTGTCCAGCTCTGGAGAGTACACCTAGAGACGAGAATCATCAAAGTGCATTACTCCGATTTGCGTCCGGGTCCAAACTTGAAGCTCCAGCCCCCACAAGATTGGGAAATGGTCATTTGACATCGCTGGATTAGGATTCTGGAGCCCAGGCTAATGTTCTGGAGTACAATCCACTAAAGGCAACTGGTTTGAAATAATTTTCTTTTTCAAACTTAGAAATTAAGAACTAGTATCAGAAATAGTGACCATGAAACTTTCATCAATTGTTATAAAAGCCAATCTTCCTGGTAATAAGGACATGTACTTGCTTGGTTAATGTGACTCCATATCCACAATAATGTGCTTGCCTGTTATGAAAGCAATATACTAAGAAAGCTGGAAGTCTAAAGGCAACACGGAAAACGTTGAAGTGTCTCAGCAGGTCTGACAGTATCTGTTAGTTCTGAAGAAGTCACATTGAAGGGTTAGGAGAAAGTGAGGACTGCAGATGCTGGAGATCAGAGTCAAGAGTGTGATGCTGGAAAAGCACAGCAGGTCAGGCAGCATTCCTGATAAAAAGCTTATGCCCGAAACATCAATACTCCTGCTCCTCAGATGCTGCCTGACCTTTTCAAGCACCACACTTTCGATATTGAAATGTTAACTCTTTTTCTCTCTCTCCCCACAGATGCTGCCAGACCTGCTGAGTTTCTCCAGCATTCATCTGTGTAAGACTCTTAACTGCCCTCTGAACATAGCATAAAGCCACTGAGTTCAAGGGCAATTGGAGATGAGAAACAAATGCCAGTAACACTTACATCCCGAAAAAGAACAAAGAAATAATTCTGACCAATCAGGAACAACAGTTTTTTTTAAATTGTAGAATTTTTAAAAACGCATGTATCAGGATCCTGTTGAATAGGATAGGAGAGCAATCAAGTCCAGAGGTGAGGAAGGCCAGAGTAGAAATCCCTACAGTGCAGCACTGAGTCTGCACTGACCCTCTAGGCAGCATCCCACCCAGGCCCACATTTAGTATGGCCAACCCACCTAACCTGGACAAGTTTGGACTGTGGGAGGAAACCAGAGCATCTGGAGGAAACCCACGCAGACACGGAGAGAATGTGCAAGTTCGACATAGAAGTCATCCAAGGCAGGTCCCTGGTGCTGTAAGGCAGCAGTGCTAACCACTAAGCCACTGTGCTGCTTTGTACCAACAATGGGGTGAGGTATGCATTGATGACATTATGAAAGTGGATGCAACAAGAGAGCGATGTGAGGTTTTAAACTCAGCACTGGGCTCATTAAACTGCGGAAATGGGTCATACACATGGACCTGAGCAAGCAGTCAGAGAAGGGATACTGAGAGGAGAGAGATGAGGGAATATAGAGTAGAACATTTGCTGGAAACAGTCTTTCTCAGAAGGTCACCTCTCAGTTTGAGAAAACACAATAAAATGGAGCTTCTCTCTCTCGCTGATTCTTCAGTGCACAGAGCCCTCCAATTGGTCCTTCAGCTGCCCACCCCTGATTGGACAGTGAGCCAACCCTTTGGCCACTAATTGGTCACACCAGGCAAGATCACTGCTGGGTGACCATCGCACACCCTGAATGGGAAGCTGCCATGGCACCCACCCCTTCTCCCAGTGACCCTGACATCTTGACCCAAAGCTTACAGAAATGTTGCCAGATTCATCCTCCCCCAAACCCCATTGACTCCTGATCATTACTCTTGCATCACTCCAAATCCTAGTCATTCTCCCTTTCATTGGCTCCCAGTATTGCTGCTTTCCCCAAACCTTTGGTCATTTCCCCTTCCCCCTTGTTCCCATCCATTTCCCCTTCCTCTCATCGGAATCCATAAGGAATTTAAGTTGAACGTCGTGTTCTCAAGAGTGGTTAGAATGTGGAATCCATGGTGATAGGAAACGGTCGAGGTGAATAGCATTTAAAGTAATTTTAAATAAGCAAGAGGGATATTGAAATAAGAAGGTGTGCTGATAGGTGACAGGCTTTGGGGGGGTCACAAGGTGAGTTACTCACTGCAGGATTCCTTGCTTCTGAACTGCTCCTGAAGCCATTGTATTTTCTCAGCTAGTCCAGTACAGTTCCTGGTCAAAGGTTTCCCTCAAGATGTTGAGAATGAAAGATTCAATGATGGTATTGTCTTTAAATATCAAGAGGTGATGGTTAGATTTCTTTCTTGTTGGGGGTCATTGCCTGGCATTTGTCTTACTGCATTTGAACATGGACTGCTTAATACCTGAGGAGTCGCAAAAGGAGATGAACATCATGAAAATATCAGTGAACACCCCACTTTCAACTTATGATGGAAAGAAGGTAATTGATGAAGCAACTGAAGATGGTTGGGCTGAGGACACCACCCTGAGGAACTCGTGCAGAGATGTCCTGGAGCTGAGATGTCCGACCTTCAGCAACCACAACCGTCTTCCTATGTGCCATATGTGACTCTAAACACCAGAGAGTTTTCCTTTTGAATCCCATTGATTCCAGTTTTACAAGGGCTCCTTGATGCCGCACTTAGTCAAATGCAAGGGCTGTCATTTTCCCCTCACCTCTGGAATTCAGCTCTTTTGTCCATGTTTGAACCAAGGCTGTAATGAGATCAGGAGCAGAGTGGCTCTGGCAGAACCCAACCTGGGTGTCACTGAGCAGGTGCTGCTCGGTAGCACTGTTGTTGATATTTTCCATCACTTTCCTGATGATTGAACGTAGTCTGTTTGGGGCAGTAACAGGCTGGGCTGGATTTGTCCTGCTTTTTGTATAGAGAATATCATCTGAGCAATTTTCCACATTGTCGGGTAGATGCCAGTGTTATAACTGTACTGGAACTGCTTGACCATGAGAGCGGCTAGTTCTGGAGCACAAGTCTTCAATACAATTGCCAGAATGCTGTCAGGGCCTATGGCTTTGGCAGTGTCCACTGTCTCCAATCATTTCTTGATATCACGTGGAGTGACTCAAATTAGCTGAAGATTGGCATCTGTGATGCTGGGGATCACTGGAGGACGCCGAGATGGATCACCCACTTGGCAATTCTGGTTGAAGATTATTGCAATTGCTTCAGTCTTATCTTCTACACCGATGTGCTGGGCTCCCTCATCATTGAGGATGGAATATTTGTGGAACCTCCTCCTCCAGTAAATTAGATTAGATTAGATTCCCTAAAGTGTGGAAACAGGCCCTTCGGCCCAACAAGTCCACACTGACCCTCCAAAGACCAACACATCCAGACTCATTCCCCTATGTTTTACCCCTGACTAATTCACCCAACACTATGGGCAATTTAGCATGGCCAATTCATCTAACTTGCACATCTTTGGATTGTGGGAGGAAACCGGAGCACCCGGAGGAAACCCACACAGACACGGGGAAAATGTGCAAACTCCACACAAACAGTTGCCCAAGGCAGGAATTGAACCCGGGTCCCTGGCACTGTGTAACAGCAGTGCTAACCACTGAGCCACCATGCTGCCCCATTAATTATCCACCACTATTCTCAACAGGATGTGGCAGGACTGCAGAGCTTAGATCAATTTGTTGATTTTGGGATTGCTTAGCTCTGTCTATCACCTGTTTCTTAATTCACTTGACACACTAGCAGTCCTGTGTTGTAGGTTCATCAGACTGGCACCTTATTTTCATGTATGCTTGGTGCTTGCTGCTGGCGTGCCCTCCTACACTCTCCATTGAACCAGGGTTGATCCCCTGGCTTGATGGTAATGGTTGAGTGGGGGATATGCCAGGCCATGAGGTTACAGATTGTGCTGGAGTACAATTCACCTGCTGTTGATGGCCCATAGCGCCTCATAGATGCTCAATCTTGATTTGCTAGATCTGTATGAAGTCTGTCCCATTTAGTATGGTGACAGTGCCACACAACATGATGGAGGTTATTATCAATGTGAAGAGAAACTTTGTCTCCACAATGACTGTGTGGTGGTCACTCTTACCGATAGTGTCAAGGACAGATGCATCTGCAGCTGGTAGATTGGTGAGGATGAGGTCAAGTATGTTTTTTCCTCTTGTTTGTTCCCTCACCGCCTACCGCAGACCCAGTCTAGCAGTTATGTCCTTTAGGACCCGACCATCGTGATCAGTAGTGCCGCTGTAGTGGTGGGCAATGAAATCCCCACACCCAGAGTACACTCTGTGCCCTTGCCACTCTCAGAGCTTCCTGTTAGTATTTTTCAACATGGAAGAGTACTGATTCATCAGCTGAGAGGGTGTGAGATGTGGTAATCAGCAGGAGGTTTCCTCGCCCATGTTTGACCTGAAGCTATGAGATTTCATGGGATCTGGAGTCAATGATAAGGCCTCCCTGGGCAACTCCCTCCTGACTGTGTGCCGTTGTGCCACCACCTCTGCTGGGTCTGTCCTGCCAGTGGGATAGGACATTCCTAGGGATGGTGATGGTGGTGTCCGGGACATTGTCTATCAGGTACGATTCTGTGAGACTCTCTGTGAGACAATTTTGGCACCAGCCCCAAGATGTTAGTCAGGAGGATTTAACACATCGTTGACAGGGCTGGTTTGCTATTGTCATTTCCACTGTCTTTGTTGACAACAGACAGCTTCTTCTCTTTTTAAATGTTTGTTACAACGGAGTGACATGATTGGCATTTCAGAGGGCAGTTAAGAGGTTGCTGTGTGTCTTGGGGTCACATGTCAGCCAGCAACCTTCCTAGCCTGAAAGGCATCAATGAATCATTTGGGTTTTTGTGACAATGATTTTGATGTCATCATTAAGCTGTTAATTCCAGATTTGATGCAGTTCAGATCCTGTGGTAAAATCAGAAGTTCGGTGCCCAGAACGTTATCTGGATTTCTATGGACAAGACCAAACACTCTCAAAATATGTCAAGGCGATAGCCTACACCTGTCTTTTATCTGACTTTGAGAGAAGTGTAAGGCACTGCATTCCAGATGTGATGTGATTGATCAAATTTGGCTTTAAGCAAAACGCACTTTATTCCTACGCCACAGTTCAAATACAAGCAAAAACAAAACCAAATTTAACATAAGGAGATATGAAATGGGAGCAGGAGTAGGCTGTCTGACCCACCGAGCCTGCTCCATCATTCAATAGGATCATGGCTGATCTTTTCATCGATTCAGCTCCACTTACCATATATACTCGAGTAATAGTCGAATTTTTTTGCCTACTTTTTAAGGTTAAATTCATGGGGTTGACTATTACATGGATATACTACTTTTGAGGGGCTGAATTTTATTCCTGTCAAGATTCGTACCGTACCATTAGCAGAAGCCTAAGTGATCACTAAACAAATAAAGAAATTAAGTGAATAATGGTAATTCTGAAAACCCAGAACGGAACACAACAGTCAGTGGACTGGAAGACCGGGAGCAGAGCAGAGCAACGAGCAGACTGGAATATTGGAACATGACGGCTGGCACACTGACTCATAACATTGATCTATTATTTGTGAGGAACGAGGGTTGACCTTTACATGAGATATGGCCAAAAATAGGGAGTCAACTTTTACATGAGATTGAGTACATACAGTATCCACCCACTCACCATAACCCTTAATTCCTTTACTGTTCAACAATCTATCTATCTTTACCTTAAAAACATTCAACAAAGTAGCCTCAACTGCTTCCCTGGGCAGCAAATTCCACCGATTCACAACTCTTTGGGTGAAGAAGCTCTTCCTCAACTGAGTCCTAACTGTTCCCCCGTATTTGGAGGCTATGCCCCCTCATTCTAGTTTCACTTGCCAGTGGAAACAACCTCCCTGCCTCTATCTTACCTATTCCCTTCATAATTTGATATGTTTATAAGATTCTCCCCCCTTTCATTCTTCTAAATTCCAATGACTATAGCCCCAGTCTACTCAATCTCTCCTCATAAGGCAATCTTCCCAATTCAGGAATCAACTAAGTGAACCCTCTTTGATGCCCCTTCCCTGCCATTACATCCCTTCTCAAGTAAGGAGACCAAAACTGTACACAGTACTCTAAACATGGCCTCACCAGCACCCTATACAGCTGCAGCATAACCTCCCCATTTTTAAATTCCATCCCTTCAGCAATGAAGGAGAATGTTCCATTTGCCTTCCAAATTACCTACTGCACCTGCAAACCAACCTTTTGTGATTACCACAACTTTAACTCTATTAAAATACTTCACATCATAATATATTACTTTACTACTGCTCATCAATTGTTCCAATATAACAGCATCCTACAAACACTCCCTTTGGCAAAGGCTAATTCAGCAAAACAGATTCCCCTCACTTGTGATCTGCTCCAGTCCAGGAGAAAGGAACAAAAAACCCAAAAGCATGAATCGAGAAGCAGGTAGAGACTTCACACTTCTTGCAGCAACAGAGAGAGATTAGAATCCCTACAGTGTGGAAACAGGCCCTTCAGCCCAACAAGTCCACACCGACCCTCCAAACAGCAATCTACCCAGACACATTCCCCTACATTTACCCCTAACGCTATGGGCAATTTAGCATGGTCAATTCACCTAACCTGCACATCTTTAGACTGTGGGAGGAAACCCACGCAGACACAGGGAGAATGTGCAAACCCCACACAGACAGTTGCCCGAGACAGGAATTGAATCTGGATCCCTGTCTCTGTGAGGCAGCAGTGCTAACCACTGAGCCACCATGCCGCCCTTAGACAGCGAGATAGAGAGAGCTGTAAGTAGCAGCTTCAACTCAAAGCCCCCCAACTTCAACCACTGAAAGCAAAACTAAAACCCTGGGTTTGTGTGAGCCTGCCTCCACTGATACTTCTTTAGTTTAATTTAAAACAAACCCAGATCTATTTACTCTGCTCACTGTCGAGCAGTCACCTCTGTACCAGCTTTACAATGCCAATCTTTAAGCGAAACAGGACAGACAAACGCCTCTTAAAGACCCATATCATCACAGAGTTAACTAGTTCAGCAATAATATGGAAAGGCCATCACCTCAATTTTATCAGAGACAAAAATAGAAACTGCTGGAAAAGCTGGCTGTAATCTGTGGAGAGAAATCAGAGTTAACATTTTGGCAGAAGTAAGGACTGCAGATGCTGGAAACCAGAGTTTAGATTAGAGTGGTGCTGGAAAAGCACAGCAGGTCAGGCAGCATCTGAGGAGCAGGAAAAGTTTGGGTCCAGTGAACTTTCTTTTAACCTGACGGTATCTAGAAAAAAGTTGAAGATAGGGTGGGGCAAGGGGGTAAGAAGTAAATAATAGGCGAGAGATAGAGCATGAAGAGAGAGAAGAGTTATAAAGAAAGGCTGGATAGGCTGGGACATTTTTCACTGGATTGTTGGAGGTTAAGAGACGACCTGATAGAGGTTTATAAAATCATGAGGGATATAGATAAGATTAACGGTAAGTGTCTTTTCCCTTGGATGGGGGATTTCAAGATTAGGGGGTATATTTTTAACATGAAAGGAGAGAGATTTATAAGACACGAGGGACAATTTTTTTTACATGGAGGGTGGCTAATGTGTGGAAGACTTTCCTGAGGAGGTAGTAGATGTGGCGCAGTTACAATATTTAAAAGACCCATAGATATGTACATGACTAGGAAAGGTTGGAGAGATATAGGTTAGGAGCAGGCAGGTGGGACTAGTATAGTTTGAGATTACATTTGACATGAATTGGTTGGACGAAGAGTCTGTTTCCGTGCTGTATGACTCTGATTCTGTGACTAAAACAGTTGGACAGACAATGGAATGGATAAAAGTCAGTCTAGGAGAATAAATGACTGTTACTGGGTACTATTAGTGGCTAATAATGGGCAGTGCGTAATAGCAGACTGTGTGATAACAAGGCCTGGTGTGTGGGGGTTTGGGGTAAGGACATGAGAGAAGGTGCCTTAAGCCCTAACATTGTTCAACGCCATATTGGGTAAGAAAGCTGTTGAGTTGCCAAGCAGAAAATGAGGTGCTGTTCTTCCAGCTAGTGTTGAGCTTCGCTGGCGCACTGCAGCAAGCCTGAGACAGAGATGTTGGCCAGGGACCAGGGTGGGGTGTTAAAGTGGCAGGGAACTGGAAGCTCACGTACAGTTAGTAAGTTTGCAGATGACACTAAAATTGGAGGTGTAGTGGACAGCGAAGAGGGTTACCTCAGATTACAACAGGATCTGGGCCAGATGGGCCAATGGGCTGAGAAGTGGCAGATGGAGTTTAATTTAGATAAATGTAAAGTGCTGCATTTTGGGAAACAAATCTTAGCAGGACATATACATTTAATGGTAAGGTCCTAGGGAGTGTTGCTGAACAAAGATACCCTGGAGTGCAGGTTCATAGCTCCTTGAAAATGGAGTCACAGGTAGACAGGATAGTGAAGAAGGCATTTGGTATGCTTTGACTTTGTTGGTCAGAGTATTGAGTACAGGAGTTGGGAGGTCATGTTGCGGCTGTACAGGACATTGATTAGGCCATTGTTGGAATATTGCATGCAATTCTGGTCTCCTTCCGATCAGAACGTTGTTGTGAGACTTGAAAGATTTACACGGTTCAGAAAAGATTTACAGGGATGTTGCCAGGTTTGGAGGATTTCAGCTATAGGGAGAGGCTGAATAAGCTGGGGCTGTTTTCCCTGGAGCATTGGAGGCTGAGGGGAGACCTTATAGAGGTTTACAAAATTATGAGGGGCATGGATAGGGTAAATAGGCAAAGTCTTTTCCCTGGGGTCAGGGAGTCCAGAACTAGAGGGCATAGGTTTAGGGTGAAAGGGGAAAGATATAAAAGAAACCTAAGGGGCAACTTTTTCACACAGAGGGTGGTATGTGTATGGAATGAGCTGCCAGAGGAAGTGGTGGAGGCTGGTGCAGTTACAACATTTAAGAGGCATTTGGGTAGGTATATGAATAGGAAGGGTTTGAAGGGATATGGGCTGGATGCTGGCAGGTGGGACTAGATTGGGTTGGGATATCTGTTCGGCATGGATAGGTTGGACCGAAGGATCTGTTTCCATGCTGTACATCTCTATGACTCTATGACTGTACGGCTCAGGGCCAAGAGTGTGGTGCTGGAAACGCACAGCAAGTCAGGCAGCATCTGAGGAGCAGGAAAATTGACATTTTGGCAAAAGCCCTTCATCAGAAAGGGCATTCCTGATGAAGGGCTTTTGCCCAAATCGCCGATTTTCCTGCTCCTTGGGTGCTGCCTGACCTGCTGTGCTTTTCCAGCACCACACTCTTGGCTCTAATCTCCAGCATCTGCAATACTCACTTTCACCCAACTGGAAGCTCAGGGTCTTTTTCGCAGACAGAACGTAGATGTTCTGTAAAGCAGTCCCCCAGTCTATGCTGCATCTCCCCAATGTAGAAGAGACCACATTGTGAGTAGTGGATGGGGTTGACTAGATTGTGTGAGGTGCAGGTAAAGCTTTTGATGGGCATGTTTAATGCTACTGGAATTATCTGCTTGCAATATTTACATTCAGCCACTTGATGGCGTGTTAGTGCCATACAGGAAGGTATAATATCTAGCCACCATGCGCCAGTATTTCCAGATTGTTGGACATTAAAACACTGTTTGCAGAATTGTTTTACATAGTTACCTCTGAGTCAACATCACTTGAAGTAAGAGAAGTGAAACTCTGGAGGGATGTATAACAGGCAGCTAATTTATATTAACTATTTCACACTGACACTCAAAGTGAAAATTAATAAGGCAGAAGTGGGTTCTGCAGATGCTAGCGATTAGTGTCTAGATTAGAGTGGTGCTGAATAAGCACAGCAAGTCAGGCAGCATCCGAAGAGCAGGAAAATCAATATTTCAGGCAAAAGCCCAAAACATCGATTTTCCTGCTCCTTGGGTGCTGCCTGACCGGCTGTGCTTTTCCAGCACCACACTCTTGGCTCTAATCTCCAGCATCTGCAATACTCACTTTCTCCGCCTCCGCCGTATCTGCTACCAGGAGGACCAGTTCCACCATAGGACACACCAGATGGCCTCCTTCTTTAGAGACCACAATTTCCTTTCCCACGTGGTTAAAGATGCCCTCCAACGCATCTCGTCCACATCCCGCACCTCCGCCCTCAGACCCCACCCCTCCAACCGTAACAAGGACAGAACGCCCCTGGTGCTCACCTTCCACCCTACAAACCTTCGCATCAACCAAATCATCCACTGACATTTCCGCCACCTCCAAAAAGACCCCACCACAAGGGATATATTTCCCTCCCCACCCCTTTCCGCCTTCCGCAAAGACCGTTCCCTCCGTGACTACCTGGTCAGGTCCACATCCCCCTACGACCCACCCTCCCATTCTGGCACTTTCCCCTGCCACCGCAGGAACTGTAAAACCTGTGCCCACACCTCCTCGCTCACCTCTATCCAAGGCCCTAAAGGAGCCTTCCACATCCATCAAAGTTTCACCTGCACATCCACCAATATCATTTATTGTATCCGTTGCTCCCGATGTGGTCTCCTCTACATTGGGGAGACTGGGCGCCTCCTAGTAGAGTGCTTTAGGGAACATCTCCGAGACACCCGCACCAATCAACCAAACCGCCCCGTGGCCCAACATTTCAACTCCCCCTCCCACTCTGCCGAGGACATGGAGGTCCTGGGCCTCCTTCACCGCCGCTCCCTCACCACCAGACGCCTGGAGGAAGAACGCCTCATCTTCCGCCTCGGAACACTTCAACCCCAGGGCATCAATGTGGACTTCAACAGCTTCCTCATTTCCCCTTCCCCCACCTCATCCTAGTTTCAAACTTCCAGCTCAGTTACTGTCTCCTTGACTTGTCCTACCTGCCTATCTTCTTTTCCACCTATCCACTCCACCCTCTCCTCCTTGACCTATCACCTTCATCTCCTCCCCCACTCACCCATTGTACTCTATGCTACTCTCTCCCCACCCCCACCCTCCTCTAGCTTATCTCTCCATGCTTCAGGCTCACTGCCTTTATTCCTGATGAAGGGCTTTTGCCCGAAACGTTGATTTCGCTGCTCGTTGGATGCTGCCTGAACTGCTGTGCTCTTCCAGCACCACTAAATTGTGTGAGGTGCAGGTAAAGCTTTTGATGGGCATGTTCAATGCTACTGGAATTATCTGCTTGCAATATTTACATTCAGCCACTTGATGGCGTGTTAGTGCCATACAGGAAGGTATAATATCTCGCCACCATGCACCAGTATTTCCAGATTGTTGGACATTAAAGCACTGTTTGGCAGAATTGTTTTACATAGTTACCTCTGAGTCAACATCACTTGAAGTAAGAGAAGTGAAACTCTGGAGGGATGTATAACAGGCAGCTGAATTTATATTAACTATTTCACACTGACACTCAAAGTGAAAATTAATAAGGCAGAAGTGGGTTCTGCAGATGCTGGAGATTAGTGTCTAGATTTGAGTGGTGCTGGAAAAGCACAGCAGGTCAGGCAGCATCCGAGGAGCAGGAAAATTAATGTTTCAGGCAAAAGCCCAAAACATCAATTTTCCTGGTCCTTGGATGCTGCCTGACCTGCTGTGCTTTTCCAGCACCACTCTAATCGTGAGAATTAATAACCCCACTCCTCATGATTGCTGAGGTTCTTTGTTGATGCACAGGTGGCAAGGATGTGCACTATATTATATATATTAAAATTCATATAAATATTGTATAGATACAAATGGAATTTAGAACTTAGAACATAGAACAGTACAGCACAGAACAGGCCCTTCAGCCCACGATGTTGTGCCGACCACTGATCCTCGTGCGAGGTAAACCTAATGTACGAACCCTCAAATGTCTGTGACCATATGCATGTCCAGCAGTCTCTTAAATATCCCCAATGACCTCACTTCCACAACTGCTGCTGGCAACGCATTTCATGCTCTCACACCTCTCTGCGTAAAGAACCCACCTCTGACATCCCCTCTATACTTTCCACCAAACAGCTTAAAACTATGACCCCCTCATGTTAACAATTTCTGCCCTGGGAAAAAGTCACTGGCTATCAACGCTATCTATGCCTCTCATTATCTTGTACACCTCAATTAGGTCCCCTCTCTTCCTTCTTTTTTCCAATTAAAAAAGACCGAGCTCAGTCAACCTCTCTTCGTAAGATAAGCCCTTCATTCCAGGCAGCATCCTGGTGAACCTCCTCTGAACCCTCTCCAAAGCATCCACATCTTTCTTATAATAGGGCAACCAGAACTGGACACAGTATTCCAAGTGCGGTCTAACCAAAGTTTTATAGAGCTACAAGAAGATCTCACGGCTCTTAAACTCAATCCCCTTGTTAATGAAAGCCAAAACATTATATGCTTTCTTAACAATCCTGTCCACTTGGGATCTATGTACCTGCACACCAAGATCTCGCTGTTCCTCCACATTGCCAAGAATACTGTCTTTAATCCTGTGCTCAACTTTCAAGTTTGACCTTCCAAAATGCAACACTTCACATTTATCCAGGTTGAACTCCATCTGCCACCTCTCAGCCCATCTCTGCATCCTGTCAATGTCATGCTGCAGCCTACAACAACCCTCTATACCGTCAACGTCACCTCCAACCTTTGTGTCATCTGCAAACTTGTTAACCCATCCTTCAATCTCCTCATCCAAGTCATTAATAAAAATTACAAAGAGTAGAGACCCAAGAACAGAGCCCTGTGGAACACCACTCACCACTGACTTCCAGGCAGAATACTTTCATTCCACTACCACTTGCTGTCATCTGACCAGCCAATTCTCTATCCAGATAGCTAAATTTCCCTGTATCCAATTCCTCCTGACCTTCTGAACGAGCTTACCTTGGGGAACCTTATCAAATGCTTTGCAGAAGCCCATATACACCACATCCACCGCTCAACCATCATCAACTTTTCTAGTCACATCCTCAAAGAACTCGATAAGGTTTGTGAGGCATGGCCTGCCCCTCATAAAGCCGCATTGACTGCACTTAATCAAGCCATACTCTTCCAGATGATCAAAAATCCCTCAGAATCCTTTCTAACACCTTGCAGACGAAAGACATGAGGCTGAGTGGTCTGTAATTGGCGGGGATTTCCCTATTTCATTTCTTGAAGAGAGGAATTACATTTGCCTCTCTCCAGTCCTCAGGTACGACTCTGGTGGAGAGCAAGGATGCAAAGATCTTTGCAAGCGGAGAAGCAATCACATTTCTCACTTCCCAAAGCAGCTGAGGACAAATCTGGTCTGGCCCTGGCGACTTGTCAATCTTAATGTTTGTCAAAAGTTTCAGCACATCAGCTTCCTCAATCTCTATCCGTTCCAGCATGCTTACCTGCTCCTCAATGGTTTCATTCACTACAAGGTCCTTTTTTTCAGTAAAGACAGAAGCAAAAAACTCATTTAGGGCTTCCCTACCTCCTCAGACTCTATATACAAGTTCCCTATGCTATCCCTGATCAGCCCCACTCTTTCTTTGATCATTCTCTTATTCCTCACATACATGTAAAATGCCTTTGGATTCTCCCTCATCCTTCCTGCCAAGCCTTTTTCATGCCCCCTCCTGGTTCTCCTCAGACCATTTTTGAGCTCCTTCCTCGCCCGCCTGTAATCCTCTCAAGTTGAGCAAGACCCTTGCTTCCTCCACCTTATGTAAACTGCCTTCTTTCTTTTGACAAGAAGCTCCTCTGCTCTCCAAGGTTCCTTTATCTTACCCCTTCTTGCCTGTCTCAGAGGAACACAGTTATGCATCACTCGCAACAACTGTTCCTTAAATAGTATCCACATGTCCATAGTGCCCTTTCCAAGGAACAATTGCTCCCAGTCCATGCTTCCCAACTCACGTCTGATAGCATCATAGTTTCCTTTTCCCCAATTAAATCTCCTCCCATTGTGCCTGCTTCTCTCCTTCTCCATAGCAGTTGTGGTCAAAGTTTTTCAGTGGTGAACTGCCAATCTTTACTGTCATTGATCTCTGCTTCTATTCCCATCTTCAGATGTAGTAACAAGTGTAGACTGCAGAGTGTAGATCTTAATATTTAATTTTGCTATTCACTGGCCTGCCACAGGCTACCCTGTGAACTCCAACCACCAACAAATTGGGAGTCAGTGAAATGAACTGACCTGTTGAGAATTTTTCCCGTTTCATTTTTATAACACTGTTAGAAACCTCATAAAATGTTAAGCCTTATACAATAATGTATAACTGGTTTTTTTATTAATAACAGAGTAATAACTACCTCTGAACAACAGATTTGGCTCTGAAAATGATTTTTCTACTAATGGGATGTTGTTAAATGTCCCTACTGTGATTAATTACTAGATTTTCTTTTAAAAAATGATTTTTTTATCAGAACATAGGAACATGAGTGGGTCATTCAGTCCTTCGATCCTGTTCAATGAGATCATGACTGATCTTGTTCGAACCCTTTGGCTCACATCCCTTAATATCTTTGCTTTAACAAAAAAAATCATCTCTCCCAGGTTTAAAATGAACAAATGATCCTGAACTGACTGCTGTGTGTGGAAGAGAGTTCCAAACCTCTCCCACCCTTTGTGTATAGAAGTTTTTCCGAACATTTCTCCTGATGGTCTGGCCCTAATCCTCAGGCTGTGCCCAATAGTTCTAAAAAGCCCAATCAATGGAAGAAGTTTATCTACCTGGTCCTTTCCTGTTAATATCTTGAAGACTTTGATTAGATCAACCCTTAACTTTCAAAATTCTAGAGAAGATAAGTCTAATTTATGTAATCTCTCCTCATAACATAGAACATTACAGCTCAGTACAGACCTTCAGCCCTCAATGTTGCACCGACCTGTGAAACCAATCTAAAGCCCATCTAACCGACACTGTTCCATTATCACCCATATGTTTATCAATGACCATTAAATACCTTTAATGTTGGCAAGTCCACCATTGCTGCAGGCAGGGCATTCCACACCCTTACTACTCTCTGAGTAAAGAACCTATCTCTGACATCTGTCCTATATCTATCACTACTCAATTTAAAGCTATGCACTCTCATGCTAGCCATCACCACCTGAGGAAAAAGGCTCTCAGTGTCCACCTTATCTAATCCTCTGAACACCTTGTATGCCTCTCTTAAGTCACCTCTTAACCTTCTTCTCTCTAATGAAAACAGCCTCAAATCCCTCAGCCTTTCCTCATAAGACCTTCCATCCACACCAGGCAACATCCTGGTAAATCTCCTCTAAACCTTTCCAATGCTTCCACATCCTTCCTATAATATAGCGACCAGAACTAAACGCAATACTCCAAGTGTGGTCGCAGCAGAGTTTTGTACAGCTGCAACATGACCTCATGGCTCCGAAAGTCGATCCCTTTACCAATAAAAGCTAACACACTGTACACCTTCTTAACAACCCTATCAACCTAGGTGGCAAATTTCAGGGTTCCATGCACATAGACATCGAGATCTCTCTGCTCATCTACTCCACCAGGAACCTTACCATTAGCCCAGTACTCTGTAAACCTGTTACTCCTTCCAAACTGAATCACCTCACACTTTTCCGCACTAAACTCCATTTGCCATCTCTCAGCCCAGCTCTACAGCTTATCTGTGTTCCTCTGTAACCTGCAACATCCTTCAGCACTGTCCACAACTCCACCAACCTTAGTGTCATCTGCAAATATACTAACCCATCCTTCTAAGCCCTCATCCAGGTCATTTATAAAACTGACAAACAGCAGTGGCCCAAAACAGATCCTTGCGGTATCCCACTAGTAACTGAACTCCAGGATGAACATTTCTCATCAACCACTACCCTCTGTGTTCTTACAGCTAGCCAATTTCTGATCCAAACCGCTAAATCACCCTTAATCCCATGCCTCCAAGTTTTCTGAAATAGCCTACCATAGGGAACCTTATCAAACACTTTACTGAAATCTATATACACCACATCAACCACTTTACCCTCATCCATCTGTTTGGTGACTTTCTCAATCAAGACAATAAGGTTTGTGAGGTACGACCCACCCTTCACAAAAACGTGTTGACTACCCTAATCAACTTATTCATCTCTTGATGATTATAAATCCTCTCTCTCATAACCTTTTCCAACACTTTATCCACAACCAAAGTAAGGCTTCCTGGTCTGTAACTATCAAGGTTGTCTCTACTCCCTTCTTGAACAAGGGGATAACATTTGCTATCCTCCAGTCTTCTGGCAGTATTCCTGTAGACAATGACAACATAAAGATCAAAGCCAAAGGCTCTGTAATCTCCTCCCTGGCTTCCCAGAGAATCCTAGGATAAATCCCATCCGGCCCAGGGGACTTATCGATTCTCACACTTTCCAGAATTGTTAACACCTCCTCCTTATGAACCTCAATCCCATCTAGTCTAATAGCCTGTATCTCAATATTCTCCTCAGCAACATTCTCTTTTTCCTGTGTGAATACTGATGAAAAATATTCATTTACTGCCTCTCCTATCTCTTCGGACTCCACGCCTAACTTCCCACTACTGTCCTTGACTGGCCCTAATCTTACCCTAGTCACTCTTTTATGTCCTCTGACCTATCATCATTACTCCCACCTCCATCCACCTATCGCACTCTTAGCTACCATCCCCCCCAGCCACACCTCCCTCCCATTTATCTCACAACTTCGGCTCACAGCCTGTTTCCTGATGAAGGGCTTTTGCCCAAAACGTTGATTTTCCAATTCCATGGATGCTGCCTGACCTGCTGTGCTTTTCCAGCACCACACTCACAACTCAAATCTCCAGCATCTGCAGTCCTCACTTTTGCCTATTCTTTTATTCCTGGCATACCTATAGAAAGGTGAGTCTAATGGTTTAAAAACTTTAGTTCAGGCGTCGGGGCCTCCATTTGCCGAGTGGTGTGAGGGAGGAGCGAAGGACTTCTGGGGAGTTTTTAAGTAGGTGAGATCTAAACCTGAGATCCTATACTGTAAGGCCTCCTTCCCACCCACCTCCTCTAACCTTAATAAGAGTCTGTAAACTAGGTAAGTTTTCAGGTTTCTCTTTATTTTTCTTCTCTTCCTTTGTTTAGTTCTGTGAGGGCCTTCAGAGTAGCGGGATATGGATGTTAGGGCAGTTGAATGTTCCTCTTGCAGAATGTGGCAGGTGAGAGACACTTCACATGTCTCTGCTGACTGCATCTGTGGGAAGTGCACCCAACTCCAGCTCTTTGAAAACCGAGTTAGGGAACTGGAGCTGGAGCTGGATGAACTACGGATCATCCGGGAGGTTGAGGGGGAAATTGAGAGGATGTACAGGTCACTGCCCACACACAGGATAAGGACAGCTGGGTTACTGTCAGGGGGAGGAAAGGGAACCGACGGTCAGGGCAGGGATCCCCTGTGGTCGTTCCCCTCAGCAATAAGTATACCGTTTTGGATACTGCTGGTGGGGACGGCCTACCAGAGGAAAGCCATAGTTGTCAGGTCTCTGGCACTGAGCCTGGCACTGTGGCTCAGAAGGGAAAGGGGGGGAAAATAGAAAAGCGCTAGTGGTAGGGGATTCAATAGTCAGACGGATTGACAGGGGATTTTGTGGTCAGGAACGGCACTCCCGGAAGGTATGTTGCCTTCCTGGTGCCAGGGTCCGGGATGTCTCCGGTCTCCGATCGGGTTTACTGGATTCTGAAGGGGGAGGGTGAGCAGCCAGAAATCGTGATACGTATTGGCACCAATGATATAGCCAGGAAAGGGATTGAGGATCTGAAAAGTGACTACAGAGAGTTAGGCTGGAAGCTGAAGAGCAGGACGAGTAGAGTAGTGATCTCGGGTTTGCTACCGGTGCCACGAGATAGTGAGGTGAGGAACAGTCAGCGAATGCAGCTTAACATGTGGCTGTGAGGCTGGTGCAGGAAGGAGGGCTTCAGATACCTAGACCATTGGGATACCTTCTGGGGAAGGTAGGACCTGCACATGAATTGGAGGGGTACAAATGTCCTGGGTGGGAGATTTGCTCATGCGATTCGGGAGGGTTCAAACTAGTTTGGCAGGGGGGTGGGAATTGGAACCACATGTCTGAGAGGGGGTCAGTTGCAGACAGGATAGTGACAGGATATATTGAATCTATCAGGAAGGTTTCTCACATGATGAATCAAAGGGATTGGTTAAAGTGTGTCTGCTTTAATACAAGGAGTGTCCGGAATAAGAGTGACGAACCTAGACCATGGATCAGTACTTGGGGCTACGATGTTGTGGCCATAACGGAGATCACTGGGGCAGGGATGTTTGCTTGATGTTCCAGGGTTTAGAATGTTTAAAAAGAACAGGGAGGGTGGAAAACGAGGAGGGGGTGTAGCATTGCTAATCAGGGAGTGCATCACAGCTACAGAATCCAAGGTTGTTGAGGAAGGTTTGTCTACTGATTCAGTATGGGTGGAAGTTAGGAACAGCAAGGGAGCAGCCACCGCATTGGTGGTTTACTACAGACCACCTAATAGTAGTAGAGAGATTGAAGATCTCACAGGTGGGCAGATTCTGGAAAAATGTAAAAGTAACAGTGTTGTAGTTATGGGTGATTTCAACTTTCCCAATATCGACTGGAACCTCCTAAGTGCAGATGGTTTGGATGAAGCCGTTTTTGTCAGGTGTGCTCAGGAGAGTTTACTTACTCAGTATGTAGACAGACCAATGAGGGGAGAGGCCGTTTTAGATTTGGTGCACGGCAACGAGCCAGGACAGTTGTCAGATCTCGCGGTGGGAGAGCACTTTGGTGAAAGTGATCACAACTGCCTCACATTTAGCATAGCCTTGGAGAGTGAAAGGTGCAGTTACAGAGGGAAGATATTTAATTGGGGAAAAGGAAACTATGACGCTGTCAGACAGCAGTTGGGAAGTACAGACTGGGAACAATTGTTCCACAGAAAGGGTACAGCGGACATGTGGAGACTGTTTAAGAAGCAGTTGCGAGTGATGCACAAATTTGTTCCTCTGAGACAGGTAAGAAGGGGTAAGATTAAGGAACCTTGGATGATGAGAACAGGGGTGCTTCTCGTCAAAAGGAAGAAGGCAGCTTACATAGGGTGAAGGAAGCATGGATCTAGCACAGCTTTAGAGGATTACAGGCTTGCTAGAAAGGAGCTCAGAAATGGACTGAGGAGAGCCAGCTGGTGGCATGAAAAAGGCTTGGCAGGAAGGATTAGGGAGAACCCAAAGGCGTTTTACTCATACATGAGGAATAAGAGAATGATCAGGGAGTTGTTGTCTCTGGTTTGTTACCCGTGCCACGTGATAGAGAGTCGAGGAATAGGGAGAGAGAAGAGTTAAATGCGTGGCTACAGGGATGGTGCAGGAGGGAGGGATTTCAGTATTTGGATAACTGGGGTTCTTTCTGGGGAAGGTGGGACCTCTATAGACAGGATGGTCTGCACCTGAACCTGAGGGGCACCAGTATCCTTGGGGGGAGGTTTGCTAGTGCTCTTGGGGGGGGTTTAAACTAACTCTGCAGGGGCATGGGAACCCAGACTGTAACTTTAGGGTGCAGGACCTGGAGTGTAGGGAGGGTAGGAATATGGTATCAATCTTAAAGGATCGTGCCTGTAAACAGAAGAGTGGCTTGAAGTGTGTATACTTTAATGCCAGAAGTATACGAAATAAGGTAGGTGAACTCGCAGCGTGGGTTGGTACCTGGGACTTCGATGTTGTGGCTATTACGGAGACATGGCTAGATCAGGGACAGGATTGGCTGTTGCAGGTTCCAGGGTTTAAATGTTTTAGTAGGGTCAGAGGTGGGGGTAAAAGAGGGGGGGGTGTGGCTTTGCTTGTCAAAGATAGTATTACAGCGGTGGAAAGGAAGATGGATGAAGATTTGCCATCTGAGGTAGTTTGGGTTGAGGTTAGGAATAGGAGAGGTGAGGTCACCCTGTTAGGAGTCTTTTACAGGCCTCCTAATAGTCCTAGAATCGTTGAAGAAAGGATTGCGAAGATGATTCAGGAGAAGAGTGACAGTAATAGGGTGATTGTTATGGGAGACTTTAACTTTCCTGATATTGATTGGGAAAGCTATAGCTCAAGTTCGTTAGATGGGTCAGTGTTTGTGCAATGTGTGCAGGAGAGTTTCCTGACACAATATGTAGATAAGCCAACAAGAGGTGAGGCCATACTGGATTTGGTTCTGGGTAACGAACCAGGCCAGGTATTAGAACTAGAGGTAGGTGAGCACTTTGGGGACAGTGACCACAATTCGGTGATTTTTAGTCTCGTGATGGGGAGGGATAAGTGTGTACTACAGGGCAAGAGTTATAGCTGGGGGCAGGGAAATTATGATGCGTTGAGGCATGACTTAGGATGTGTGGATTGGAAAAGTAGATTCCAAGGCAAGAGCGTAATTGATATGTGGAACTTGTTCAAGGAGCAACTATTGAGTGTCCTTGATAAGTACGTACCTATCAGGCAGGGAGGAAAGGGTCGTGTGAAGGAGCCGTGGTTTAATAAGGAGTTGGAATCCCTTGTTAAATGGAAGAGGGCGGCCTTTGTAAAGATGAGGCGTGAAGGTTCAATAGGGGCGATTGAGAGTTATAAGGTAGCCCGGAAGGACCTGAAGAGAGAGCTAAGAGCAGCAAGGAGGGGACATGAAAGGTCCTTAGTTGGTAGGATTAGGGAAAACCCTAAGGCTTTCTATAGGTATGTTAGGAATAAAAGAATGACTAGGGAAGGAATAGGTCCAATCAAGGATAGTAATGGGAAGTTGCGTGTGGAGGCTGAAGAGATTGGGGAGGCGCTGAATGAATACTTTTCGTCAGTATTCACTCAGGAACAGGACATTGTTGTCGATATGAATACTGAGGCACGAATAAGTAGAATGGATGGCTTTGAGATATGTAGAGAAGAGGTGTTGGAAATTCTGGCAAGGGTGAAAATAGATAAGTCCCCTGGGCCTGATTGCATTTATCCTAGGATTCTCTGGGAAGCAAGGGAGGAGATTGCAGAGCCATTGGCCTTGATTTTTGTGTCCTCTTTGTCTACAGGAGTAGTGCCAGAGGACTGGAGGCTAGCAAACGTGGTTCCCTTGTTCAAGAAGGGGAGTAGGGATAATCCTAGTAACTATAGGCCAGTGAGTCTCACTTCTGTTGTGGGCAAAGTCTTAGAGAGAATTATAAGGGATAGGATTTATGCACATCTGGATAAGAATGATGTGATCAAGGATAGTCAGCATGGTTTTGTGAAGGGCAGGTCGTGCCTCACAAACCTTATTGAATTCTTTGAGAAGGTGACGAAGGAGGTAGATGAGGGGAAAGCGGTAGATGTAGTATATATGGATTTTAGTAAGGCGTTTGATAAGGTCCCCCATGGTAGGCTACTGCAGAAAATACAGAGATATGGCATTGAGGGTGAGTTGGAGGTTTGGATTAGGAATTGGCTCTCTGGAAGAAGACAGAGGGTAGTAGTTGATGGCAAAGATTCATCTTGGAGTGCCGTCACTAGTGGTGTTCCGCAAGGATCTGTTTTGGGACCATTGCTGTTTGTCATTTTTATAAATGACCTGGAGGAAGGGTTAGAAGGTTGGGTGAGCAAGTTTGCGGATGATACGAAAGTCGGAGGAGTTGTAGACAGTGAGGAAGGATATGGCAGGTTACAGCGGGATATAGAGAAGCTGCAGAGCTGGGCAGAAAGGTGGCAAATGGAGTTCAATGTAGCTAAGTGTGAAGTGATTCACTTTGGTAAGAGTAATAAAAAGATGGATTACTGGGCTAATGGTAGACTACTTGGTAGTGTGGAAGAGCAGAGGGATCTTGGTGTCCATGTACACAGATCTCTGAAAGTTGCCACCCAGGTAAATAGTGCAGTGAAGAAGGCATATGGCGTACTGGCTTTTATTGGTAGAGGAATTGAGTTCCGGAGTCCTGAGGTCATGCTGCAGTTGTATAAGACTCTGGTGCGGCCGCTTCTGGAATATTGTGTGCAGTTTTGGTCGCCATACTATAGGAAGGATGTGGAGGCACTGGAACGGGTGCAGAGGAAGTTTACCAGGATGTTGCCTGGTATGGTAGGAAGATCCTATGAGGAAAGGCTGAGGCACTTGGGGTTGTTTTCTTTGGAGAAAAGAAGGTTTAGGGGTGATTTGATAGAGGTGTACAAGATGATTAGGGGGTTAGATAGGGTTGACAGTGAGAACCTTTTTCCGCGTATGGAGTCAGCTATTACAAGGGGGCATAGCTTTAAATTAAGGGGGGGTAGATATAGGACTGATGTTAGGGGTAGGTTCTTCACTCAGCGAGTCGTAAGATCATGGAATGCCCTGCCAGTAGCAGTAGTGGACTCTCCCTCTTTATGGGTATTTAAGCGGGCATTGGATAGGTATATGGAGGATAGTGGGTTAGTGTAGGTTAGGTGGGCTTTGATCGGCGCAACATCGAGGGCCGAAGGGCCTGTACTGCGCTGTATTGTTCTATGTTCTATGTTCTATGTTCTAAGGTAGGGCCAGTCAGGGATAGCGTAGGGAACCTGTGCGTGGAGTCTAAGCAGATAGGGGAAGCCCTAAATCAGTTTTTTGCTTCGGTTTTCACCAAGGAAAGGGAACTTGTTGTAAATGAAAACTTAGAGAAGCTGGGATACAGTCTTGACCAGATCAAGATTGATGAAGATGATGTGCTAGAAATTTTGGAAAACATTAAGATTGATAAGTCCCCAGGGCCAGACCAGATTTACCCTAGGCTGCTCCGGGAAGTGAGAAAGGAGGTTGCTGGCGAGGATATTTGCCTTCTCACTCTCCACAGGAGTTGTACCAGAGGATTAGAAGGAGGCAAATGTTGTTCCACTTTTCAAGAAGGGTAATAGGGAAATCCCTGGCAATTTCAGACCAGTCAGTTTCCCGTCTGTGGTCAGCAAAGTTCTGGAAAGAATTTTGAGGGATAGGATTTCTGACTATTTGGCAAAACATAGTGTGATTAAAGGCAGTTAGCATGGCTTTGTGAGGGGCAGGTCATGCCTTACAAATCTTATTGATTTCTTTGAGGAGGTGTCAAGACAGGATGAGGACAGTCGAGCAGTGGATGTTGTGTATATGGATTTCAGCAAGGCATTTGATAGGGTTCCCCATGGTAGGCTTATTCATAAAGTCAAGAAGTATGGGGTACAGGGAGATTTGGCTATCTGGATTCAGAATTGGCTGGCAGACAGAAAGCAGAGAGTGGTTGTAGATGGAAAGTATTCTGCCTGGAAGACAGTGTTGAGTGGGGTCCTGCAGGGCTCTGTTCTTGGGCCTCTGCTCTTTGTAGTTTTTATAAATGACTTGGATGAGGAGGTTGAGGGGTGGGGGTTAGAAAATTTGCAGATGACACAAAGGTTGGAGGTGTCGTCGTTAGTATCGAGGGCTACTGCAGGCTGCAGCACGACATATACAGGATGCAAAGCTGGGCTGAGAAATGGCAGATGGAGTTCAACCTGGATAAATGTGAAGTGATGCATTTTGGAAGGTCGAACTCGAATACTGAATATAGGATTAAAGACAGTATTCTTGGCAGTGTGGAGGAACAGAGGGATCTTGGTGTGCAAGTACATAGATCCCTCAAAGTTGCCACCCAAGTGGATAGGGTTGTTAAGAAAGCATATGGTGTTTTGGCTTTTATTAACAAGGGGATAGTGTTTAAGAGCCACGAGGTTTTGCTGCAGTTCTACAAGTCCCTGGTGAGACCACACTTGCAATATTGTGTCCAGTTCTGGTTGCCCTACTATAGGAAAGCTACAAAGGCTTTGGAGAGGGTGCAAAGAATGTTTACCAGGATGCTGCCTGGACTGGAGGGCTTGCCTTATGAAGAAAGGTTGAATAAGCTCAGACTTTTCTCTCTGGAGGGAAGGAGGAAGAGAGGAGACCTGATCGAGGTGTACAAAATAATGAGAGGAATAGGTACAGTCAATAGCCAGAGACTTTTCTCCAGGGCAGGATTGACTGGTACGAGAAGTCATAGTTTGAAGATATTAGGAGGAAGGTATAAAGGAGACATCAGAGGTAGGTTCTTTACGCAGAGAGTTGTGAATGCATGGACTGCGTTGCCAGCTGTGGTGGTGGAAGCGAAGTCATTGGGGACATTTAAGCGACTGCTGGACATGCACATGGATAGCAGTGAGTTGAGGGGTGCATAGGTTAAGTAACTACATTTTACATTAGGATTAATTCTCGGCACAACATCGTGGGCCTAAGGGCCTGTTCTGTGTTCTACTTTTCTTTGTTCTATGTTCTATGTAAAGCTCACCACCATCCAAACAGCACCTCCAGCCTGACCCTCATGGACGTCGAATACAACGGCCACAGCCTGACCCTCACTTCCGTCCAGCAACCGCCCCCAACCTGACCCCTGCCGCCACCCAGGAACCGCCCCCAGCCTGACCCCCACCGCCGTTCTATGTTCTATGTAAAGCTTTGAGGTTTTCCTTAATCCTACCTGCCAAAGCCTTCTTATGTCCCCTCCTGGCTCTTCTTAGCTCTCTCTTTAGGTCCTTCCTAGCTAACCTGTAATTCTCAAGCACCCTAACTGAGCCTTCATGTCTCATCTTTACATAAACCTCCTTCTTCCTCTTGACAAGAGATTCAAGTTCTTCAGTAAACCACAGTTCCTTCGCTCAACCACTTCCTCCCTGCCTGACAGGTACATAACTTTCAACGACATGCAGTACCTGTTGCTTGAACAAGCTCCACATTTTAATTGTGCCCATCCCCTGCAGTTTCCTTCCCCATCCTATGCATCCTGAATCTTGCCTAATCGCATCATATTGCTTTTCCCCCATCTATAACTCTTCCCCTCAGGTATATACCTAGCCCTTTCCATCGCATAACATAACCCCTGGATTCTAGGTATCATTTCTGTAAAGCTATATTGTCCTTCCAAGGCCAATATATACATCCTAATGTGCCTAGATCTACACAAGACTGCAATTAACGTCTACCCTGCAGCACAGCTTATGTATCCTTGGACTCTACTCCTCTCGATATAAGGTCCAGAATTCCATTACTTAATTATTTTCTGCACCTGTTTGTGGCATTTTAAAGATCTATGCACCTGACCTCTGAAATCTCTCTGGGCATCCAATGTATTTAACTTCATACCAGCTCAAAAGTACCCATCTAGAAAGGATCCATCTAAAAGACTCGTCAGATATTGAAGCAGTTACTCCCTGTCAGGGTGCAGCAGTGAGACTTGGGGTGATAAATGGTATGTGACATTTATGCCACATAAGTACCAGGCAATGAATTGCCTCAGCAAGACAGAATCTAACCATCTACCTATTTATCAATGGCATTCATCGTCACTCAATCATCACTGAAATAAGGCCACATGCAAACTGAAAGAACATCCCATCTTCCGTTTTAGGAGCTTATAACCATATGGCCTCAACATATACTTCACCAGCTTCCAGATGTCCCCACCACCCCCCACCTCACCCCAGATCCAGCCCTCCCATTCCATCCTGCCCCCCTATTCTGACCTAACCTGTCCATCTTCCTTCCCACCTATCTACTCCATCCTTCCCACTGACCTCCTATCTATATCCACTTATTGCCATCCCACCTACCTTTCCCCCAGGCCCACCTCCCTCCCTCTATTTATTGCTCAGCTTCCTTTCCCCTCTGCAGTCCTGATGAAGGGCCCTGCCTGAAACATTGACTCTCCTCTTCCACAGATATTGCCTGACCTGCAGTGCTTTGTCCAGTGCCACACTTTATCAACTCAGAAACTGACCTTAACCAGACACCCAAATGCTGTAGCTACAAGAGCAATTCAGTGGATCAGAACTCTGAGGGTGGACTAACTCACCTCCTAAATCCCCAAACACTGTCCACTATAGACATGGTACAAGTCAGGAGTATGATGGAACACTTATCCCCTGCCTGAATGAGTGCAGCTCTAGCAACATCGAGAGAGTTGATGTTCTTGTCCCAGAGCTCAATACATGTCTCAATGCAGCTTTCTTCAATAAAGGCCCTTTGCTTTGCCATTGACTGTGAAATCCAAGCCAATGTTTGTGTTCTTTCCATTGCCATAAGAGCAGTAAACCATAGTAATGACTAACAAGAGGTAGCAAACAGCCTGATTCTTTGATTGAGTATCTCATCGGTTCCATCCCTCCTCAATTGCTGAGCAAGTTTTGCTCGGGATCTGCCCTGATAGTGTGACTGACATCACAAAGTCTGTGCAGCATACATTAGTGCAAATCCGTATTATTCACTCATTGTATTGATGTGGTAATGTATTGTGTCACCTTGACAACAAGCCCAACTGTTTTGTTTAAGAAAATACAAAGCAAATCTCTTCGGCATTTATACATGGTCAGTATGGAGCTTGGTTAAATTTATGAGCCAGACACTGAAAAGCAATTTATGTCTTTGGAAAGATACTTCCAAAAATAATTTGAAGTATATTTCTGAATGATGTAGAAATTACATTTGAACAAACTCTGGACGGATTGGCCAACGACCTGTCAAAAGGCCAAGAGTTTGCCTCCCGAACATTTGATGTCATTCGATAATGGGTTTAGTGTCAGGGTGGGACTCAGAGTGGGAGGTAATTCTTTAAGAACAAAGGACCGGGAAGGTTTCTGGAGAAGGTAAATTAATATTTAATAGCTGTCGTGACAAGTATCCAGGAAATATTCTCTGGAACCCAGAGGAGAAGGGGATTAACACCTACGGATTGGAGTTGGCTGCTCTGCTTCACAGCTCACATTCGCAACAGTTGTGTGAAGTTCAACCTACTGTGAACATTTATTTTATGGGAAATCTGAATGAAGCCACTGCAACGCCTGCAGATGCATTTAAAAATTAGCTGCTGAATGAAAATTGGATCCATTCAGAACTCTATAAATCTGAGCAATATTTCAATCCTGACACAGCTGCAATACTAATGATATTCCATGTCTGCCGAAAAGAAATCCTTTTAATTGAGGTTTTCTTTGAAGAATGGGTTTTTAAAATGAAGAACATCGAACACCATCTGATGCACTATATTTGTAGAATCATAGAGTCAGACAGCATGGAAACAGATCCTTCAGTCCAACCAATCCAAGCTGACCATAATCCCAAACTAAACCAGTCCCATCTGCCTGCTCCTGGCCCATATCCCTCCAAACCTTTCCCATTCACATACTTATCTAAGTATCTTTTAAACATTGTAACTGTTGTATTATAAACAGTTTTATCAATTGTATTTTACCAATGTTACAGTACTGATTTTATTTGTCTATCTATTTATTTTTGTACCTTTCATTAGATTCGATTAGATTCCTTACAGTGTGGAAACAGGCCCTTCGGCCCAACAAGTCCACACCGCCCCGCCGAAGCGTAACCCACCCATACCCCTACATCTACATCTACATCTACCCCTTACCTAACACTACGGGCAATTTAGTATGGCCAATTCACCTGACCTGCACATCTTTGGACTGTGGGAGGAAACCGGAGCACCCGGAGGAAACCCACGCAGACACGGGGAGAATGTGCAAACTCCACACAGTCAGTCGCCTGAGGCGGGAATTGAACCCGGATCTCTGGCGCTGTGAGGCAGCAGTGCTAACCACTGTGCCACCGTACCTTTCATTAGATTCGATTAGATTCCTTACAGTGTGGAAACAGGCCCTTCGGCAATATTCATTTTGAGGAAAAATCAAGTCTATATTTGAGGTTGGAGATCAACAAGGATGAAATATATGGTTACATTTATAGAATGGATGCAGTGGTGACATCCTAATGTCATAGTCTAGTACTCCATGCTCAGGACATGGCTTCTAACCCCATCACGTCAGATGGTGAAAGCTGAATTCATTTAAAAAAATAAAGATCTGGACTAAGAAGTTATCCTAATGGTTGCCCATGTAACCACTGTTGATAGTTGTAAAAATCTATCTGAATAACTATTGCCCCTCAACTAAGGAAACTGCAGTCTACATGGAACCCCTGATCAGTACTAATGGGCAAGAAACGCTGACCCGGTCAGCAATACCTTGACTCAATGAATAAACAAATTTAAAAGTAACAGTTTTGTTCTGCTGCTTTGGCAATCATGAGAGTCTAGTCTCAGGGTAACAAGTTGACCATTTACGACAAGACAAAGAGAACCTATTTCACTCAAAGAGTTGTGTATCTGTGGAAAACTCTAGCCTGGAGGGCTACGAAAGGATATAACTTTACTCAACCTGTTTAGCCGAAGGCTAATAGCATGCTGGCCTTCATAACAAGAGGGATTGAGTATAGAAGCAAAGAGGTGCTTCTGCAGCTGTACAGGGCCCTGGTGAGACCACACCTGGAGTACTGTGTACAGTTCTGGTCTCCAAATTTGAGGAAAGACATTCTGGCTATTGAGGGAGTGCAGCGTAGGTTCACGAGGTCAATTCCTGGAATGGCAGGATTGCCTTACACGGAAAGACTGAAGCGACTGGGCTTGTATACCCTTGAGTTTAGAAGACTGAGAGGGGATCTGATTGAAACGTATAGGCTTATGAAAGGACTGGACACTCTGGCAGGAGGGAACATATTTCCGTTGATGGGGGAGTGCCGAACCAGAGGACACAACTTAAAAATACGGGGTAGACCATTTAGGACAGAGATGAGGAGAAACTACTTCACACAGAGAGTGGTGGCTGTGTGGAATGCTCTGCCCCAGAGGGCAGTGGAGGCCCAGTCTCTGGATTCTTTTAAGAAAGAATTGGATAGAGCTCTTAAAGATAGTGGAGTCAAGGGGTATGGAGATAAGGCTGGAACAGGATACTAATTAGGAATGATCAGCCATGATCATATTGAATGGCGGTGCAGGCTCGAAGGGCAGAATGGCCTACTCCTGCATCTATTGTCTATTGTCTATTGTCTATTGTCTATAGCCATATTATGGACACACCAGTGGGACATGTGGGTCTTAAAGTGGGGCATTGTGGGCTAGAAGCAGGGACATTACCACTGCTTCACAAGATCCTAAGTCTCAACAGTTACCATTGCTTCATCATTGAATATGTTCAAGACTGAGAGAGATATGGTTTTGGTCTCTCAGGATATCAAAGGATACTGAAATGAGAGGGAAACTGGAAGTGAAACCCAAGGTCATTTTGAATGATAGAACAAGGAGAGACTGGAGAGATTGGGACTTCTTTCCCTAGAGTGTAGGAGGTTGAGGAGTGACCGGATAGAGACTTATAAAATCATGAGGGGCATAGATAAGGTGAATAGCAAAAGTCTTTTCTGTGGGTTAGGGAGTTTGTAGGGGGCATAATTTTAAGGTGAGAGGAGAAAGATTTAAAAGGACCTGAAAGGCAACTTTCTTCACACAGAGGGTGGTTCACCAGAGGAAGTGGTAGAGGCAGGTAGAGTTACAACATTGAAAAGACATTTGGACAGGTACACGGATAGGAAAGGTTGGAGGGTTATGGGCCAAATTCAGGCAAATGGGACTACTTTAGTTTGGGAAACCTGGTCAGCATGGACGAGTTGGTAGCAAAGATTTGAGTGGGCATGGGGAATCAAGTTTAATTTTATTGTGTAAAGGAAGGGGGTGAAACTGCTAAGTGTGCAGAGTTGGAACTGTAATAATTGTCTGGAAAGTTGATGGCAGAAATAAGAGCTGAAAATGTGTTGCTGGAAAAGTGCAGCAGGTCAGGCAGCATCCAAGGAACAGGAGAATCGACGTTTCGGGCATAAGCCCTTCTTCAGGAATTCCTGAAGAAGGGTTTATGCCCGAAACATCGATTCTCCTGCTCCTTGGATGCTGCCTGACCTGCTGCGCTTTTCCAGCAACACATTTTCAGCTCTGATCTCCAACATCTGCAGTCCTCAGTTTCTCCTGGCAGAAATAAGAGGAAGAGTGTGACACGTGTGGGTCTTGTGGATGTTCACAATCACGACAGGAAGAACACCGCGAGCTTCTTCAGCGTTAGGATAAAGATAAAACTGAAACTTGCAATGTAAGGAGGCTTGATGTAGATTGTTGGTCATAGAGAAGCAGAGTCAAGAACCTTTAGCATCATCCTGAAGTAGCCATGGATCTGACAATAGAGAGGAAAGCCCATTCATGCTTGGAATGGTTTAACTAAATTTGCCAGTGAATGAACTCACTGGATACACTAAATATGGAAATGTATTCGCACAGGAATAAAGGACTAGATAGGATGACTTGGTGGAGATGAGAGCATTGAAGACAGAAATGTTGGAGCTAATGGGCATATCAACAGCAGGAGGAGCACTATGACAAGGAAAGGTCTGGAGGAGGGGAATTAAATTTGTGCTAAAGCTTGAAGGAAGATTTCCCAGGCATGTGGAATAGTGAAATCTGAGATGAGCAGAGAGGTTGGAGATGGTAAGAAAGATGAGGGAATATCCAAAGGTGGCTATATTATTACTTGAGACTTGGCAGGTATCAACATGAAGGGTCAGTTCAGTCATATGGAGATAGGCTATCTGGGAGTTCACCCTGGGTTTGGATTTGGGAGTGGATGTCTTGCCTCAATATTGCAGGGCCTCACCGGTCTCACCATTGTTTTTACTGATGTGAAACATTTTGAAAAGAAGCTGTTGTGCACAGAAGGAGCAACAGAAGCAATCAGATTGAGAAAGATGAACAGGATGGAGCAGAGCCTTGGAGGTTATTAAAGTCAGTGAGGCAGATGGGGTGATAGGAGAATAGCCAAAACAGCAGATGGTTATGCATGCAGCATCACTACAGAGGCAGCACAGGGAAGTCAGGTCAGAGTCTGCCATTTTTATTGTCCATATTGGGAAAATCTTGCGAAGAAAATAAGGGATGCCAGTGATATTATAAACTGTGGCGTGTGATCATGTCACGGTCAGTCAGCATTCTGCCTCTGTCAGATTGAGTTTAAACTCTTTGCCTATATGAAGATGTGATAGGAAAATAAATAATCATTGTCTCAAGGAACGACTTCTCCAACACACTGCTTATCCAATACGACATGTAATAATAATTACCTTACAAAATGCAGAGCTCTACATAAAGGGCTGAGGAGTGGGATTAGCTGGGCTGTCCTTGCAGAGGATATGATGGGCCAATTAAGCCTCTGTCAGTGATGTTGCCATTTTGTGATTCAATGAATCTGCAGAATGTAACCAGGGTAGTCCATAGGGTTTCCTTTAACATTATGAGTTATGAGAAAAATAGACAAAAATAAATAGATAGACAAATAAAATCAGTACTGTAACATTGGTTCCACAGCAGAATTGAATGTGGGATGCTTCTGTTAAAATTGGTCGGTTTGTGATTTACATATACATCGTCTTAGTGTCATTGTGAGTTGCTGCTTTAGTACTGGGACTGGGAGTCATCCTCTGGCAGTCACTTAAAGTGACAAGGAACATTGTGAAAGCATAATGACAGCAATGTACCCTTCACTAATCAGAATCTGCAAGAGATGCAACGGTCTCACTGCGCAATTGTAGATTGCAGACTATGAAAGTTTTCCACATGAAAAGAGACTTTCTGCTTTGTGTATCAATAGAAAATGTAAAACATGCTGGTAGCAATTAGGTTTGCTGCTCAAACACCACATAAACTGATTTACATCTGTGAATCATCTAATTCAAAACAGACTGCTAAATTTGAGTGATGTAAACAGGCTAAAAACAACAATATATATCTTTTCTCCATTGTCATCTTAAGGTAATTTCCTGTTGCCCACATTCCCACCTCTCCATCATTGAGTTATAGAGTTGTATGGCACGGAAACAGACCCTTCAGTCCAACTTGTCCATATGACCAGATATCCTAAATTAATTTAGTGCCATTTGCCAGTATTTGGCCCATATCCCTCGAAACCCTATCTACCTGTGACTCTACTTTCAATGAGCTATGAACCTGCACTCCAAGATCTCTTTAGAGTCATAGAGATGTACAGCATGGAAACAGACCCTTTGGTCCAACCCGTCCATGCCGACCAGATATCCCAACCCAATCTAGTCCCACCTGCCAGCACCTGGCCCATATCCCTCCAAACCCTTCCTATTCATATACCCATCCAGCTGCCTTTTAAATGTTGTAATTGTACCAGCCTCCACCACTTCCTCTGGCAGCTCATTCCATACCCATACCACCCTCTGTGTGAAAAGGTCGCCCTTTTTAAATCTTTCTCCTCTCAGTGGCCTCTAGTTTTGGACTCCCCATCCTGAGGAAAAGGCCTTGGCTATTCACCCAATCTGTACCCCTCATGATTTTACAAGTAATGAATATCTTTATTTTGACAACTCTTTGGAAATTGAGAAAGTGGGAGTACTTGTTCCCACTTACAACCCTAGAAATGCAGCAGCTCTTGGCAGCAGTTGTGGAGAGAGAAAGAGAGAGAGACAGAGTTAACATTTTGAGTCTAATATGACACTTCTTCAGAACTCAGAAACTCAGTAGCTTCTTTACATTCTCAATGTATGCTGAGTGAACTCTCCATGTAGTCAATCCTTGTTCTCTGTAGACTAGATCCATGTACTTGTCAGGTCAGCCCTAGATCAAGCCTATTTTTCACGGATTGACTTATTGGGTCTTATCATGTTGTACTTTGCAGTACATAGGAGATTTACATCGAAGCATACCCATGTGTTTTTTAAGCCTGGGGAAAAGCGATGGCCTAATGGTATATTATCGCTAGACTGTTAATCCAGAGACCCAGGTAATGTTCTGGGGAACCCGGATTCAAATCCTGCCACAGCAGATGGTGGAATTTGAATTCAGTAAAGTTCTGGAATTAAGAGTCTCACGATGACCATTGTCAGGAAAAAAATCTGCCGCAGCAGGTATAGATTAGATTAGATTACTTACAACGTGGAAACAGGCCCTTCGGCCCAACAAGTCCACACCGCCCCGCCGAAGCGTAATCCAACCATACCCCTACATCTACATCTACATCTACCCCTTACCTAACACTACGGGCAATTTAGCATGGCCAATTCACCTGACCTGCACATCTTTGGACTGTGGGAGGAAACCGGAGCACCCGGAGGAAACCCACGCAGACACAGGGAGAATGTGCAAACTCCACACAGTCAGTCGCCTGAGGCGGGAATTGAACCCGGGTCTCCGGCGCTGTGAGGCAGCAGTGCTAACCACTGTTCCACCGTGTTGGAATTTAAGTCCTATAATTAAAAAGAAATCTGGAATTAAGTGTCTAAAACCATGATTCCATTTTCTATGTCAGAAGAAAGCCCATCTCATTCAGTAATGCTATTTAGGGAAGGAAGTCTGCCAACTTTACTTGATCTGGCCTACATGTGACTCCAGACCCATAACAATGTAGTTGAATCTTAACTTGCCTCTGGGTAATTAGGGATGGGTAATAAATACTGACTTAGCCAATGATTCCCTCAAAAAAAGGGCCATGCCTCTAACCCCAGGGACAACAAAGATTTGGTATAGATTGGATACTTCCATCTAAACAATTCCTTCCTAACAAATAAAACATTATTGTTGCTGTGGTCACTGTCACTTCCTTTCCAAAGTGTCCTTTTCAAGAATTCAAGATATATGCGGGTAAAATCAATGCAATTATAAGTGAATATTTGGATTGTACAACTTCATAACACAATGGTATATGTTGAAATAATGAAGAATTGAGACAGCTGTGTTGTCATGTAATATTTATCAGACAGGAGGCTGTTTGATTACTCCTGTTCTTGCCAGCTCTCTCTATGAGCACTTTAGTCAGTCTAAACCCACCATTCTTTCACCGTAGCCTTGCAAATGTTGCATTTTCAAAATCACAGAATTTTTATTTTTAATTCACTTATGGGACACGGGCATGATTGGCTGACTAACATTTACTGCCTGTACCTAGCTGCCCTTGAACTGAATGGCTTGCTAGGCCATATCAGAGGGCAGGCCAGAACTGATAAGGATGGCAGACTTCCTTCCCTGAAGGATATTAGTGAACCAGATGGGGTTTTCCAACAATTTCCAATGGTTGAATAGTCATCAATAGATGCTTAATTCCATAATTTTTTCATTGAATTCAAATTCCACCATCTGCCATGGTCAAATCATACAGTACAGAAGATGACTTTAAGCATTGTATCTGCACTGCCAAAACTATGCTAACTCCACACTGGTCCCACTTTCCAGCACTTGGTCCATAGCCTTGAATGTTATGACATATAAGTGCTCATCTAGTATTTTTTAAAAGTTTTGTTCAGGTTCTTGTCAAACTCCCTTTTGAAATAATTGTATCTGCTTCCACACTCGCAGCCAATGAACTCCAGAACCTAACCATTTGCTGCTGAGAAAACATTTCCTTATGTCACTTTTGATTCCTTTGCCAATCACCTCAAGCAGATGTCCCCTGGATCTGTAACAGTAGGAACAGTCTCTAACTACCCAGCCCTCATTATTTTAAACACTCGGCAAAGTTTTGAGCTTGTCAAGGACAATTTTAGGGTTGATGCTAGGAAGGTTCACAATAAAAAGACAGTAAGAATGACCTTGTAAATCAGTGTGAAAGTGGCGATAGAGAGTTAGCAGCTCTTTGTTTTCTGCCAATTATCATTTTCTTTGGAGTAATAATGTAAAATGAGTGTCTGCCTTGTTATCATCTGCTTTACACTCACAAGGACAAAGTCCAACACATTCACTAATCATCATTTGGAATGGAAGATACTGCAACTTGGTGACAATCCTGGAATCAATAGAGGAATAATTGTACAGTGAACCAAGGGACTGAGACTTCCTGGTGGATGGATAAGCCAAGAGAAGCTTTCATCATCTATCATTCCCTTGTGATCTTATGATGATAAATACCATATGCATAAACTTTTTCACTTTTTGTGGTGAAAGCCAGGACTACACTGTTATAAAACAAAGAGTTGTGGATGTTGAAAGTCTGAAACAAAAACAGAAATTGCTGGAGAAACTCAGCAAGTCTTGTGGAGAGAAAGCAGAGTTAAAGTTTCCAGGCTAGTCACCCCACAGAATAAACTGTTACGTCTGGTTTGAAACAGTAAGAAAAATACATTTCAAAATCTGATTTCTCTGTCAAAATAGAAAGCACATTTTCTGAATCACCGTTATAAAGTGCTAAATTTATTTTCTCTGCCGGAAAAACCCCAAGATATTCTGCTCCTGTTTCATTATTGAACAACTGCCCCCTCCGTGAAGTTGGTATGAATTCTTTCAGATCGGTGCAATCCAGGTGCAATTAGTGGTCCTGCACTGAATGTGAGCACTGGGATCAAAAAACTACATTAAATCCTCGGCTGAATTTGAAAGGCATTCAACGTTAAATTGACAATTACTTTAACCTCGATAGTTCATTGAAATGTTGCATAAATAAATGAGGACTAATATAAGTGGAGAGATCCAATTCTGCGATTTAGTATTCCAGAGTATGACATTATTATTAATGGTGTGGGTGAAAAATGAACACGTGGAAAATTTGACTGCAACAGACTTCAGGACATCACCATTTGATTGAAAAATCGTGTGTGTGTGTGTGTTACCATGCATGCAGTTGACGTAGTGCTGTGCCATACATTGAGATGTCCTCCCGCTGACAGTTTGAGATGAATCTGCACCCAGGGGTGGCAGAGACAGGAGGTGAGGTGGCAATGAAACCTTAGGATTTGGAGGCATTGTGGGTGAAGGTACTAATATAGTACCAAAAACTAGTCTGAGAAAATGAGGGGGTGCAGGAGATCCAGGAAGTGAGGAAACTGGGAACATATTAAGGGGTGGGATAGTGGCCAGGAATGAGGTTGGATGTTGAGGCCCATGTGAAAGGATATTTGGCCTGTCTACAGAATAACCCAGACACTTCCCACCTGAACAGGAAACTTGGATTGGGGGTGACCCAATGGACGAAGAAGCTGTGGTAAATGACTGCATTGGTCCTCTGCCAGCAATTATGAATTGAAAAATCACATAACACCAGGTTACAGTCCATCATGTTTATTTGGAAGTAATAGCTGATGAAGGAGCAGCGCTCCAAAACCTTGTACTTCCAAATAAACCTGTTGGACTATAACCTGGTGTTGTGTGATGTTTAACTTTGTCCACCCCAGTCCAACACTGTCACCTCAACATCACAGCAACTATGAAGGCATTGCTGGTCCTGGGAGATAATTTCACAAAGTGGGTGGAAGATTTCTCCTGTAGTTAAGCTACGGTTCTGTGAACAGCAAGAACCCTTGTGAAAGAATTGTTTCCTAGATGGGATTAGCCTGATATAGTGGGATCAGGTCAGGGAAGTCCCTTTACCAAGGCAAAAAAGTGTGGCGCTGGAAAAGCACAACAGGTCAGGCAAAATACAACAGTCAATGACATTCCTGATGAAGCGCGTATGCCTGAAACGTCGAATCTTCTGCTCATCGGATGCTGCCTGAACTCCTGTCCTTTTCCCGTACCACACGTTTCGATTCTGACTCTCCAGCATCTGAAGTGCTCACTTTCTCCCACTTTACCTGGGCAGTTAATGCAAACCACCTTAAGGTGGTTATGGGTAGAGACTAAGTGACATATGTCCAACAATCTTCGGGAATATTGGAGCACATGAACAGAACTATTTGATCAACCTCATGGAAAGAACTTGTGGGTCAATTTTAGGAAAGGGATAAGGCGTTTCCCCAGTCCACTTGTACGGGGATATAAATCTAAGGGGCCAGGATACTCTCCCCAGGAGCTAGTAATGGACAGACTTATATGGCCTGCACCACACCTCCTAATACCGAAACTATTGGGGCCAGGTTTGAGGTGATCAAACATAAATTTACTCGTGATTTGTGGAAATGATTGCTGTGATTGTACAGACAGGCAGACTGTAACCTTGGGAAGGAACACCGGCAAATTTAATTATTGCTGATGCCAAGTGAAACAGAAAAGTGAGATCTCGGCAAGCAGGTGACGGTATGGCATTATGCAAGAGTGGGATTGGTTTGAGCCCTTTTATCGGGGCCTGTACAATATTGTGAACCAAGTTGGTCACAGGGTTTACACCGTAGCATTGCCCAAGCATTTCAAATGGCCCCATATTAATCAAATTCCAGAGAGGCAATTTTTTTTCACACAGAGGGTGGTGAGTGTCTGGAACAGGCTGCCTCAGGTAGTGGTGGAAGCGAATACAATTTCATCATTTAAGCAACATTTAGACAGGTGCATATCAGGCATGGAGGGATATGGATCAAATTCAGGCAAATGGGGTGAGGTTAATTGTGAAAACAGGACAGCGTGGACACATTGGGCTGAAGGGCCTGTTTTCATGCTGTAGACCTCAATGACAGTATAATTGAAGAGGGTGCCTGTGTCAGTCGGAAGGGTGACTGGCTGCACTTCCCGGCGGGAAACTGACTCCCCAATAAACACAATGATTTGGTATAAAGAGGAAATTGCCCCCAAAGCAGGAGGAAAAAGGGAATCCCGAAATGTACTCCCATTTGAAGGATTGCCCAGAAATGGAGACCCCCTCTGTTGTTCAGCTTATAGGTAAAAAATGAGCTATCAAGAGTCAATCATCTGATTCTAATGTCTGAGATCTTTCATGGACTGACATGTTTTTAAAAGGGACAAACACAGACTTAAAATGGCTGCCAAGGCCACAGATTGAAGCAAAGTCCAGGAAATAAATAAACAAACTGAAATTACCATCTTTACCTCAACCAGTCAACTGAGTTACATGCCAAGAAGCTCAGATCAGTAATCCTGCTTTTATTCATGTTTGTATGATAATTTCACAAGTTGAGACTGAAATACTGATCTGCCCCTTAACCAGCTTGGGAAGACACTGAAGCCAGAGTCAGGAATACACACAACACTCCATTTCAACACAACCATTTAACCAAGAGTTCAAATATATGTACAAGCTGTACCAATGTTGTTGGTGTGAGTCAACAATTCAGTAAGTGTAGTCTCAGGTTAAAAACCTCATGGCATCTATAAGGATTTTATAAGTCATATTTCTCCTGCCAGTTCTTTTTCTATACACTCTCCTTTGCTGAATGTATTACTTGTGTGATTGTGCAGGTTTACTTGTCACATTTTATTATTTTTTTCCTCAGGTAGAAATTGCCTCCTTCATTTTGATGTAGTTAACCACATTTTTAATTAATGTGTGACATGGTTGCGTGTAAAAAGGAAATCAAAATTTTTTTTGCAACTAATTGAGATGGTGTGAAAGAAGATAATAACTCACCCTTCCTCACCTGGTCGTAACATTGTCACCTTAGATTGTTAAACTCAATGTTGACTCTGGAAGGCTGCAAAATCATAAGATGGGATGCTATTTCCTGAGTTCCAATTGAGCTTCACTGTAACAGTACAGGAAGCAGAAGACAGAGAAGTCCGAGTGGAACTGAGAATTAATGTCTCAAATGACAAGAAGTTCAGCATCACACTTACAGACTGAACGGGACATGTTAAGCTAATTGTGTTTGGACTCCCAAGTGTAAGAGGATACCAAGATAACTGCCAATCCATTATACTAAGTTGAAAGTACAAATGAATTGTTTTGCTTACTGTCTGCACTAGTTGCAAATAAACCCATATCATCAAATAAAGGGAATCCAAATGTCTCATTAGTGTTACATTTAGATCGAATGAGAACACACAATGCCCTGGTAAAGAAGTGCATGTTCCAGGTGTTGGACAATTGTATTGAAGTATTACTGAGATGATATCTTCTTCAGAATGACAGAAAGGATGTGGAAGTCTTTTTTCATGATGGTATTGCACTGGTAGTGGTGGAAATGGTAGGGGATGATTTATTGGGTGTCGGATCTGGCTGAGGTGGAAACGGGAACACTGTCTTGATTCTGAGGGCTAAATACCAAGGGCAAAATTGCAGGAAATGGGACAGACACAGTTGAGGGGTTGGTCAACCATTGTGGGAAGGGACCCATGCTTCATGAAAAAAGGCTAATATTGATGCTGGCAACAGAGACAGAGAAACTGAGAGAATTCTTACAGTCATCAAGTTGGCTGGAGTCAAGTTTGAGAGTATCAGGAGATTCCGATCATATCACCAAGCGCATGAGATGGAACATTGAGAATACAATCAGTCCCAATAAATGTTCACAGGAAAGTGTAGTCATTTTGATTTAAAATGGACAATATTGATGCATCTGTCATATGCCAGTCTCAATTTTTATTTCCATTAACTTCAATCCAAGAGACATATAACAGGCAACAGAATCAATATAATCTTTTGTATGTTAAGACCAAGCTTCACGCAGTTAGAACCAGCATGATTCTGTTATTTCAATGAAATGTTAAAATATATTCATACTGCTGAGAAAGTGCCTTATTATGTATGTAATAATAGAAAATATAAAATGTGAATTTACATGGAAAAAGTAGAGACATCTTGAGACTGCTTTTTTTCAATTAGCAACATATCAAGAGAAAACTGGGGAAAGTGTCTTCAAGAGAAACATTATGGAAATGGACACAGTAATATATCAAAGTACTGCCGATGTTCGAGATCTGAACTAAAAATAACAAAAAAAAACTGAGTTTTGCAACAAGGCAAGGCAAACAAGTTAGAGGTTTAGGAATTTGAACTCATAGCATTTTACAGCATGGAGTGAGGTGGTTAGACCTGTCGTGGGTGGACCAGTTCCCTAAAAGGGTCTCTACAAGGAGCCACAGTTTCCTGTTCTTACCCCATGTCATTTCACTACCCTGTGATCTTTGTGTTTACAGACTAGGAATGTGGGGCAGAACTAGTTAGATTGAAGGAGAAAGGAACTAGAAGGTGATCATCAATAAATTAATAATGAAATGATTATGTCACTTATCTCAAATGCTTTAAGTATGGAGATCACGCTTCAATATTTGTGTAAGAACTATTATTCACATCATGTTCTTATAGTCAGCTGATACAATTCCAGCAAAACATCAAACTCAGAGCAGTTGATACTGCCGTGCAAGTTTTTTTATTTGTCTGTGGGATCTGGGTATTGCTGACTGGCCAGCATTTATTGCTTGTCCCTAGTTGTCCTTGAGAAGGTGGTGGTGAGCCGCCTTCCTGAACCGCTGCAGTCCACCTGCTGTAGGTAGGCCCACAGTCCTCTTAGGGAGGGAATTTGTTAATTTGTGTGGTGGCACTTCATGGCCCAAGCTGAACTGCAAGTGAAATGGATAAGCACAGCATTAGGAGTCAACGCAAAGGTAGCAGCTTCCAGTTAAAACTTACTCGAGCATCTCTCAGTTGGCCATTTTCTGACCTGTTCTATTGCAAGGGTGGGCAAAATAGGCAGTTGTTGCCTGGCTACCCATTTTACATCCTGCCCAAATTTCCTTTATGCTGTACAACTAGCCCCCACTATATGTAATGCACGCTGTCCAGAGCTAAACATCTCCTTCAATTCTATCTTCAGTCTTTTGTCATTTCAAAGCCATAGGACCATAACTCTGGGCCTTTGCATGCAGTATTGAGAATGTTAGTTAAAAGATCAAACACGCAAAATGCATTCACAAATCGCAGTACCAAAATACATTTGTTTTTATTGTGTTTTATTACAAAAAAAAAGGAAATAAAGTGCCTTTTTAATAACACCATACAGTTACAAGATTAACATACAAAACACTAACAGGCACGTTTGTTGCTTTGTGTAAGGCTTGGCAGTCTCTGGTACCATTTTTAATGAGTTTATTTGAATGCAGATTACAAAAAGTGTAGACTGTCATTTGTATCATATACTTTTCAAAGACAGACTTCGCCCTTTCCCTATGTTTTTATATTTTCATTGAGTGCACAATAGGCGGATTCATTCTGACAGATCCAACCATACAACTATTCAATGCTTAAGCACTGACCTAGACCTCTCAGTCCTCACCCTTAAATCTCTTCATAAAAAAAGGACACAGATCAGTGATAACGTTTTTTCCCCCTCGTTTAACAACTTGAATGTAACCAGTATAAACCACATGCTTCCAGGTCTCTGAACCCGTACAAGTCAGTCACATTATTATTCTGAATAATAAGTAACTTTGGTATTTCATAAAACATGCCTATGATAAATTCTTTAGACATTGCATTTATCTGGTCTCACAATGTCTTCAGGACATCTCAAAGCACTTTACAATAAAAAGATTACTTTGAAGTTCTTATGTAGATTGAAATTGATACTGTAGCTAAATGTTGATGTCTACATGGTTGGAATGTCTTGGAACATCATCTAGTGCTCAGATGGACTTTAAGCTTCCAAACCGAGCTATCTTGCTCTGACCTTATCCCCAACAATCCCAGATTCCTATATTCCACTTTAAATCAGAACTAACACTTACCATTATTACAGCCACACTAAAACACACAATGTTAAAAACGTCATTCATTTAAAAACATGCTATTACAGACTCCACAAGTATAAAGTACAATCATATTTTTATCCAACATTTAAAAACATTTTAAAATACACTTTGCGTTTGGTTGTTGCTTTCTGCAATCATTTGATTGTAAAAACACACACATAAAATGAGACACTTCAGGAGATAATTAGATTACTTTCCCCCCATCATAAATATTTAAGACTGCCAAGCCTACATCTAACTTAAGACTATCAAGCGTATTTATAACAGTGTAAAATGAAGTTTAAGACCATTTTCTCCTGAAATTATTACAGTTCTAGATCAATTCAGTTTACAAAAGGCAAAGGAACATTAGCAACAAAACAAGTAACAGCTTAAGAATTCCACCTACAGGGGGAAAACATCACATTTTACAGAAAATACACAAAATACAGTCAATACAATATTTACAAGATGTGTGCAAAAAGCCCAAGAATGTAAATGGCAATGTGCAGTCACTAGTACCCGACAGAAAGATTTTATACATAGTGCATAGGAATTCAGGTAACAACTATTACCAGTCGGAGATTTGTGGTTTGTGCTAACTGTATAAGACCATTGTACTTTAGACAATTATTACAAGTATTCCTTAGTAAAATTGTGTTTAGATGTGCCAACATAAAATCTTATTTTAATCTGCAGAAGGTAACATGAGTTTTTATATCTCTTTCAGAAAAAGCATTTACTATAAAACAAATGATAACATAGACTTTTGCATGCACATTGATTAAAAATGATACATTTGGGCCTAAGAAGAACAGATTTAATTGCCATTGCAGCTCGTTGTCACAGATGTATCGTTATTTGTCTGATAAAACTTCAATGTTTCTACTATTTCTATTGCGAATAATTGCTTGTGAGGAAATGCCACCTTTATACTAACAGCTCCTCAACCCTGTTGACAATAACATCACAGTTCTAACACACAAAACAAATTGCCTTTGGAACTGGGGTGGTTGCAGAGCCATTAATTGAGGTTGCTCTAAAACCTTCAAATTAAGTTTAGCTGTGGAAAGCTAGGTGGGTAGATAGGGGGAAAAGGAGCGCAAAGCTTTCCTGATGTGGTTGACTGGATTAGGTTGGGAGCAGACTTGTAAGGGGGATAAACAGCAGTATGGACCTGCTAACCAACAGGCTCACTGCATTGCATGGCTTCCTCTTTCATTAAAGTTCCTTTACTATAAGTCCTCTTTCGACTGACCAAGCTTTTCAGATTGTTTTTCAACTAACAATGTACACACAATATAAGACAATTTAAAATGCTATGTTTCAGAATGTAGCAGCTCCTTTACAATATGGGGTTTCCGCTGAGAAATTACATCTACAGCCTGGTTTCACAGCTTAAAAATGTACCTCTGGTGGAAAAAAAAGTCAGCACAATTCCCATCAATCTTAACTATTTGGCAAAAAATCTGTTTTCTTTCTCCCTGGGTGTATTTCCATACCACCTTTTAGCACAGCTTGCAGTAGTAGTTCTGTTGTTACCTATACCTACACAACCTCATTTTAAAAAGGAACTGAGAGAACATTTGCCTTAAACGATCTGTCCTATTAGTGAGAAACCAGAAACAAAATTGCGGATCTAAATGTAATGTCTGAAAAATAAATGTCAACTGGAGACAGACATTTCTCTGATATCATATGATATGTAGGAGAAAGTGAGGACTGCAGATGCTGGAGACCAGAGTTGAAAAAGGGCTTCCTGAAGAAGGGCTTACGCCCGAAACGTCGATTCTCCTGCTCCTCGGATGCTGCCTGGCCTGCTGTGTTTTTCCAGCATCACATTTTTCAACATCATATGATACGTACCTTCTTCATAAAACTTTATTCACAGAACCCTACTGTACATGTGCACATATTTCCAAGAACATAAGTTGGACCCTAAAAACTGCTCTAGCAATGTTGCTAGGTGTTTACAGATTTTTACCATGTGTCTAAAGTAAGTCTAATGTTTAAGAGTGCCATTTAGTTAGCCAAACTAATTTGTCTTAAAGTCCACATTTCTAACAAAAGCCTTATCCAATTACTTGAACTTTTCTTTCAATGAATACTGTTGAGTATGTGGACTTGTCCTTAAAATATCAAGAAATTGTGATTTTATCCAAAGGCAGAGCCTTAACCAATGAAAAACCAGGGTCCTAACAAAGTATTTTAAGATCAGGTCAACACGTATACTTCACCAGGGCTTTATATTTAATTGGTGTCACGTAAAATTATCAATGCATCTTAATTAGGCTCTTCCTGTCTTTGAAAATAATTGATTTTTATACTGACTGTGAACAGAAGACATACAGGGCTCACTATGCACACTTTCTGATTGCAAACTCAATAGTGACTGTTCATTTTATCAGATCTTTGACCATCTCTAACTCTTCTCCTACATTGCACCACAGTGAAATGCTTTGGGACATTTTTAAAAAAAATACAAACTGGTTAGTTGTAATTGTGGAACATTCCCAATGTATGCTGCCCTATCTCTGTCAGTGTTTTGCCTGTTCAAACTGCTATTTGAACATCACAAACAAACTATGGGCAGATATTCTAAACACTGGAGATTAAGTCTCCAAATATCCATTGACTAAACCGGCTGTTGTTATTAACTACATAAGGAACAACCAACTACACTATAACTAATGTCCGTTATAATTATTTGCTTTATCAATTCAACACAAAAAAAGTCATTTGATCAAGAACAATTTGTTAAATTTTCAAGTGTTTCCTTTAAAACAACAGGGTTGTGTTTTGTCACATCTTCCCCTCTTCTGAAAGATTTATTACAACCATTATATTATTGGAGAAATGTTTTATCTTTCTGTACATTACGTGTGTCTACTTTAATGTAGCTTTCTACAAAAAGACATCAGGTTTGGACATTTCACATGGAAGGGAAGAGTTTTCTACAGATTTCCTGTACTCTCAAGGTCACCATGGGGGATACAGTATGAAACAGCCACTACGGATATTTAGTGACTGCTGTTAAAGTAGTAATGCTTTATGCAATGTATGCTACATATATAATCAGCCCATAGTAAGGCTGCTTAGCAACAACCCCATTCACAAAACCTTACTGAGTTTTTCATCCGCCTCCGTCTTGTGATTATCTTTTCCCCCTGCCACCATGTCGCTCCCCCGGCCCCCCTACAAAAAAAAAATTGAATATCAACATCATGTACCATGAGCCTTAAATTGCAAACAGATTGGGAAAAGTTTCAAGCCAATAAGTCATGCGCTGTTGCATGCTGCTTGACTGATGGTCACAGACACACAGGTTTACTATAAGCTCAGTTTCCACACCAATAACCATCCATGCACGTGGTTTACATACAGAAGAGATAGTCTACATGGCACAGAATAACAATTTTAGTCTTGTAAGCTGCCAAGCTTTATGTTTGTCAATTTTGTGTGCCCGGTCCCATATAGGAAGGCTACAGTTGGTGCTATAGTCCAAACTCACTCTGCCATCTCACACTACAGAGTCTTTGATTTCAGATCCAATCCTCACCCTTGGTTGGGTGCAATGAGCAGAAATTTCCACATATAAGTTCTTTTGGTTCATTTGGTTGTTCGGTGATTCGGGGTACCCAGAGTCCTTGTCACTGACAGCATTTTCCAACACAGGGGTACTGCAGATATGGTTATCATTCAGACTCTGGTAGCCTTTGTGATGCTCTGAGGCTACCACTTGCACTGGGTTCCCATTCAAAGGCAGGCTTTCGTGTGGAATCTCAATCTTCCTTTGCTTCTTTTGCTGTATGTTCGAGCATTCGCCATCCTTAATCAGCGACTTCATTTTGTCTCTGTTCCTGTACAAGAAGACCAGGGACGAGACCGCAAGTGTTAACCCAAAGACCACGCTCACTACCACAAACTCCGTCCAGTAGGTCTTGCCACTGGTGAGCTGAGGGAACCGGCTCTCACTGCTGAGCGGATTGATAATGATCCCTTTCTCTCGTGGTCCCGGACCATCATTCAATCCCTGGATGGACTTCCTTGACGCATGCAAGGTCGTGGCCTCAGGAGAACCATCCAATCGTATGCAGTAGTTTGCGACCAGCAACCAAAAATCCTCCTCTATGGCCCAGCATTCGTAGACCCCCAGAGGTTCCGCTGTAGCAATGATCCCACCATCGGGAAGCACCATGAAACTGTCATCGACAGCCGCCCCATTGTGAGTCCACGTCCTGGTGGCCAAGTTTGACTGCACTTTGCACGACAACACCCTGAAACTGTTGGGTCTCACAGTGATCGTCTCACAGGAAGTGGTACCTGCTTGTCAGAGATAGAAGAAGTCAATACTGTGTCTCACAATGCACACTTCAAAGACAAAGACCTACAGAAATGCAATGTCAGCACATCCCACCTTCGCAGAGAAAGCTGAGACACAGGAATTACAAATAATATGTTTTTCCTTACACTTTGACTGTAACCACAGAGCAGCTGTAGTTCCTTGGTGTAGGATCTACTGATTGGGAAAGATTCTATAGAAATGCATTTCTTATCTTTTACACTAAGATAATGGGAAACACAGCGTTAAGTATCCATTCAAGCAGTGTTTGGCTTACTTTGAGTACAGTCAATTTTCTTGATTTCAAATACATTTGTTCTATTTACAAATGAATGATTATCTATTTAACAAGTTACGAACAGCGCATGGATTTATTATTAACCAAAAAACAGACAGGTCAACATCCTTGAGCCAGACAGCCTTATTACATTTCATGCAGCAAATTCCAACCCATTCATTTCTATTGCTCCAGACACTTATGGCACAGTGGTAATGTCCTTCTGGGCAAGTAGGTCTGGGTCCAAGTGCTCTGGAAGTGTACCATAGCATGCCCAAACAAGTTGATTAAAATAACCTGTAGTAAAATAAATGTGAGGGAAGTGAATCTGGCAGAACACATTTCGGGAGCTGAGTCACAGAGTTTACAATCTGAATGCTGGGTGCAGAGCCATTGGTTTCATGGAACTAAGGAACTATAAGGAAAAACAAAATGGGCTGGGGCTCTTTTATCAGAAGACTCAACATGATTTATTAGAAAACTGTAAAACTACAAAGGGATTTAATGTGGTAGATTTAGGCTTGCTTCCACACTGTAGGGATTCTATGATTCTTCTATGATTCCACGTGACGCAGTTTGCTGATGAAAAGCAACCTGCTTTAAGACTACTTTATCGCAATAATCCATCCCGAGGCCCTTCACAACGTGAACCCCCAACACACATGAAGAGATGATGGGATGCACGAACAAATGCTTCGACAGAAAGTTGGGTTATGAGAAGCACCTTAATGGAGAACGTTTGTAGACTGAGAGGTTCACAGAGGGAGTTCTAGAACTTCAGGAAGCTGAGGGCCTGCTAGTCAGTGGCTAATTGGAGCTGAACGCTGGAGTCACGACCTGTCGCCTAAAGCCAATAGAAACATAAAGGGACACTGCTTATGCTGTTGCTAACACTGTCTGCAACATTTTGTGTTTTCCACAAATTCCCTGTTTCTTTAGCACTTAGTCGGGTTTAGGACTTTAGTTGGAGATGTGTGGAGACTGAATAACCCTGGAAGAGTGTTGCTTGAGGGAGGGAAGACCACATCCTCAGCAATATTCCAAAGAGTGCTGCTTGGGCTAGACATTACAGGCCCCCACGATTGACCTATTTAACAGCCACCTTCGGGCCTCACTCTGGTTCTCTGCTGTTCCACATGGAGCATGGCAAGGTGGAGGCCAGGTTGGCTATCCCAGTTATTTCATGATTTTGCTGCATTCTACCAGCCAGGCCTATCCTGCGTCTGGCAGTCCTCACTTTCTCCAAAGCAGAATGACCAGGAGCTCACTAGGGGAGGGCCCCCTCCCAGAGGTAGTGAATGGTTGGACTGAAGTTGCATAACAATACAATTCAGGCAGTCCCTGAGTAAAATCGCTGCGGGGCGGTCAAGTTTCAGATACTCAGGCTCTTGACCAGCTTGCTGGCTGTGGGAAGGAGAGATTGTCAGGGTGCATAGCAATCTGTAAGTTCCAGCTCCACGCTATTCAAAATGGTTCCTCTCCAATGTGCTAACCTACACTGAGCACAAAATAAACAGCTGTACTCCAAACATTCTAAAAAAGTGCATAATTTAAACAATAACTTATTTTCCAGTGAACATTTCTCCTGGATGTGTAGGAATTACTTACGAGATGGTTGTAAAGCCCTGGGACCTAATGAGGAGCTGTCATGTTGCTGACACTGCTGCTCTGGTCGACCTCTCTCAATGTCCTGCTTCCAATGGCTGTAAATTAAACATTTGGCATGAGCAGTCGGTAGAAGGTCAGTGTGCTAATATCTCAATTACTCTGGGATTGCTGCTTCCAATTTTGAATGGCACTATTTCCCCAATTCTACTTGGGGCCGGTTGGAACCACTGTAGACATTGGAAGCCTTGGAAAATCTTTCCAAACCTGGGTGTTGACATATCCACGGAGGCTAAAAATGAACCATTTTGAAATGTCACCTGCATTTGGGAAAACATTTTGGTGCAATTTAAGCTCCTACATCACCTTTGTAATGCACCCCTAACTCCCACAGCACGGAAACAGACTCTTTGTTCCAATTCATCCATGCTGACCAGATATTCTAAATTAATCCATTTGCCAGCATTTGGCCCATATCACTCTCAAACTTTCCTGATGCCTTTTAAATGTAATTGTACCAGTCTCCACCACTTCCTCTGGCAGCTCATTCCATACACGCACTTCCCTCTGTGTGAAAAAGTTGCCCCTCAGGTTCTTTCTAAATCTTTGCCTTCTCACCTTAAACCTGTGTCCACTAGTTTGGGGACTCCCCTACCTTGGGGGAAATACCTTGACTATTCACCCTTTCTATGTGATTTGTTAAACCTCTGTAAGGTCACCCTCTAAACCTCTGATACTCCAGGGAAAATAGCCCCAGCCTATTCAGGCTGTCCCTATAGCTCAAACCCAACCCACCACTTAGTTGGTCAACCAGGTTCTAGTAAATATCATGCATTTGTGGAGTGAAAGATTGAGGCTAACTACTAACGCACACTGTGGATGAAAAGGGGAGCTGTCTCGACATCATTATATGTGACAATGTGTTCTTTTATTTGTTCATGGGATGCGGGCATCACTGGCCAAGCCAGTATTTATTGCCCAGAGAAGGTAATGACAGCAGATCTCCTACCCTGAAGAGCAACTGTGAACCAGATGGGTTTTTAACAACCACTGGCAGTATTTACATTTTCACTATTAGGCTTGCTTTTTAGTTCCAGATTTTAACTGAACTCGTATTGCACCATGTATCAAGGTGGGATTCGAAACCTTGTCGCAGACCATTAATATGAGGGTTGGGATTGCTCGTCCAATAACGTTCCCATAACACCACCACTGCCTATCACGTGTAATTATTGTGACTGGGAAAATGGGGTTTTACTATATGGTGGGTTGACTTAGACACTGTGATTTAGGCTAATGACAGGCTGAATATGGCCAGCAGACAGAGTGGTTGTGGTACTGCAGACAGCACAGGTCAGCTGGGCTAACTAATTTCCCATTGAAGAGAATGGACTACTCATCAGGCAGACAGCATAATGACCACACAATTCCTCTGCAATACTTCAACATCGTGCCTCCACTGTACTGCTTAGCACTGGGGGCTTACCAGGAAACAAAACGATGCCTCAATTCCTTCCTTCACAAAAAGCAAACCAATTTACGTGGAACGTCTATTAGTATTTCATCTGTGACAAATGTTGACACCTGACAAATGGCCTCAAGTTGTGGTTCATTGGGTCATGTTGGCTATGAGTCTGAAGGTACACATTGACGTCTCACTCCAGAGACTGGAGTACTAAAACCTCGGGCTGACAGCCCAATGCATTACCGAGGGAATGCTGCAATCTTTGAAATGCAGTCTTCCAGATGTGATGCTGAACTGGTGTGAGAGCGACTTTCCATCAGCTAGATACAAACGATTCCTTGGAATTACTTTGATAAAATCAGGGAAGGGCGGTGTATGTGAGGTGGAGGGGTTTTCCCGGGTCAATATCTGTCACTTGATCAATATCCGTGAAAAGAAGTTAACTGTCTTTATTATGTCACTTGTGTGTGAGGTTGCCGTGTGCAAATTAGTTGCTGTGCATGTAAATATAATTCATAAGCATTTTACTGGCTATAACTGATGGGAGATGGTCTTGAGGACAGGAAAGTTGCTACAAAAATGCAAGATTTTTAAATTAAATTCACTGATATGCTGTTTTCTATATTTTTTTAAAAATAGCAGTTCTTGCACAAAAAAAACTATTGTGCTCTTGCTGAGGCACAGCTTTATCTGTTAAATTGCTGTTTAATTAAATGGAGATGGAGGTCAATCAGAGATTAACTGCTGCTGTGTGGTGCTGAGTGTTGACAGATGGGAAGGTTACTGCACGTGTGATGTTGTGGGTCAGAAAGTGTAATTGCTTTGGGCAGTAAGGGGCTACTCACCCCAGTTCCAAAGTTACTGGGATATTTTCCATTGTTGTGCAAATTGCTTTGCACCTTGCAAGTAATGAAAGAATCACAGACTCCCTACAGTGTGGAAGCAGGCCATTTGGCCCATTGAGTCCGCACTGACCCACCAGAGAGTATCCCACCCAGACCCACCCCTCTACCCTCTCCCTGTAACCCTGCATTTCCCATGGCTAATCCACCTACCCTGCACATCTTTGAACTGTGGGAGGAAACTGGAGTAGCTGTAGGAACCTCAAACAGAACCAGAGAAAATGTGCAAACTCCACACAGTCACCCAAAGGTGTGAATCGAACCTGGGTCCCTGGTGCTGTGAGGCAGCAGTGCTAACCACTAAATCACCATGCAACCCCTAATTAGGTTTTGTTCCCTGTTTTACTCAATTACTATGTAAATGGGTGAGACTGATATTCACAGGTATGACAGAGAAAGGTAAGATGGCCAGTGTTTATATACTTCTGAACAATTTTGATGACTTCTACACACAACCAAATCAGCAACTTTTCTACTAAACTGTAAATGTCAAAATACATCCTTAAAGAGACGTTACCAAGCATAGTGGAAATCTGTAAGTGAAAACAAGAAATGATGGCAATACTTTGTAAGTCTAGTAGCAATGGAGGCAAAAGAAAACAGAGTTAACTGCTGGTTTGAGATGCCCCCTACCCCCACAGCTACTGGATTGGTTCAGTGACAAAAAAAAATAGCAGGTACCCATCCTCCCTCAGCCCCCACTGACTCCCACGTGTGAGAAGGCAGAAGTAAGTTGGTTTGCCACTGAAATCTTTTGGGCCTCTGTGTTGTCAGTCAGAAGGCCTGGGCCTCATAACGTCTGGCAGGTAAAAACTGATAAAGTCTGGATCCATCCTTTAGAGCACTGTTTGTGGGCTGAGAGACAGAGAGGTACAGATACTCTCGTCCCCACTACCAAACATGTAAACCCCTCAAGCCTCAAAAATCTCTCCTCGACTGATAACCCCAGCGTCAACATCAGGGACACACCATCTCTATTCACACCTCCTCACTGACAGTAAAGCAATCAGCCATTCACTGACCCCCAGCTGCAATCATTGATTCGTTTATTTCTAATCCTCTCTCCTGTGATCTCTCCCTAACTGCCCAGTGATAACTGGATTTGGAGCTTTTCTGAATATCTCCACTCTGTTCTGAAAGACAGTCACGGTAAATAATGAGGTCTTTCACTTGCCGAATCTTCACTAGAGATTTCTGTTTAACGAGTGAGCAGTGCTTTCATATGAAAACTACTTACAGTTCTAGTTGCAACCCTCGCATATCTCTGCACATGTTCCCGTCCCAGGCACAGTAAGGGTCTCTGGCCAGGACACACTCTCCGCAGCTTAGATAAATGTTGCAGTTTGAGACAGGTAGCTGAACCACTCCAGAGTATGATGATGCATACAACATGCCCTGTGGACAGAAGACAAAATGCTTTGCTTCAATCCAACACAGACTGATTAGCACCGCTCATGAATATAAGGTTACTAATATTGTAGAATAACTTACAAATCAGAACCACACAGCACTTGAACAAAGCCTTCAGTCCAACCAGTCTATACCAACCATGTTCCCAAACTAAACTAGTCCCACCTGCCTACACTTGGCCCATATCGCTCCAAACCTTTCCTATTCACGAACTCATCCAAATGTCTTTTAAACATTGGAACTCTACCTGCATCCTCCACATCCTCTAGCAGTTTATTTCACACACGAACCGCTCTCTGTGTAAAAAATGTTGCCCCTCATGTCCTTTTTAAATCTTGTTTCTCTCACCTTAAAAATATGCCCTCTAGTTTTGAACTCCTCCACCCAAGGGAATACACCCTTGTCATTCACCTTATCTCTGCTCTTCATGATTTTATAAACACCAATAAGGTCACCCCCCCGAACTTCCTACACTCCAGTGAAAGCTGTCCCAGCCTTTCCATCCTACTTTTACATCTCAAACCCTCATTCCCAGCAATATCCTGACAAATCTTTTCTAATCCCTCTCCAGTTTAATGATATCCTTCCTACAGCAGGTCAACCAGAATGGAAATGCATTTGAACTAAAATGCTGTTTGTGCACATGTCCTAAAAAGCTTTTCAAGCAATTTGAAAGTTAGAGAGAACTTTCTCCTTTGTTTTTCTTAGTGTGTTCGGTAGTGACTATGCGCCATCCCTAATGGTAGGACAACTCAGCAGATCACCCACCAATCAGCTCATTCAGAGCTGACAGCTGTGCAAGGGGGAGGATCCTGCCCTATCACAGCCCTTGACACTGGTGACCTGGCTCATTAGAAACTGTGGACCAATCAGAAACTGGTAGCTTTGGGTCCGAAAGCCTGCTGGTTGAGATGTACTTCTTGTGAGTTCCAGAATTTTCTTTTCTCTTTTCTTTTCATGGAAGGGGAAAGCGATTCAGGGGCAGGAGTGTTTAGATTAAAGAGTAGGAAGGTGGATTTCAGACAAATCCATCAGGCCGATCGCCATGGTTACCAGGTCAGAGAGCAATGAGTTGAGGCTTTTAACAGGCCATTAACTGAGCAATGAAAGACATTAATTGCTGACTACTCATTGAAATTTCTCACCACACACTTAATTGCTTGTGAAGAGGGACAACTTGGCCAATTATTTCCCTCTCGCCATCTCGAGGGAGTAGAAAAGCCTGGCCATAGATTCAAGATTAAAACCTTGGTCTTGGTACAATTCAAAATCTACTGTCTTCCCTAGAAAATCTTTCCATTAGTGTTAATAATATAACCTTTACTCTACTCCATTGAGCCAAAAGGTGTTGAGTTCAAAGTTCAATTCC